>NC_083610.1:46394330-46707328 GCF_029168945.1 Cannabis sativa | reverse complement strand
GAAAGTTCAAAAAATAGAAAACTCTCTCTCTTTTCCTCTCATTTTTTAGAAATTTTGGTGCATGGGATTCAAAGAGCTGGATTTTGTTCAATCTTTCAAGTGAATTTTCATCCTAAATCTAAAGCATTTTCCAAGCTAGGTTAGCTCTCTTGATTTCTTCCTTTAAATTTTGAAAAAAATGATGAAAAAGTTGAGTAAAATGCATGCTTTTGTGGTACATTCTTGTTGTTGTGTTTGGTTGTTATTTTTTGAGGTTCAAAGCATGTTTATTTGATGTTAATTGAGTTGTTTGAAGCATGATTAGTTAGGTTGTTCAAGCTTTGAGTTTTCTATGCAAATATGTGATTTTTGGAAAGAAATGGTTCTTTTTGTTTACGTGAATTCTTTGGGTGTTCTTGTATGTTTTTCGAAGCTTATTTATGCTTAGTTAAGTAGAATTAACTAGGTTTGGATGCATGTTAGTGGATTTAACCAAGTTTGAGTTTTGGAACTCGAAAGCTTGGTCTTTAATATTGATTTTTGTTTATGTGTTTTACGGGTGGTTTTGAGGCCTTAGATTTGTTCTTTAGGGTGTATAGAACGGGTACGGAAAGTTTGGTACCAATTGGGGTTGAATTGAATTCGAGTTATGAATTTTGAGATTCTTGCTGCCGAGGCAACCGGAATTAGGTTGTGCATCCGGAATTCGGATGGGGAATACGAATTTCCCAGAGCCGGAGTCCGGTTGGGCAATAGGTCTACGTTGGGGGATTTTTGAGAACCACTAGTTTTCCTCGTTTTTATGTTTTTAGGGGTATTGCCATGCTTTTTATCGATAGGGAAACTTTTAGTTTAAGGATTTTAGTCACCGGGAAGTGATTTAGCGTGTCACTTATAGCGTTGTGATTTTTATGGTTTAGGAGCCGATGTATTAGCCACTCGGCTTCGATTCCGATCGAGGTTGTCCGGCTTTACACGAAATCGGAGTCCGAGGTAAGATTAGTATAACGGTATGCATATGTAGATTACATGTTTAGCGTGCATGTAGGAAGCCTATTTAGATTACATTAGTTATGTATTTAGGCTTCGAACCATCCAACTTTGTCACGTCGGTACGAATTTGAGTATAATACATGGCCGGAAATATGGCCGATTCAGCCGTCAGTGACATTTGGTTAATTGGATTGTTATTGACCTATCCCGTCGGTACGGTACAATTATGACCGAGCGGTCGGAGTATAATAGATTCAGCCGATCGAGGAGGATACTTGTCAATAGTACGAGTCACCCGAACGTTCAAAACTCGGTACCATGTTGGACATGGCGGTAATAGCTCGGTACCATGTTGGACATGGCGATGACGGGACTCGGTATCGTGTTGGACATGGCGGTCGGTTTTATGTATGATATTATTATGCTTTTCTTCTTAGTACGTCGACTCACGGTTTATGTTCATGTGTAGGTAAAGGCAAGGCTATAGGTGATGGACGCGTGAGCGAGCTTATGAGATTGTACATGTCGGGGCGGTTGAGCACAGGGCGTACGATCCTCGGGACGACAAGGCAGAGATTTTTGTATGCAATGGTTAGACGACTTTATTTTGATGTAAAAAGTTAAACGGATTAAAACGTTTGTAAATGATTTTATAAATCGGGATCCCGAGACTTTTATAATATGGTTTATAAGTTTAATTAAAAAGCAAAATTTTAATTAATGTACCGTTTTTCCATAAACCTCGTTGATTAGCAACGAAGTACACCACTGATATGTTTAAAAATCACGTAATACGCCTAAGATAGTTAGGGTGTTACGGCCCATTCTTTGATTTGAATAAGCTGTGCTAAGGTTAATTACACTAGTTTAACCTATTAAAATTGATTAGCAACATAATTAATTTCATTTATTTTGAAATTAATTTAAGAAAACCATAGTTTAAAGAATTTTATATTCTAGAAAGCTAAACTATATGTATTTTCTTGTATTTAATTAAATATAGAATTATAACCATCTAGATTCTTTCGAAGCTTAATTTAAATTTTTCGTTAAATATTCTAATTTAAGTTGATATTTAGTTATCTGTTAACCAACTTAAATCTGAATATCTTTTGGATTTAAAATTTCAAAATTAAGGATTGAGGAATTTTAGGCGATTAATTTATTAAGATTCTTTAGATATTTTATTAAGTTAACATCTTTTCGAATATTAACTTAAAATGGAATATTTTAGATATTTTTTAGGTTAATATCTTTTTGAATATTAACTTAAAATGGAATATCTTCAAATTAAGTGGTTACAACTTAATTTTAATTTAATTAAATACGATTTGAAAGATATTTAAGTTGATTTTTTAGATTCTTCCTAAGGAAACAACTTGAACAAAGATATTTTCAAATTTGTTCCATTTATTATTCGAATTTATTTTTCGAATTTAATTAATAATTGAAAATTAATTAAAGTTGATTTTTTATTTAAACCAACTTTGATTTGTAATTTTTCATTATTATATTATGGAACTTGTTCGATATTTATTTGAATTTATTTTTCATATTTAAATAATAATTGAAAATTAATTAAAGTTGATTTTTTTTTAAACCAACTTTAGTTTGTAATTTTTCATTATTATAATATCGAATTAAAATGATTATAAAAAATACATATAATATTTTTTAACTAAAGAGCTTTTAATCAAGAGACATTCGATCTCCATTGTGGGTTTTACACCGCATTTGTTTTAGTGAGTAATCCTCACCCCAATAGAGGAACGTTCATTAGCAATTTCGCACCGTTTAACCTCGCATGATAAGTAGTTTGTAAGTGTTTTGTATGGTATGGATCACCCTGCAATGGTGGCGACAATACTTGACTTGCAAATTATGAAGCAATGGTGGAAGCTCATAAGGATAGAATTGCCTTGACTCTCGCACAAACGGGACACCGCTGAAGTCCAATCTTTATCGAATAAAAGGTTGCTAGAAGGGTTATCATTTTAGATGAGCTGACAACTCTATTCAATGGATGATGCTTTGACTCTCGCCTAAACGGGACAACTTTGTATCGAGTTTGTTAAAATACCTTGGAAAATAAACTATGTTAGATTTAGTATTTCTATAACATATGTCATTACTTGTTATTTTTAAAGGCTATTGTATGAATTTATGAGCCAAAACCTTACTTCGTTTTATTGATGAGTTGTAGTGTCATTATGGATAACCATTCACACCGATCTACTCTTTAGTTACTATCTTAGCCAAAGAAGCTACATAGTGTGAAAATGCATCTGGTAGTTGCATTAACTCGCACTTTGTTGATGATGAATCCCGAAGTTCCAAAAGGCAAATCTACTAGGAATTGATTTATCAAGAGAACAATGGGTCCAACTCATCCTTAATAGTCTTCTATAGGAGTATAATGAATTTGTTATCTCTTACATGATCAACGATTCTAACTCATACGACATGGACAAGCTCGAAGCTGAAATACGAGCCCATGAATGGAATTTGATTGCGATGGGTCCCCACGGGTTTGCAATCCATAATCGAAAGGAAAGGACTAGGTATGAAGGATGCAGCGAAAATTTGCTTCTTCAAGTACGATTATCGGACATGATCTTCTATGTTCGAATTGTAATGAAAAGGGACATCATGAAGAACGATGTCGGGCTTCTAAACGATTCAAACGAAGGTAATGCTTTTGTCTTTGAATCATGTGTTTTAGAGAACGACAAATCCATACGGATTGTTGATTCGGAGTGCACTAACCATGTATGTTCTTCAACTGCCGGTTAGCAGAGCTTGGGAAAATGCAGCTTCCGGGAGAGTTAAAGCTTAAAGTTGGCAATGGCGAATTAGTATCGATTAATTTAGAGGAAAAGCCCGCATCAAGTTTCAACAAAAATTTTTAATTTTAGAAAATGTTTTATTTATTCCAAACTTTAGTAGAAACTTGATTAGTGTCTCATGTTTGCAAACACAATCTTATATATTGAATTTTTCGAGTACAAATTGTACAATTTCTCGCAATGGATTTCAAATATGTATTGCTTTATAATGGAGCAAGGGCTTTATGTTTTAAGGCAGAGTAGTCGAATCTCACTAAATAGTGAACTTTTCGGTGTGGCTAGACACAGAAACCTCGAAATAAAATAGATTGATAATGATGATCAAACTTATCTATGGCATTTACGTTTAGGTCATATAGGCTTTGATAGACTCAATAGGAAACATGAAGACGGTCCATTGAAAGATGTCGTCTTGGGTGAGAAGTTTGCCCGATATGCGAGTCTTTTGCCTAGAAGGAAAAATGACTAAACGTTCTTTTTACGCAAAGGGAGAGCGTGCCAAAATCCCTCTAGGGTTAGTGCATTCGATGTCTGCCCGAGACCTTTGAATGTCTTGGCTTAGGGGTGGTTATGAGTATTTTGTCAACTTTCATTGACGATTTCTCTAGATATAGTTTTCTTTACCTAATGCAAAAGAAATGCGAAACGTTTGAAAAGTTCCCGGGAGTTTCATGCTTTGGCTTAAAACCAATTAAGGTAAATCATTAAAGATCTTGCGGAAGCTGATAGGGGTGGAGAATATATGGATATGCGGTTCAAAGATCATTTAATTGAACTTGGAATTGAATCTCAATGCAACTGCCCACCGTGCTCTCCACAACAAAATGGAGTTGCGAAAGAAGAAATGTGCACTCTTTTGGAAATGGTTAGCTCTATCTTTGAGTTATTCAACTCTTGTCTACGTCCTTACGAGGGATATACTATACGATTAGCAAATGACATTTTAAATGTTGTTCCATCTAAAGCGGTCCATAAGACACCGAATCAAACTTTGGAATGGTCGAACACCTAGTTTACGCCATTACGGAAATTTGAAAGTGCCACTCGCATCATGTCTTAAGAAAGAAAGAAGGCAAACTTGAATCACGTACGAAGGGCATGCATGTGTTGTCGGAAATTCTAAAGAGACTAGGGGTGGACTATTTTACTTAGTCACAAGGATAACAAAGTGTTTGTTTCTACAAATGCTTAACACTTTCCTTGAAGAGAACTATATTAAAGACTACAAACCAGAAAAGTAAAGCTTGTTCTAGAGGAATTGCTATCGGATATAAGTCCTTCCTTAATGTTCCGTCCTCTTCCACTCGTGAAGAAAACAATCCCACTCCCTCGGTTGAACAACCGAGAAATCTACTACTAAAGTTTACGTTCGGAAGACCACCGTATACCTCGTCGTAGTGGGGAGGAGTTTCAACAAAACCTACTCGTTATGGTTTGGATGGTGAAATCAATATGGTTGTTGAGTGACGGTATTGATGACGATCCATTAACCTATAACAACGAGAGCAATGGCTTCAGTCCGCAACGGAAACGATGGTCGAGCCTGCGCATGGATTCGAAAATGGATTCCATGAAAAAGAACAAAGTCTGGGAATATGTAGATGCACCTGACGACTATCATCTGATGGGATGCAAGTGAGTTTACAAGAAGAAAAGAGGAGTTGGAGTGCGAAGTCGAAACTTTTCAAAGCTAGTACTTGTAGCCAAGGGTTATACCCAAAGAGAAGGCGTGGACTATGAGGAAACTTTTAGTCCTCGATTGCCATGCTCAAATCCATCCGAAATTCTTCTCTCCATGGTACTGCTTTGCTTTCGATTATGAAATCCGGCGAAAATGGATGTCAGAGACATTGCCTTCCCTTAATGGGGTACTTGAAGAAACCATCTATATGGAGCAACCGGGAAGGTTATGTTCTTCCCGGAAATGGGAAAAGAAAGTTTGCAAATTAAACGAGGTCTATCTATGGACTTAAGCAAGCTTCTCGCTCGTATTGGAACAGAAAATGTTTGATGAAATCCTCATCGAGGAGACAATACGGCTTTCGGAATGAAGATGAACCTTGTGTTTACCAACTCAAGGAAGACCAAATAGTAGTATTCTGGTCCTTTATGTTGATGACATTTTGATTATTGGAAACAATGTCAAGAAAATGACCTCACATCAAGGAATGGCTCAACACTCAATTCGATATGAAAGATTTGGGTGAAGTACGACATATGTTCTTGGTATTCAGATTGGCTTCAGAAACCGGAAGAACGGGTGCTGCTTGCTACTCTCTCAAACAACCTACATAGAGTCAAAGTCTTAGGGAGAGATTCTCCATGAGCAACACTCAATGGGTCAGCAAACATGCGCTTCTAAGATATATGGGATTCGATACATCTGAGGAACAGTTTCCTGGTATCCCGATCCTCAAGAGATAGAGGACATGGCGAAAATTCCCTATACCCTCTGTAGTTGGAAGTCTAATGTATGCAATGCTATGCACTAGACACGACATACGATTATCTTGTTGGAATCGTGAACGGTATCGGTCTAATCCGGGACATGAACATTGGAATGCGGTTAAGTATATTACCGAAATACTTAAAGAGTACGAGGAATCTTGTGTTAATGCAAAAGTGGTGGTGCTTTAAATCCCATGAGAGCTACATCGATTCAAAATTTCCCGAGGGGCAAGTCTTGAAGACGGAAATCTCATGCAGGATGGTGTTTACTCTTGGGGGTGGAGCGTTGGTTTGGAGAAGTGCTAAACAAACGACAATATCGGACTCAACTATGGAAGCCGAATACATGGCTGCAAATTTTCGAAGCCGCTTCAGAAGAACATGCTCCGGTTAAGAAAGTTCTTCACCGGTATAAGGTGTTGTTCTGGAATCGAAAAGCCTGGTCTTACTTTGTAGATAACAATGGAGCAATGAGCAAACGAGTAGAAGAACCTGCGAAGCCACAAGAGAAGCAAACACATTGAAAGGAAGTATCACATTATCGCAGAGAATACGTGTGCAAGAGGGGATGTACTAAGTTGAGAAAGTTGACACGAGAGGACAACCTACTCGATCCATTTACCAAAGTCCTGGTCGCGACGGCCTTTTGAAAAGCACGCGTCGAAATTTAGGATTAATTGATATATGTACTAATTAGTTTTATATTAGGTGCAAGTGGGAGTTTGTTAGGATTTTTATGCCACTAAATAAAACTCCATTTCAATGTAATCTATTTTATTCAACATCAATAAAGGAGCAGAAGTATTTTTCATTCATTTGTGTATGTTTTGGTTCACTTTATCAATTTGCTTGTCTATTTGATTTATAAATTCATCTTAAACCCTTTTCACATACTTAATCATCACATTGTATTGTCTTGTCATCACATTGGAAAGTAAACATGACTTGTGTGAATAAAAGTTTCACTAGATTTATCGGACACAGGGTTTTACTTGATATGATAATCTACAACAAGGAAGTTAACTTGCATTTGGAGAAATGCTATGTTCTTTCCGAGAACATTGGTTAAAGTAAAGCCTCAGAGTTGGATGCATGGAGTATGCATCGGAAGGGACCGATATTGAACTTTTGAGCTTAGATTTAATTAAACTTAAGTGAAAATCTATTCAAGTCAATATCGCCAAGTTGATCCTTAGATCAAATGTTCTTAATCCTTTGTGCTATGATTAGGCTCAATCTTGAAAGGCTATTCGTGTTCTTTGATTTTTTAGTTAAGCCTACTTTTAGGTCGGGTAGGTGATACGTACATTTTGGGAACACAGAGTAAGTGCAATTGAGTGGGAGCGCTAGCATAAACATGGAATCTATAGCTTCTATCTCGGCAAATAGTAAGCAAAGGATGATCTCCTTCGAGCTTGACCAAACGAACATAAATGGTGGAGTACTCATTTCACATAAGCTGAAATATCATTTATACGGGGTCAGAAGTGTTTTAAGAGATAAAATACATAAATTTAGAGTGGTGTTACGGTAATCTAATCCATTTACGATTAGTAGATCATTCATATAGAGGATCATTGATGACATTAGGATTATAACAATGGATAACTAATGATGCGTCTATATGGTGGAACATATAGAGCATTTTATATACCGAACAGAGTGCAATTCTAAGTTCTATGCGTGAATTCAACGAAGAATTAATAAGTTAGTGAATTTTAGTGTTAAATTCTTGATCTACTTATTGGAAGCTCGGTTATATAGACCCATGGTCCCGCACTAGATTGAGATAATATTGTTTGTAAGACTCATGTAATTGGTTTTGATTAATCAATTATAATTCACAAATTTTCGTACTATGTCTATTTGTGAAATTTTCACTAAGTAAGGGCGAAAATTGTAAAGAAAGAGTTAATAGGGACATATTTGTTTAATTATGATACTTTGTATGGTTCAATTAATAAATATGATAAATGACTGTAATATTATTTAATAATTATTTTATAGTTATTAAATAGTTAGAATTGTCATTTAAATGGTTTGAATTAGAAAATTGGCATTTTTGAGAAAATTAGATACAAAAGTGTTAAAATTGCAAAATTGCAAAAAGCAAAGGCCCAAATCCACCAAGCCATGGCCGGCCAATTTTGTAGGCATTTTAAACTGATATTTTCATTATTTTAATGCCAAAGTTAATTCAAACTTAACCCTTAGTGGAATGCTATAAAATAGATAGTAGAAGGCTTCGGGGAAAATTACACTTCGAATCGGAGAAAACCTCGAGCACTTCTCTCTCTTCCTTGGCCGCTCACCCTCTCTCTCTCTTCTTCCTTTCAATTTTAAAATTAACTTAAAGTGATTAGAGTGTGCCCACACACAGCCAAGCAATACCTCAATCATAGTGAGAGAAAATCGTGAAGAAAGATCATCGGCAAAGGAGTTTCGGCATCAAGTTCAGAGAAAGAGATCCGGGTTCGGATCTTGATAATACTCTGCTACTTAAAGGATACTGAAGGGTTAGAGATACGAACGGAAGGAGTCATTTAATTTCTCGCTGCACCCAATGTAAGGTTTCTTAACCTTTATATGTGTTTAATTGTTCATCGTTTTTAGAAAGTTCTTATTTAGGATGTTAATAAACATACTTGTGAGTATATCTAAGATCTGGTAAAATTAATTCCAACACCTTCGCTATTTTGGGGTATAAACTTGATCAGCCTCGGTTGCCTAAGTGAGCAAAAAAGGAGGTGTGCAATATGCGGTAGTAGCGGTACGATTATTTCACAAAGTGGACGAAGCCGAACCACTAGCAACATTATAACATCCAAGAAAGTGCTTGACTTTGTGGTCGAGAACATTATATGTAGGTTTGGATTACCCCATAAATTGGTAGTCCGACAACGGTGCCCAATTTGACGAGTGTCATGTTCAGAAATTTACCGCATTAAGCATGGCATAGTAAAGAGCTTCTCGGCGGTCTCGCACCCCGAGGTCAAACGGGCAGGTGTAGAGGCGGTGAATAAGACAACTAAGGACACGGCTTGAAGAAAAAAGACTCGAAGAAGCGAAGAGGAAGTTGGCCGTAACAATTACCCAAAGTTTTGTGGTCATATGGGACGACGGAAAGAACGACTTTACTGCGGTGATACCCCACTTTGCCACTTGCTTATGGGTATGATGCGATGATACGGTCGAGCTAGACCCAATCCACTCCCACCGAAGCGAGCGACATACAACCAAGTCGGTAATCACTACAGTCGATGAATGAATGCGTTGGACCTATTGGAAAGGAAAGTCGTAGGGAGGCCTCACAAAATACTAAGTTAGCGGCATACCAACAAAAAGTAGCCAGATACTTTAATTCCAAAGTTAAGGAAAGCAAGCTTACAAGGTAGGGAGATTTAGTACTACGCGAGTTCTTGGCCAACACTAAAGACCCAACAGCAGGAGTATTAGGCGGGGCCAAATTGGGAAGGTCCATACAAAATTACGGAAGTTGTACCCCCCTGGCACGTATAAGGCTGTGCCTAAGTATGACTCAGCATGAACCTTATACCGCACTACCGATATTGGCAATCGGCCAACACCTCCGCAAATATTAATCAATAATAGTTGCTTTTTAGCGACAATTTATGCTAAGGGTATGCCCGTAAGCTTGACTTAGAATCTTTATTAGTGTTTAGTCTTTTCTTTTAGATTTGTTTTAGTTTTAATCACATACTACTACGTAAAGTGATGTAATGGCCGTTGTCACCAATTTCATTTATCAATAAAATTGCAAGTTATTTTCATATAATGATGCAAAGCTTGTATGATTGTTATTGAATCAAATTTCAAGCCTCACAATGGTCCACGAAAATATATGGGTAATAGTGGGAAACCAAGACTTAAAAGGTAAAACCAACATCATGAATGATAAGTGACCAAGAGGTAAACCTCGCATGAGTCACTTGGGGGGCAACCACACCCATATATGGACTAGTAAGCAAAAATGCACCCTCGCTTAAGTACATATTAAAATTTTTTAAAGTGACGGTGCAATAGCTCAATGTTTTGAGCAACTTGTGTGTGGTGAATGGTTGACTATAGATAAATACCCACACTATGTGGCTCACGCCAAAACAAAAAGTCAACATGTAAAGCCAAAACCATATATAAAGATAAAGGCCCTATGGCCAAGTAAAAAGATTAAAGACATAAATGTCTCAAAAGTAAAGTTATTTGGATTAAAAATGCCTTGGATAGTCATGAATATCCGAAAGAGTACTAGCGGGCATAAAATATGTAAAAGTAGAAGTACATAACAATAGGAACCATCAAGTAAGTCATTAGAGTACATGTCATCTGGTTGCCTCAAACCCAAAGTTGAGAGTGCATGAATCGGCCTTGAATGCAAGCTTCTTGCGCCTTCTCCCCGGGTTCTCGCCTCACCTCCACGATTGCGACAATAAGATAGCATACTTTCCATGTTCTTTACGGTTAGAATTATTCTTTACCGAGTTCTTAGATCTACTCACAAGTATGTTGCTTAACATCCTAAATATGAACTTTCTAAAATGATAATAAACACATATAAAGTTAAGAAAACCTTACATTGGTTGGCGGAATAATATGTCTCCTTCCACTCAAATCTCTAACCCTTGTATCCTTTACGCTCGTCGCGAGTATTATCAAGACCGAGCTCCGAATGTCCTTCTCATTGAATTTGATCCTTCACGATCTTCCAAACTATGATTGAGGTACCACTTCAGCTGTATTGTGTGGACGCACTACTCTATCACTAGGGGGTTTCGAAAGCTATGAATAAGAAAAGAGAGGGAGAGCAGAGGGTCGGCTATAGAGAGAAAGTGGAAGGCTCGAGTTTTTTACGAAAAGGCAATCTCTTGAATTACTAACAAAAACTTACTTTAGCCTAAGCCATCACTTTCTATTTATAGGCAACTACTAGGTTTTATATTAGTAATTATTTGGCATATAAAATAATGAAAATATTAATTGGAAAAAGCCAATCCAAGTGGCCGGCCATAGGTGTTACAAAAAGGTGGGCCCTGCCAAAGCCTTGGATTTTGCGGTTTTCACAAATTTTATTTCTATTTTCTCAAAAACGCCAATTTTCCAATTCTAAACATTTAAATGCCAAAACTAATTATTTAATAACTAAAATAGATTATTAAATAATATTGTCATTTAATATAATTATTGAAATTAGACATATAGAGTCTCTTAATTAATAAATAAACCTAGAATCTCTTTTCTTTACAAATTCACTCCTCGCTTAGTGAAAATTCACAAATTAGACATAGTCTAATCTTTAGAATTATAATTGATTAATCATAAATTAATTATTGAGTCTTACAAGCGAGTATGGTCTCAACTCAGAATGGGGACCATGGATCTATATTAAAACTGAGCTTCCAATAAGCCGAAACTATGAATTTACTAAGTAAATTCCACTAACTTATTAATTCCTTGTTCGAATCCACTCTTAGAACTTGGAATTGCCACTCTCAGACTCTATATAGAGCATTCTATATGTTCATACACGATATAGATATGCTATCTCATTTCAACCATTGTTATAATCTGTAATGTGATCAAAGATCCTCTATATAGATGATTTACATCGAGATGAGATAAATTTACCGTTTTCATCCCCTCGGTGTATTTGGCCCCTTAAAACACTTAGCTACATCGTAAATGATGTTTTAGTGATCTAAGAAATAGTCAACGAAACAAAGAGCTCATCCATTTACTTCTATTTAGCTAAGCTCGAAGTGAATCATCACTTGACTCCTATACAATTCACTAGAAGCTATATGGGGATTCCATATTGTATGTTCAGTGACTCCCAGCTCAATCATACTATCATCGTTCCCAAATATACGTATCACCACGACCCAAAAGTAGGCTTAACTAATAAATCAAAAGAACATGAATAGCACTCTGAGTTGAGCCTACAGCCATATCTGTGGGATTTAGATTCTTTTGCAATCTAAGATCAACTAGTGATATTGACTTGGAAAGATACAACGGTAACCATTTATAATATCTTGACTAAGTTCAATATCGGTCCAGTTAATCCAATGTATACTCCATACATTCGAAACTAGTATACTTTACTAATGTCCTCGGAAAGAACATAACACTTACTCCAAGTGTAAGTATACATCTGTGGTCGCCGATTATCACATCGGTTGTAAATCCAAAACAGCGATGAAACTGAGGGACTTAGTCTTTTGAATCATAGAATCACAATCACATTCCATTGTGTTGACAAAGCCGTAATAGTAAATAAATAATCCTATGTTACGGACTTAACTCATTTTGTGCATATATTAAATATATTAAACCATAAGCATGAAAAGTTCATGCAAACATAAATCACTTCAAATTTCTTTATATTGATAACTAATCGGATTAGTAATGGGTTTTATTTCTAGTAAGTACAAAACCCAACAAACTCCTTTACTTGCACTAACATAAAAAACAAATTTATTGCATTCCAATCAATATGTTGTCTTGATCTTAAGATCAAGTGTAGTATACTTGAATCCACCCAAACTTCTCGGAAACAAGTTCATAAAAACATTATGAAACATCCTTTACTATATGCTTTACTCTAATAAGAGGATACTCGAAATTCTTATACGCACTTATTATGTACATCCGAATAAACAGAAGACATATCTCTCATATTTTAAAATTTGGAACCGAGATAATACGTTTGTATTGAATTCTTCTTCGGTAAAATAACTTTTTGGTAATTTCGAATTTACAAAGTTATAAATCTTTTACGTCGGTAGAGTAACTCATCCACCCCAGGAAGTAACCACCATCTCAAATTCTTGAATGAGTTGGGATAGATATAAGGATAAGCTGATATACGGTTCCTTAATCATCTAACTCCAATATATCACTTTCATAAATCTTTCTTGAGTATCTCCTAACGTTCCTTATTTGATTACATCTCGAGATGGCTCCCACTCAATAATAAATGTCACGGATTAAATAATACTTTTTAACCTCTTATTGCTTGGAGGGATATCTAGTTGTGACTTATTGTATTAGTCTGAAACGTAGAGTTTCTTTTAAGACTAAAACTTCAACATAGCAGTCTTAGTATTTGAAGTGGAAAATACTTGCTAGAGAAATTCAAGTAATCAAATTAAGATACCATAAAATGTTATGAGGATTAGTAAAACCTTGGCTCAAGTCATTCGAATAAGACACTATGCAAGAATTCTTCTATCTTGATTCTCATAATTTCGATAGAAGTTATTTTCTATCCACATGAATGGTTAGATTTGCTTTCTTAGTAAAGTGTTCTTAAGTTCCTATCACAAGTTGTCAACCAAATGAAGTATGGGAAAAGAAAATTTACACAAAAAATTCTCCTACTCAATTGGAAGGTAGTGTGAAACTTTTATCAAAGAATTTTATTGGTATCATTATTTATTACAACCGTAAATCTAAACCGGAACATATAATCAAGATCAAGGATTTATTCGATAATATGCTAATTTATTATATTCTTCCATGTTTTAAAGAAAATATGTGTTGTTACAAGGAGTACCGTGGATTAAGAGTCCACCCCAGAAAGTATATAGAGATTATGATCCACCTTTAAAGGTTATAGAGATCATGATTCTCTAAGTGTTATAGAGATTATGTGGAGTTTTGAATAACTAATCCAGAGTTCATTATGATATAAAAGATCGTTGAACCTGCATATGTATTCTTAACTTTTCTCCACCCCTATCGGATCAAAAGATCTTTTTTTATTAAACAAATTCTTAATAATTGTTTTAGAATTAACAATTATTCATAAACATAGAAATAATTTCTAGTTGTTTATGTAATAATAACTCTATGAAGAGTTTAAAATATTATGGTAGAATTTGTATCAATAATAAAAACACTTACACATACAAACATATCAAATATAATTGGTACATTGTTGTTTAAGATAAAGTAGATGAAGCTTCAACTCATAGAATTGCAATGGTTATTTGTAAAAAATAAAAAAAATTATAAAATCTTAAAGAAAATTGTTTACAATATTATGAGGAAAGGAACAGGGAATAAAAATCCCAAACTAATAATTGAAATCCAAATTGTTTTTAAACTAAAACAATTAAATTCAAAAATAAATAACTGAATTAAATGAGCTTCATCTTTATCTTGGACGAAACTCCACCCCTTTGTCCAGCCTTTCCGATTCAACTCACTAAGATATGCACACGAGTTGGGCGAAGCTGCACTTGGGCTATAATAAAGTTAAGAAAAACAAAATAAACAAGGTTAGTAGTGCTAAAATCAATAATCCAATTGGATAATAATTCACTTTAAAACTCATAGGGTTTATAAAAAAGAAATACACTTGTTTCTTTGCAAGAAGTTTAGGACATTGTGAGGTTTCCAATGGCACTCTCATCTCATTGTAGTTAGAAACACTTTCCTTTTTAGTGCATCTGTTAACGGCGATACTTGACGACCTTCTTTTGTTCTTAATCGTTTTCAAAGCTTCGAGCTCGCTTTTTGGTATTTTTCCACTTCTTCATTGTCTTGGGTCTTGAAGTAGAGGCTACATGAGCTCCTCGAGGTTTAATACGTCCCATTACCATTTCAAGTACCGAGGTTTACTCCCTTTCTTCTTGGGTCCTCCAATCAAATTTTCATATGTCTGGAGGTCATTGACTAACGTATGAAAGTCTTGTTCCTTTTTATTCATGACATAATTTGATGTATAGGGGGCGAGAAGAAGCTAGAGTCAGACTATTCAAGATAAGATCTTTACGGGCCAGGTTGTCTAATCCATTTCAGCACCATGATTCTGGGCTTCTTGGAAATAACTCGCCATTTGGAGAAGGTGATCACGCACATTCTGATGGGGTTCCATCCGTGCATTGATGAATTTCTTAGTCGCGTCAAAGCGAGACTGAATAGATGCCATACCGAATAGCTCAGTTAACTTCGTCATTCTTTCTGCAGCCGTGTCGGTTTTTGCAAACCTTGTTTTTAAGGTGTCAACCATGATGGAAAGTATGAAGTATCGAGCATTGTTAGCATTCTGCCAACGCTCGAACTTCTCTTTCACAGCTTTAGTTGCATTGTCACCCGGCTGTTCAGGAGACGGCTCAGTTAACACAAATAGGGCACTTTCACCTATGAGAGCAATTGTAACACCCTAACTAGCATAGGCATGTTGACGTGATTTTAAACGTACTGTGCAGCTCGTTGCTAATCAACGAGGTTTATGAAAATCGTGATTAATTAAAATTTTGCTTTTTAATTAAAACTTATAATATTTCATACAAAATACTTTGGGATCCCATTTACAAAATACTTTACAAAAAGTTTACTGTTCATTACAAAATATTTGTCGCCTAGCGACTAACTACAAAAGCACTGATGTCCCGAGGATCGTACGCTCCAGGCCTAACCGCCCCAGACATGTACAATCTTCATCGGCTCGTCCTCACGGTTCCTCAGCCTTGGCCTTGCCCTTACCTACACATAAACATAGCACTGTGAGTCGACAGACTCAATAAGAAAAGCATAAATCATAAAAATACATAAATCCCGGGTTATGATCAGACGCCCATACCCCTGACCACAACCCTAATCCCCGTGTCCCACACGGTACTGAGTCTCGAACGTTTGTACGACGGTACTTTTGACAGAGTAACAGCCTATGCTCAGTACGCTAGTCATACTCTAGCCTTACCGATGTGTTACAGTATCAGCCTATACTCGATACGCTAGTCATACTCTAGTTGCTAGTCATACTCTAGCTCTACCGATGTGATACAGTCAAACAGTACAATACCATCGACCATGATATCAGCCTATACTCGGTACGCTAGTGATGTCGCCCAATTAGTTACACTGCGGTCGCAGTAGTAAACGGGCTATATGTCGTATCCACAGGGAGGAAAAATACACTCGAAAAGGACAGTTAGTAATTTTACGAGAATAAAATATGAACCTTGAATGTGATGAGAATATTGAGAAAATAATTTTTAAAAATTAAACAAGTAATTAAAACGAGAAGTGATCAGAAAATGATTATGGAAGACACAAGCTTTGTACATGCAATTATATTTTCCTAATAAAATTGAATCTTTAACCTCAACTATAATTCTACACCATTAATTATAGTTGGAAAATGTGTATGATTAAGCTTACTAGAAAAATATGTTCTCTAATTAAATTAATACTACTTCTAAAAATACTATCATATTATATAATTTAAATCGACAAAATACCACCGGAAGAATGCAGTAAAAATCATATAATATAATAAACACTCTAATAATTAATAGCCTAACTTACATAAGAAAAGCATGATTGAACTTATATAAAAGGTACTATTAAATTTAAAGTGCAATTAAGAAGAAGAGAAATTTAATATAACAAATGTGAAAATGAAGAACAAAGAGAATCAATATATTAGAAGAATAAAAATTGCATGAACTTACGCTTGAGTCTTGCCAAAGAAATTAGCCTAGAAAAGGCATTGTCTTTACACCAAAATTAATAAAGTAAAATAAAGAAGAAGAAAAGAAAAAGACACAATTTTGGTATAATAACTCTAGGTAAAATCTGATGCTTTGCTCTCTAAAATTGACTCTATTTAAAGAACCAATTTGGCTCCAACTGGTACATTTCGTGTAGTCTACAGTGGGAAAATGGCCCAAAACGCTGACCAAAGTGGTAGATAATGGGACCATTTATGCATCCCATTTCTGTTGGAGAAGAGTGGAGTAGCATAGTGAACGAAAAGTACGGGATGTGGGATACACGTGGTTACTTCGGTCCAGCAGTTAAAAACTTGGAGTGACATGTAATGAAACATGTGGGATAGAGAAACCATGCTTGAACAAATGTGTTGGGCTTGGTGATGGCCCATTGAAGGCATAATGTTGAAAAATGAGTGGCGGCTTGGACATGATTCAAAGAAGTTGGACGCATACTATGTATTGCTTTGATTGTCATTTTATTATGAATTGTTGGTACAGAGAATAGCACTGAGTGAAAGTATTGGGCTTAATTGAGCTTGCCTTCTTCTTTTAATTTTCAAAAATGACATTTGATTTGTACCTCAAATCTGAAAAATAACACAAAATTAAATTAAGTTAAATATATCTAATTGAAATAACTTTACAATTAAAACAAATGAAAATATTTAATTAAATTAATTTTATATACATAATTAAAGGTGTCAAATGTATAAATTTAAGCTCTAATCAGCTAGTCATACTCTAGCCGTACCGATGTGATATTGTCGAATGGTACGAAGCCAACATACATATCTAATGTAATCTAACAGGCTTCCTAACATGCACACTAAACATGTAAATACATATGCATACCGTTATACTAATATTACCTCGATTTCGAATTCAGGTGTGCCGGTCAACCTGAGTGGAATGAACTGCTCGGCGAATTACATGCTCCTAAACCATAATAATCACAACACTAGATAAGTGACACGCTAAATCACTTCCCGGGGACTTAAACTAGAAACTAAAAGTTTCTCTATCGATAAAAAGCATGGCAATACCCTAAACAACACAAAAATGGGACGAACTAGGGTTCCCAATTTTTCTCCAACCTAACAGATCCGGTTCTATAACCGAATTCGGTTCCGGGAGGAACCCAGAACACCAACCGAATTTCGGTTCCTACGAGCTATTGAACCCCGTAATTCCGGTTCAATGCAGGAAACTTTCAAATATTCATATCTCATGCAATTCGATCCCAAACCATATCAAACCTTCTAGACCTGTTCTAAATACCCCAAAGAACGTTCTCAAAGCATCAAAACAACCCAGTAAGCACAGATACAAAAAATGCCATTAAAGCTCCAAGCTTTGAATTCAAAACTCAAGCTTGGTTAAACCCCACTAAAATGCATCAAGACATGCTTAAATATACTCAAATATGCATAATTAAGCTTCTGAAAACACAATCAAACAATAACAACAACTACAGCAACAAAATTCATCATTTTACCTTGAAAATCAAAGTTTTAAGCTCAAAGCTTACACAAGGTTAAAAACCAATAACTAACAACAAAACAAGCTTGAATCTACTTAAATAAACATATCTAATCTTTAGAAAATAACAACAATCATACACAGCAGTTACCATCAACAAAAACATCAAGCATGCAACCATTTTCTTCCTTAAATTTCGAAAAAAAAAACTAAAGAGAGAGAGAGAGAGAGAGAGAGAGCAAGAGCTATACCTAGAGCTTGGATTCCCTCAAAATCTGCTTGAATCCACAAAGAAAAATGACAAATCCTTGCTGCTCAAAGGGGTCGAAAGAGGGAGAGAGTTTGAGAGGAAAATTGGCTTTGCTTTTTCTTTGATTTTTCAATTTTGAATAAAATGAGTTATAAAAGTAATTTTAATTATTCATTTCAGCCATATAAACACATCACAAATCACATAATACTAAGTCCACTAAAGGACAAAGGTTTATGGGGCTAAAAGACCATTTTACCCCTCCCACACTAAAAGGGTTAAAAAACACTAAAAGGGTATTTTGGGAAAACTCTAAATTCCCGACTAATCCCGACATTCCCAATGTCTAAATAAATTTCTCCAATATACAAAAATACTAAATTGTGATTCTACTATGCCATACACCGCGTTCCATGTTGCCAGGCACCGAAAATGTAAAATTATAAAATTTCACTATATGACATAAAATGCATTCTGAATTCAAATAAATCAACATAAATAATTATTTAAATATCTACAAATAATTTTCATAATTAAACCTTAAATATCTCGCTACTTTCCAAATTAAACTAAGCGGTCTTTACAGCAATATTAATGTTCTCATTCCATTTTGGGAAGTTAGATCCATTTAGCTTATTTTCAGTCAAGAGTGATAACATGCGATTTGACATGGCTATACAGGATACTACAAAATAATAAATAGAAATCAATTATGGTTTAACACAAAATCCAATTCAAAAATTATTAGCACATAGCAAGTAGGAATGACAAGAGAAAACACTAAAAATATACAATCCTAAATAATTTCCAAGGTCTTCAACAAAAGGCGATATCGTTGTCCCGTTTAGGCGAGAGTCAAAGCTACCATCCATTGCATAGAGTTGTCAGCTCATCTAAAATAATAAATATTCTAGCAACCTTTTATTCGATCGAAAAGAGAATCCGACGTTGTCCCGTTTAGGCGAGAGTCAAGGTCATTCTTATTTCATGAGCTTATTTTACCATTGTTTCATATTTTGTAAGTCAAATAAGCGCCGCCACCATTAGGGTGATCAATACTAATATAAAACACTTACAAATATACTTATCTTTCGAGATTAAACGGTGCTAACTTGCTAACGAACATTCCTCTATTAGGGAGGATTACTCACTAAAACAAAAGCTATGTAAAACCAACAATGGAGATCGAATATCTTAATAATAATAAAGCTCATTATTGAAAATGTATTTTCTTCTATTATTTATAAACATATATTCATTAAATATCAAATTTAAAATAAAACTCTATCTTAGTATTAATTTTCCAATAAATATTAAGAAAATTATTTAATTTAAGTTGTATTAATTTAAATTAATTTGCAACTCAAATTTAAATTTTCATAAGAATATATTTATTGTATTTTGAAAAAGAAAGTAGAATACTATACTATTTTCGAAATACTTAAAAATAATTACTAGAAAAATACTTCAAGCAAAAATACTATCTATCTAGATTTTCTTTTTGACTAATTAATTCAATTTCTAATAACAATATATTTTAGTTCATTTATTTTAAATTAATCATTAAATTAAAAAATCATTGATTTAAGTTGGTTCAAAAATTAATTAAAATAAATAATTAATTTACAAATTTAATCTATTTTTCAAAATAAATTCAAAATCATCTTGCATAATCAAATGCAATTTTGAAATTGATTAATAAAATAAATAAAATATATTTTGAAAATTATTCAAATTTAAGTTAAAAAAAAAAATTAAACTTAAAATAATTTTCTATTTAATTAAATGTCATGAAAAAAAAAATATATAAGTATCATGATGAAAATCAACTTAGATATTTAATTTCTCAATTTAATTAAATGTATTAAATTCAAGAAATAAATAATTAAGTATAGAGAAGGCTTAATTATTAATCTCTAGTTCAATACTAGGAAAAATATTCTTAACTTGAATTGTACCAAAATTAATTATAAAATAATTAATTTCACAATGTATAATATTTTCCTGTTTAATATTATAAATAATAAGTAGTCTAGAAATAACTATCTAGAAAATATCTCAATTTAACTAAGTATCTTTTCAAAAAAAATTTGAAAAATATCTAATTTAAGTTGTTTTAGAAAGAATCTAATAAAAAAAACTTAAATATTTTCAAATTTAAATTCAATTAAATATCAAAATTAAGTTGTAACCACCTAATTTTGAAAATATTCCATTTTAAGTTTAAAACTAACTTAAAAAATATCTCAAGAATCTTCAATAACCAATTCCTAGAATTCCTCAACTTAAATTTTAAATTCAAAAAATATTCAAATTTAAGTTTGATAAGAAAAATCAGTTAAAAATAATTAATTTATAACTTAAATAAGAATATTTAATAAATAAGCTTCAGAAAGAATCTAATTAGTTAAAATTCTTTATTTAATTAAATACACGAAAAATACAAATAGTTTATCTAGAAATAATAACTTAAAACTAAGAGTGTTTTTCTTAAAATTAACTTTAAAATATTAAAATGAAAATAAATTTCATATATTTTAAAAGTTAATTATGTTACTAATCAATTTTATTAGGTTAAACTAATTTAATTAACCTAGCACAGTTATCCAAATTAGGCAAATGGGCCTTCACAATTGGGGTAGTTCATGTGAGGGGGAGCTGGGTTCAGTATGTCGTACCCACTTCTATTGGCTCCCAACTCTCACACAAGGCCCAAAAGAGAGGAATTTAACCTTAAAATAAATAATCGTTATTAATTGAATAGGTCCAAAAAACTAAATGGACCTAAATAAAATCTATCAGGGTGTGATATTTTATTACCAACAACCTATATGCATCTATAATAAAATAAACATATATGCTCACACAGGCACACAGATTTGGATGGACCCTATCATGTTTCTAGGTCATACACAGATGGAAGAAGAATGTAAAATTTACCTGTTACAAATTATTTACTTGATCTATTGACAATTGAACCATGGGTTAAAATCAGATCATTGGATCTATCAACAAGTTAACCATGGCAATTTAGATCAAGCAATAATAGGTTTTATAAAACTTACACATAAGCTAAAACACATACTCCTGCAACAAGTTAAACTGGATAGTTGGATGTAGGATTTATTTAATTTTAAAAAATTAAATTTCGAAAATAATAAATAAAAAAAATATTTTCGGATTTTTAATTAAAATAAAATAATATTTAAAATTAAACCTACAATTTTGGAAAATTAGGTTTCAACTAACCTAAATATCATTTCAAAAAAAAAATTGCTAAACACTTTTAAAAAATTTCATGTTATTTTATAAATTAAATATTCAATAAAATAAAAAATAATAAATAAATATCCTTTTCTGATTTTATAATTTAATTTAAATAAAAAAAAATAACAAAATTTAAAAGTTAGCAAAATATCCTATTTCTATTCAAAATATCATGATTATAGTAATCTTATTTTAAATTTAAATAAGGTCAAATTATTTAAAAAAAAATTAATTTAAAAAAAAAATTAATATCTGACCTTAAATTTAAAAAATAAGATAAAATAATCAAATTTAAAAAAAAATAAGATAAAAAATTAAGCAAAAAGATAGATTTTTACCTATTTTCAAATTCAAATTACACTAATATCTAAAATTAATTTTAAAAAAATCAAATTAATTTATTTCTCATAATTAGATTTGAAATATGAAAAGTAAAAATCAAAATACAAAACTACACAAAAAATCGGAAGTTAATTCCATGAAATAGCATGAAAAATCGAAGAAAACGAAAAAAAGTGGTACGGACAATATGCATTGCATACTGTCCACACGCACGAGCAGGGAGGCTTGACCGAAGTCCCTCGGCGCAGGAGGCTGCATGCAGCCTCTCCGCTCGCGCATGGGACGATTTCAGACAGCATCTTGTCCTGATCGAGGAAGCTCGGTCGAGCATCTTGTCTGAGCGCGTGCTGGCTTAGGGGAAGTTCTGGTTGGGTTTTATGCCCTAAATAAAACTCATTTCAATATAATCAGATTTACTTATTAATATAGATTAGAAATAACATTTAATGTTGCATGGTTCACATGATTTATTTCATGATTATATGTACATAATGTATAAATTCATCTGAAACCCTTTTCACATACTTGATCCTGTTTATTGTGCCGTCAACACATTGGAAAGTAAACATGACTATGTGAATAAAGTTTCCTAGATTTATCAGACACAGGGTTTTACTGATAATATGATAATCTACAACAAGAGTTTATCATATCAGTAAAACCCTGTGTCTGATAAATCTAGGAAACTTTATTCACATAGTCATGTTTACTTTCCAATGTGTTGACGGCACAATAAACAGGATCAAGTATGTGAAAAGGGTTTCAGATGAATTTATACATTATGTACATATAATCATGAAATAAATCATGTGAACCATGCAACATTAAATGTTATTTCTGATCTATATTAATAAGTAAATCTGATTATATTGAAATGAGTTTTATTTAGGGCATAAAACCCAACAATTTAACCATTGTTATAATCTTAATGTGATCAAAGATCCTCTATATAGATGATTTACATCGAGATGAGATAAATTTACCGTTTTCATCCCTCAATGTATTTGGCCCCTTAAAACACTTAGCTACCTGTAAATGATGTTTTAGTGATCTAAGAAATAGTCACTGAAACAAGAGCTCATCCATTTACTTCTATTTAGCTAAGCTCGAAGGGAATCATCACTTGACTCCTATACACCAGTAGAAGCTATAGATTCCATATTTATGTTCAGCGCTCCCACTCAATCATACTATCATGTTCCCAAATATACGTATCACCCTGACCCAAAAGTAGGCTTAACTAATAAATCAAAGAACATGAATAGCACTCCTGAGTTGAGCCTAAGCATATCAGGATTTAGATTCTTTTGATCTAAGATCAACTAGTGATATTGACTTGGAAAGATACAACGGTAAGTTTATAATATCTTGACTAAGTTCAATATCGGTCCAGTCCAATGTATACTCCATACATTCGAAACTTGTATACTTTATTAATGTCCTGGAAAGAACATAACACTTACTCCAAGTGTAAGTATACATCATCGCTGATTATCACATCAGTGTAAATCCAAAACACTGATGAAACAGGGACTTAGTCTTTTGAATCATATAATCACAATCACATTCCATTGTGTTGACAAAATTGTAATTGTAAATAAATATATGTTCTGGACTTAACTGATTTTGTGCATATATTAAATATGTTAAACCATAAGCATGAAAAATTCATGCAAACATAAATTACTTCAAATTTCTTAGATTGATAACTAATCAGATTGTAATGGGTTTTATTTAGGGCACAAAACCCAACACTTTCACCTCCTCGTCAAGTTTCCTACCAAGGGTGGAATTGGCTGCTTGAAGGGCAATCAAATAGTAGCACGAGAGTGTTACAACCTATCCATCACAATCAGGGAGAAAGCAGCCAAATCCCTCAAAGCTACGGCAAGTAGTTCTCAACAATGAAGACTCGCCCAAAACGGGGTCGAGGACATTGATCCCCGTTTTGGGGATATTGATACAGGGGTTGGTCTGATTGAAGAATTCGAAGAAATGCCATTAGACCCCAAACAACCATCCAAATTAATCAAGATCGGGAAAAACCTTCCTGAGGACATAAGATCCTCTTTGATCCAGTTCTTAAGGGACAACCAAGATGTCTTTGCTTGGTCACACGAAGACATGGGGGGAATAAGCCCCACTGTGATAAGTCATGCTTTAAACATCGACGTCGAAAATTTCAAGCCAGTTCAACAGAAAATAAGGTTACTCGACAAAGAAAGGGCCAAGGCATTGAAGGAAGAGGTGGAAAAACTATGGAGCAACAATTTCATCAAAGAGGCCTACTACCCAGTTTGGGTATCGAACCCTGTACTAGTTCCAAAGCCAAATGGCACCTGGAGGGTGTGCATTGACTTTACTGAGACTTAAACAAGGCATGCCCAAAAGATTGTTTTCCCTTCACCGAGAATCGATCAGTTGGTTAGAGCACCCGTTTGGTAAGTGGGAGGTCTTGAGTTCAACTCTCAATGAAAGCACCAAAATGTTGACTGGATTTTTAGCCAACCGACGCGGAGTCGTAATAAATGAGATTTAAACCAAAATCACAATAATAAATGCAATTAATAACACCGCAATTCGTAATAAATGTAAAGAAAAGACACCGAATTTAAAGAGGTTCGGTCTCGGATGTCGGTAATAGCCTACTCCCCTTGAGTTTTATTAATCTGAGTTGCAAAAGTCAAGAATAGGCTCTTGATTGCAAAGAATGAGAAGTGTTTATTTTTCCAAGTGTTTCAGACTGTGGATCCCGTTCCCAGGTCATGGGTGACCCCTTATATAGGGGAGGGGGTCGGTGCTTCTCGCTTCAGGAGATGCGACCAACGCGGAGCTATCTCAACTGTCTCCTTAATTTTCAGAGGCGGTTGGAGTTTGATTTTTAGGATAATATCCCGCTATTTTCGTGGGTTGACAACTGTCTTTGAGCCTTTCGCGGGATTTGAACATTTGAAGGAGCCACTGATGACAAGGGTCCCTTACGGGTGTGACATGGTCGTCAACCACCTTTGAGGATTAAGCCCATACTTGAGGGTAACACCCCCGGGACTCTCGTTGAGGGGGGATGACCACCATCATAGTTAGGTGACCTCCCAAGACCCAACTTGAGAGGGAGGGGGGGTCCCCCCCTTAAACCCAAGTTGGGGGGGGGGGGGGTCTCCTCCTTAAACCCAAGTTTGGGGGGAGGGGTCCCCCCAAAACCCAAGTTTTTTTGGGGGAAAAAGAACAACCACCCAAATTGAGGGGGCATCTCAACAGTCATGACTTTACACCTTCTTCATTAATTTAGTCCCGGTATTTTTATGCCACGGGGTGCTATTCTTGACACGTCATCGTCATCAAAATTTGGGTAAACATTTGCCCCCCAAGTTTCTAGCAGTATGACCATACGGTAGAAACTTTCTTGTGTTGTTTGGGTCTTACTTCTGTTGTTGACGGCTTGGCACAGCGGCACCAAAAATACTATGCCTATACTAAACTAATATGACCAACAAAAATATAAAAATTGCTCATTAGCCCTCAATGGTAGTGGAGGGTTATAATAGCAATTTTGGGTTAAAAGGCCCTCTTTTTGCAAAAATAAAGTTCCTTATGTAAGAAAGGAAAGAAGACAAACCCTCACATTTAAAAAAAAAAATCATCTTCTTCATTTTTGCTCTTCATTTTTTGGGGTTGGACATCTTATCACCATTGGATGAGATTTTGAAGCTTTGAAGTGATTCTTGGACACTTGGTGGAACATTTCTTCACTATGGGTAAATTTCTAACTCCTCCATAGTTATTTTTCACATTGAAATCATGTTTTTGGTGGCATTTTTAAAACTTTTTCTTGGTTTTCTTGCTATGGCCGAATTTGACATGTTTGATTGGAATTCTTGAATTTCTTGATATAATGTGATTGTTTAAGGCTTGGGTCTTGTAGTATAGGTGATGGGCAATGTGTTTTTGGCTTTGATTTGGTTCAATTTGATGAAAAAATAAGGAAATTTGAAACTTTTAGGTTGGTGGTGTTCTTGAATATTGAAGAACACCATGAACATGAAAAGTTTCAATTTCCCTCCATTTTCCCAACTTTGATTTTCATCAAATTGATAAAAATGTGTTTGTGGTGGTGAAACATTGATCTTGGATTTTTTTTTCTTAACCGCACCCGAGTTACCCCTTTGGGGGGTCGGGGTGGTACCCCGAGCCAACCTTCTTGGAGGTAGGGGCGGCAACTTGATTTGGCTTCCTTGGATGTCGGGGTGACACCCCGAGACTAGGTGCCATTGCCGATCATACTTGCTTGATTTAAAAGTCAAGCGTTATTTTTAGATAAAATTATCCATAGCTAATTATGGTTTCTTAGCTTGGATAAAGGATAGAATATTGCTACTACTCATAGATAGATCTCACAAGTGGGGAAGGTACCACATCAAGCCTTACCCGTAGGTTGGTTCCACATTGGGTTCTATATGGTTATGTGTGTGATGACTTAAACAATTATGCGAGTCATGACATAACCAAGTTGAATGTAACTTTTGGAGTATCTTTCTTGTACATATTTGAGTACCATGAGCATTTTTACTAGTAGTCATGGACATATGTGTTATTTATATTTTTTTTATTTGTTCTTCAATAATTAATTTGATTATATATATAAAAAAATTGGGTATTTAATTATTATATAAAAAATTAATTAATGATGCATTTAAACAAACAAGACATTTGAAAAGATGTAATTAATCATTGCCTGTGAGTTTGACGCAGTAATTCCTTAATGCAATTTAATGTATATTAAATGTATATGCAATTATTGATCTTCTAGTACAACTCCTAACCTTTATAAAATATTTGAAATATCTTTTTTTTATTAATTTTAATTATTTCTATTAATTTTATTTTATTTTAAACTGCTGTGTTCGAGTTGATTAATATAAAATATATGACATATCTTCTGTTATTAATTTTATTTTATTTTAAAATTATTAAATATTTCTACTATTTGTGTACTGTCTTGCCCCATTTCTATAATTATTAATTATTGGCATACCTTCTTTTAGCGCTCACACACACACGTTAATAATAAAAAATAGTTAATTAGCAAACATAACCAGCAAAGTCAAAATAATATATTTTATTAAAAAAAAAGTTAATTAACTAATTCTTACTTTATGCTTTATATACTTTGATTTTGATTTTTAATTTAGTAAATAAAAGTTAGTTTTATAATAAAAAAAAAAATAGATAATAATTGTTATTATAAATAGTGATAAAAATATTTTGAAGTGTATAAATTGTTGGAATTATTTTACCAGGATCTTAGATCTACTCACAAGTATGTTGATTAACACCCTAAATATGAACTTTCTAAAATGATGAAATAAACACGTATAAAGTTTAGGAAACCTTACATTGGGTGCAGCGGAATTAAATGACTCCTTCCATTCAGATCTCTAACCCGTGTATCCTTTCTGTAGCAGAGTATTATCAAGATCAGAAACTGGATCTCTTTCTCTGAATCTTTGATGCTGAAACTCCTTTGCTGATGATCTTTCTTCACGATCTTCCTCACTATGAATGAGGTATTACTTGCTGTGTGTGGGCACTACTCTAATCACTAAAGGAATTTCGAAATATGAAGGAAGAAGAGAGAGAGAGGGTGGCGGCCAAGGTAGAGAGAGAAAGGCTCAGGTTTTCTGATTCAGAAGTGTAATTTTCCTGAAGCCTTCACTATCTATTTATAGCATTCCACTAGGGTTAGGTTTGAATTATTTGGCATTAAAATAATGAAAATATCAGTTTAAAATGCCTACAAAAGTGGTCGGCCATGGCTTATTGGGTTTGGGCCTTGCTTTTTGCAATTTTGCAATTTTAACACTTTTGTATCTGATTTTCTCAAAAACGTCAATTTTCTAATTCTACCATTTAAATGTCAATTCTAACTATTTAATAAATATAAATAATTATTAAATAATATTGTCATTTATCATATTTATTAATTGAACCATACAAAGTATCATAATTAACAAATATGCCCCTAACAACTTTTTCTTTACAATTTTGCCCTTACTTAGTGAAAATTTCACAAATAGACATAGTCTAGTTAGAGAATTATAATTGATTAATCAAAACCAATTACATGAGTCTTACAAACAATATTATCTCAACTAGTGCGGGGACCATGGGTCTATATAACCGAGCTTCCAATAATTAGATCAAGAATTTAGCACTAAAATTCACTAACTTATTAATTCTTCGTTGAATCCACGCATAGAACTTAGAATTGCACTCTTAGTATATAGAATGCTCTATATGTTCCACCATATAGACGCATCATTAGTCATCCATTATTATAATCCTAATTTGATCAATGATCCTCTATATGAATGATCTACACTGTAAAGGGATTAGATTACCGTTACACCCTACTATGTATTTTATCCTTAAAATACTTGACCCCGTATAAATGATATTTCAGCTTATGTGAAATGAGTACTCCACCATTTATGTTCGTTTGGTCAAGCTCGAAGGAGATCATCCTTTCCTTACTATTCGCCAGATAGAAGCTATAGATTCCATGTTTATGCTAGCGCTCCCACTCAATTGCACTACCGTGTTCCCAAAATGTATGTATCACCCTGACCTAAAAGTAGGCTTAACTAACAAATCAAAGAACACGAATAGCCTTTCAAGATTGAGCCTAATCATAACAGGATTAAGAACATTTGATCTAGGATCAACTAGGTGAATTGACTTGAATAGATTTTACGGTAAGTTTAATTAAATCTAAGTCAAAGTTCAATATCGGTCCCTTCCGATGCATACTCCATGCATCCAACCTGAGCTTTACTTTAACCAATGTTCTGGAAAGAACATAACATTTCTCCGAATGCAAGTAAACTCTTGTTGTAGATTATCATATCAGTAAAACTCTGTGTCTGATAAATCTAGGAAACTTTATTCACATAGTCATGTTTACTTTCCAATGTGATGACAACACAATAAACAGGATCAAGTATGTGAAAAGGGTTTAAGATGAATTTATAAATCAAATAGACAAGCAATTGATAAAGTGAACCAAAACATACACAAATGAATGAAAAAATACTTCTGTTTCTTTATTGATGTTGAATAAAGTAGATTACATTGAAATGGAGTTTTATTTAGGGCATAAAAACCAACATAAATTAATAAAAAAATGCCTTATTTATTCTTAAAAAGAAACCGTGATTTTATTATTTGTAAATAGAGAGAATCACAGTTGTTCCAAGGCATCCATAAAGTACAATTTGAAACCTTTAAGAAATATTATATATGATATTGTGTATAGGGAAGTGTTTGGATGATGTAAGCTTCCGTACATGATCATAGTACCCTTATATGTTATCTTTTATATATCTACCCAACAACCTTAATCAAAAATGCCCAGAGAAGAAGCCATATTTTAGACCAAAAATACTAAAGTGTCAATTATTTGACTATTGTTTTTCTTTTACAAAATTGAATTTGTAAAACAACTTGCATATGGTCACAATCAGTGGCGGACCTAGGATTTAAGTTGAGGGGGGCGACACTTGTTTTTTTTATAAGTGAGGGGTGCGTTTTTTTTTTTTTTTTCTACATTGCATAACATGTTAAAAATTAATGTAAACTTATATTTTAGTATTAAATATAGTATAAAGTATAAAAAAAATAAAATATATTTGGTTCAATAATTAAGACATTAAATATAAGTATTATTGGTAGATGTTCAAAAAGTAAAATAAAAATACTAAAGTAAACATGCTTTTATTGGGATGCTTTTATTGGGATTAGAACTCATGACCTCCTTTAAATGCATGAAATGACTTTGCTATTATACCAAAGCTTATTTTATGTGTATAGATATCACTTTTATTTATAAATAAATGTTGTAACTAACTAAAATGCATATATATTTTTTTCCCGATTTTTTTTTTTTCATGGTGGGCGACTGCCCCACCTCTCCTCTATGTGGATCCGCCCCTATGTATATACATTTACTTATATACCGTCTTTTTTTTTTTTTTTTTGTAAAAGTACATTATAGTTAATTGTTCTAATTTTTATTAGTGTTCTATCCTTATCTCTTAAAATTTGACAACTCACAAACTATTTAATGATTGTTCTATTTATATTTTTTTTCTACATAATCTTATACCTTTGTAACTATATAAAAAAAAGGAAGTTTATATAAATATATATATATTTTAATAGTATTGTAATATATAAGAATATTAGATTTCAAATTATTCATAATTAAAAAAAATATTAAATTTATTATACATATGATTTTACAAAATTATGAAAACTGCGCAAAGCGCGGTGTCATTTCCTAGTTATTATATAATGGGAAACACATAAATATGTTGTTTAGTTTACTCATTTTGAGTCTTTACAATGCAATAGAATTTATAAAACATAGTCATCCATTCCATTTAAATTTTATTTACTATATTGTCAAGTTTGAGATGTTTATTTTGATCATTTTCATTTAGTTGGGATATGTTGATTTTCAATAGTCAAGTTTCACACTTTTTGATTTTTGTTCTTACCATATGAACAAAATTTTATTACTTTTTTAAACATTACCTCCTAAAAATGAGACAAGTAACATATCATGTACAACAATGTCCCAATTGTCTATTTTTAGATTTAAAGAAAGGCTAATTTAGATTTTTACCTCCTGAATTTTAATATGTCCCAAATTATACCCTCTGAATTTTCGAGGTCGTTAAAAATTCTTCATAAACTATTCAGATTGTTGGATTTAAGGATTTTTTTTCTAATGTCATTCAATTTCGCTAATATGTAGTTGTCCATATACTAAATCGTGCCCCAAACTTTGATATTTACAAAATCATGCCCGCTGAACTTTAATATGTATAGAATTGTGCCCACTAAATTTCCATCCACGTTAGACTTTCTTTAATAAAATTGGACAATAGTCCTTAAATCCAACAATCTCAATAGTTCAAAGGAATTTTTTTACGACCTGAAAAGTTCAGGGGCATAATTTGGAACATGTCAAAGTTCAGAGGTAAAAATCTAAATTAGCCTTAAAGAAATTATAAGTCAATGTTTTTTTTTTATTTATTTATTATTATTTTTTTTTTTATCAAAACTACTAGAAAATATAAAACCAAAATTATATATTAATTTATTTTAAGAGATGTAGATGAAAAATTTGAGTATTTATTTTAAGTATTCAAAGTCTATTAATATAATTATTTTGTGATGAGTAATGATATGACTGTGTAAATTATTATTTAAAAATTACATAAAAATGATTGAAACTAAAAAAAAAAATACGTAGTGGTTAGTTTATTAATTGTAAAAAATAAAAAATAAAGGTAAAAAGTGGAGGATGAATTTGAGTTTGTATAAGAAAATAGATTAGTTTTTAGAAAAAATATATTATTCTGAGTAAAGCATGTTGGAAACTGTAATTTCAAACACGACTCAAAGATACTGGACTTAACTGAGCCGACTCTATCTTACAAAAAATTGGCACGAGACACTATAGTACAACATGACCCATAGTTTTAAGAATTTTTTGAAATACAAATCAACGTAAATTGACAAAACACGTATCTACAATACTAGTTGTCTCGTAATTTTTAGGCTATTTAGGATTTTTGTCCATTAAATTATGACATATGCATCATTTTCAATGATTAAAAAAATTAAAAAAGAAATTAAAATCTTAAAATAAATTAAGCAATTTAAAAAATTAATTATTTTTTATTAAAAAATTCATTTAGATATAAAATAAGTATATTAAAATTTTAATTTTCCCCAAAAACTATATTTGTTTAAATAAACATAATATTTTTTAAAAAATAATTTTATATTTTTGTTGAATTTCTAATTTTTTTTTTAATTTTTTAGGATATGAATTTGTAGTAAGCTTGATCTTTCTCTTCACAAAATCTTAGTTTATTTAAATTATTTATTGAATTTTTAATAATTTTAGTTTGATTTTTTAAGATATGTGTTCATAAATAAAATAAAGTTTGAAAATAATTTTTTTTAGGAATAATTTAAGTTTTTTTAACGTAAATCTAATACTTTTTTAGCTAATTAGGATTTTTGCCCCCTGAACTTTGACATGTACCAAATCATGCCCCCTGAGCTTTTAAGGTTGTTGAAAATACCCCCTGAACTATTGAGATTGTTGGATTTAAGGACTTTTGTCTAATTTCATTCAATTTTACTATTTCAGTGATTGCTTATGTACTAAACCATGCTTCCCAGATTTTGATATCTATCAAATCATGCCCTTTGAACTTTGATATGTACTAAATTATGGTCCCTGAACTTTCATTCATGTTAGACTTTTTTACTAAAATTAGAAAAAGGTCATTAAATCCAACAATCTCAATAGTTCAGGGGGCATTTTTAACGATCTTAAAAGTTCAGGGGGCATGATTTTGTACATGTCAAAGTTCAGGGGGCAAAAATCCTAATTAGCCTATTTTTTTTTTTTTTTGTATTAATTTAATACTTTTATCAAATTTTTTAAATAATTTTATTAGATTTTTTTTAGAATTAACAGTATATTATAATTTTTAAAATTAATTAATTTTTTTTGGATAAAAATTATTAAATTTAGTATTAGTCAAAATTCAGAGGGTAAAAGTATTAATTCTTAACAGCTAAAGTAACAGAACCTAATACAAGGGGCATGATTATGTAAATGTTATATTTTAAGAAATTTTTTTAATAAGCCGTATATTTTAAGGAACAAGATTAAGTAGTGTTGAAAGTTTCGAGAACGAAATTGCTAATTCTTCTTCTTTTTTTAAGAAGTGCAAATAAAAAAGAATTATTCATAAATAAAGATTCTTTACCTAATAAATGGGCTTCATTATTTTTTGATAATGGAATTGTCCAAAAATGACTAATTTTTAATTTAATTGTCAAAAATAACTTGTCAAGTTTCAATAACGTTTTTATTTGTTTGGGCATATTTCAATACCCTTATTTATACATTTCTCTCTCTCTCTCTCTCTCTCTCTCTCTCTCTCTCTCTCTCTCTCTCTCTCTCTCTCTCTCTCTCTCTCTCTCTCTCTCTCTCTCTCTCTCTCTCTCTCTCTCTCTCTCTCTCTCTCTCTCTCTCTCTCTCTCTCTCTCGGGAAAATACCATTCTGAATTCTGTATTTTACAAAAATTACCGATTAGATCATCTGTTTTGTTAAATGACAAAATAGATTCTATATTTTCCAAAATATTAAAAATAGAACCCTGAGTTCAATTCTCGACAATTTTTTTTTAATATAACCAACTTGAAGACAATTTTTAACATGAATAGATGTAATCAGTTTTGTCATAACATCTCTAGATTAAATTATTGTTAAATTTTATTTTGACAAAAAATTAATTCAGGATCCTATTTGTACTATTTTAGAAAATATAGACATAAATTAATTTAGATATACATTTTTTTTATTCATATATTTATATGAGGTAAATCTTGGAAGATTTCAACCAAGCCTCAATGACGAATTTCATCACAATTTTCTTCCAATGGAATTAGTTTATTTAACAATCATTACCTTCTTACACAATTGAACCCTTTAACAGGGACCTTATTCTAAAACATGTGGAGTTGTTAATATTGCTTTAGTGATAAACTAAACATAGACTCCATTGCTAATTGACCAAACTGTTTGGCTATTTATAGGTAATATATCACAAATTTGATGCTAACTAATCCAAGTCTTCGTAAGTGATCAACTTTTTGACTCAAAAGAAATCAAATGAGAAAAAACCACCATCACCTACTCAATAAAGTCTCCTCAAATCACACTATAAAATGTTAGTTATTTTACCACAAAGAAGAGGTTTCTTTCAAAAAAAAAAAAAAAAGGTGAAGAGGTCAAAACTTCAAACATCATAAAATAAACCACTCTTTGGATGACTTAACAAATCCTCAAAACCCAACAACTCCTCCCTTAAAGGCAAACTCTTCATGTTTTATATATATAATCATAAACTCTTCAACCCTTTTTCATTCCATATTTTTGGCATCTTCACCACAATGGCTCGCCAGCTTCATTTCCAACATTTACACAACACTAATCACTTTCAAGTTGGCTTTGCCGGAATGACATTTTTTCTATGTGCTATTGCGTTGTTCAAGTGCGCTTCCCACTCCCGTGCATGGCGACAATGGAGAGCTTGCTATGAACCCGACACCATCGATGATCATAGTGTGCAACACATTCAACATGGAAACAACCGACAAATCATGGATGTTGATGAAGATGAAGTTTCGGTTTGGCAGAAGAACATACTAATGGGTGGGAAGTGTCAGTTACCTGATTTCTCCGGTGTCATAATTTATGACACGAATGGGAGTGTTATGGCACCGTCGAAACCTCCTCGCTTATTACTACCATGGAAGTAGTTTTAAGAGAAGAAAGTGAAAGAAAGGAACTTTTTTAAATTACTGCTTAATTAGATATTGATTTCATGAATTAGTAATTGTTGTCTTTCTCTTAATTATTGGCTTTACTATGTAAATGGTTATTGGCTAAATAACAGCAAAATTTTAGTGTGTAATATTTACTGAATCATTGGATTTGGATTTAGTGTGTAATTAGATATTGATTTCATGAATTAGTAATTGTTGTCTTTCTCTTCATTATTGGCTTTACTATGTAAATGGTTATTGGCTAAATAACAGCAAAATTTTAGTGTGTAATATTTAAAGAATCATTGGATTTTGATTTTGGATAATAACAACTCCAAAGAGTGGCAATAATACTAGTAAAATTATATAATTAAAACAAGAAAAAATTATATTGATATTACAAGAGAATTTTGGATGGAAAACTTGCAACTTTGAAGATTCATTGCCCCCCACAAAAAAAAAAAGTAACTCAAAATTGCCTAAAATTATCTGGACATTGATGGCTCTTTCTTATTTGACCAAAAACTCTGTCCTCTAAACCCGACAACGTTTAGTTTCGAAGAAGTTGATTTCTCTGCACTCGACCTCTTACTCCCTAATTGTTTCCTTCCACTCGAAGAAGCTTTTCTTGGGCTACTTGGGCTTGAAGAAGAAGCTCTTCTTGGGCTACTAGCACTCGAAGAAGAAGAGCCTCGTCTTGGTGAACTCGAAGAAGAAGAGCTTCTTCTTGGTGCACTTGAAGAAGAAGAACCTCTTCTTGGACTAGACATTTTTACCGACTTTGATAACTTAATACCTGAGTTTGCAGATTTAGCTGGACCAGCTGATCTTCTGGATTTCAATCCTTGACTCTGAGATGATTTTTCTGAATCAGCTTTTATCTTGCCTCCCTGCTTTGCAATTTTAAACAATCTTTCATTCTTTCCCTTCTGCTCGGTTATTTTATCCCTGGCGATGTCTCTTTGAACACTATTTATGGAGAGCGATTCAAGACTTTCATTCTTCCTTATTGCCTCCTCAATTCGGTTAGCTAAACTAACATTCTTCTTAGCAACTAAACTTGTTACTTTCCCTGTACAGAATGAAATTTCTTTCACAAGACAGTCTAACAAGAATACAGAAAGACCCATGTAAAGACAAACTAATTAAATGGTATGGAGTTTTCACACATCGAATTTCACCAGGCACACTAAGTGATTTTTTTTTTTGAAACAAAGCTGGGCCCAACCCTATCATTTTGGGGATTATGAAACTATAGCAACTGCTGTACATACAACCTTATATCTCGTGGGAGCACACCTGACCATTTGAGCTACCCTTCTTAGGCCGGCAAGCCAATTGATCGAGCAAATGTTCATCATTTCTTATTTTATTTTAAAATGTACTCTCTATCAAAGTTGTGAAGCATTCCTTGTGTGTTTGTCCTAAAGAAAATTAAAATAATGCAAGTGAATTACACACCTTTTGCGCCCATTCGAGCAGTTCTCCCCGTTCGGTGAAGGTAGTCAATCTACAAGAGTAATAAATCAAGGTTAAGCTTCCTCGGTAAGTGAGAACGATTGAAAAACATGAACAAAATATTACCAGTGGAGCTAAGACTTACCGAATTGGATGGAAAATCAAACATAATAACATGATCTACATCCAAGTCTAGTCCCCTTGCAGCCAAGTCTGTGCAGACAAGTGTGGGGCAGTCTCCATCATCACTCTTAAACTTTTTGAGGTTTTCAACCCTGTATTTCAAACAATACAACATAGAGCCTAAGTACTGAAACTTGACCTTCATAGTATTTTCTCCCACATATCAACTCTCATCTTAATCTAAGAAACATTAAATGCTTTAATACCAAATTGGATCAGAAAGTGATGGTCGGGTGTTCTTTACATAAATCGGCACACTTCTAGTTCATAACTGGACAAAGATTTTGTTCCAACAGAGTGGAAGAATAAAAGGCTCAAACCATACAAAATCGAGCATATGTAATAATTGTGTTTTGTCTTACCTTTGTTCTGCTGGCACCTCACCATGGTAATTGACAGTAGAAATCTGATTTTCACTGAGAAAGTGGTCCACAGCACGGCTAGAATTCAGTGTGTTACAGAATACCATTACTTTGTTTCCTTTTGCCAAACTTGGTTCAAGAACCTGCAATTTCACCACAAGGGTTCTCCCTCTGTTAGACTAACCAATACAATAGTGTAATGAAAATTTAGACTTCCTCTATTTTTCACAATTTTTCTCCTATGTTTTCCTCCAGTTTTTCCCAATCTTCCTATTATATCTTCCGCTATCAATTGTTTATTTCAGATTCATCTTCTTTCTTTTCGTTTAGTTTGCTCAGGGATTACTCTTTGGTCTTAAGAATGAGTGATTGCTCTTCTCTGACCCTTACTGCCCAACCTGAAAGCAGACAGCTAAAGCGTTCGACTTACTGAACATGGTTCTATGGTTGGTCTGCAACCCCTTACCAATCTGATTGAGTAAACTAATCCGTACAAATGCATCACTTTCAAACCAAACCTAAAACATAATTATACATTTTGCTTACTATTGCTTCTATAATAAAAATACCTTCTAACCTTGGAACTGTTCATTTATAGACATTTATGAAGCCGTGGTATCCATAAAAACAGGTAAGAGCTCCACCTTTTACCTAATTCTATGGAAGAAAGAAAAAACAATGTACAGAAATACTATTATTTGCCCTTTTACTAGTTTCTTGTCTTTACAATAGTACCGCTCGTGATTTACGCTGTTGCATGTACAAGGATCTAAATTAATGAGTACCAAAAAATAAACTTAAGATGCTTCTTCCTGAGATTAAAAAACAAAATATTGGCAGGACAAGACTTATATTTAGTTATAACTATGAATAAACGGAATAATAACAAACCTGTAATAATGCTTCCATCTTGTTTTCGGTGCCTGAAAGTTTAAGGAAATCATGACGAGCAGATGCAATTTTTTTATGCAAAGATGATGTACGTAAATGCTCGATCCCTTGGAACTCCTCATCAACTAGAGTTTGCACTCCCTGCAAAACTTCTCAAAAGTCAATCATCCAACTTTATTATAACATCACACCTTGTGCAGAAGAACATCAAATTCCAGCAAATAAGGTAAATTCAAATATTTATCAATCATGACATTGCATTAGAATCCTATCGAATTTATTAACTTCATTTTTTTTCATCTCATTGTGGGTCTTTACTTCTATATATATCTAAATCTGCAGAACACAAAGATCCCAAAATCTTTTAATATGACCATAAATGTTACCTTTGTCATTGTTGCAGTGACCAAAACAGTTTGGAATCCTTGACCGTCGGGTTTAGTTGAGCGATGTTTTAAAGGGGCGAGGAACTTACGAATGTCAGGTCCGAAACCATGATCAAACATGGTATCTGCTTCATCCAACACCTACCAGTACATTTAATGAAATAAATTAAGACCGCCTACCTTATTGCACCAAACCAGTGGCTTAATAGAGTGCAAGGTTGATATGCACGATACAGCTATTTAATCAAATGCAAATATATTAATCATTGTGAAAGAAAGAAAAAAAAAAAGTTACCACGTATTTGATGTCACCATAAACAAGATTCCCTTCCTCAATATGTTGAAGAACCCTGCCTGGGGTCCCAACAACCATATCAGTTGCATTATTCAGCGAATCCTCTTGTGGTCTTGATCGGCCGCCACCACTTACCATAGTAGACCTGAACCGAGCATGATGGCTAATCGACTTAGCTACACGGAACACCTGCAATGCCCAAATTAGTTAGCTGAAAAAGGCAGAGCAATCCAAAAAGTATATAATGTCACCTCAAACTACAAAGCTATACACAAGCACCTGCTCGTACAACTCTCTTGTGGGACATAACACAACAGCGCGGGGACGCCTTGGCCTCATTTGCATACCAGATAGTTCCTCATCCCGTCTCAGCAACTGAAGCATCAAAATATTAACCACAGTCCTCGGACTAATAATATATACACGCAACTTACGAAAACTCAACATATTTCAACAGTTACCATATGTAAAACTCCTGAAAATTCGTTAATATGCCAAGGTAGATAAACTGTTCACATTTAAAGAACTAAACTATAAGTTCAGCTCATTTTCAGAACCCATTAGATAAACTGTATAACTTACAGGAATTAAAGATATTTTTATGAAAAAAATAGTATTTTTTAATACCCTCTAACTATGAAAACAATTATAAATTTGCACCTTCGGTTGCATTTTGTTCATTTTCTGAGATAATTTATTGATGTGGTCACAACAAGCATATATATAATTATAGTATGATGAACTATTGAACTAACTTAAGCTAGCTCGAACTAAGTATAATGGCCTCACACATTCAAAACTTAACTCTAGATTAGCCTTGGATTAGACTTACAGCAAATTATTTCCAGTAAAATTCCAATTTACACTATTTTTTATCATAAGTAGCAAACACAAATTCAACCAAAAAAGGAAGTTGCACAAATCAAGAGCTTACCAAAACCCAAAGAAAGTCACATCATACATTTATACTCTAAACTCAAACACAAAATAAAACCCGGATGTTAAATGACACCCAACTCCACAATTCCATTGACAAACATAAAAAGTAGTAATAAACCACAGAATTGCATAGAATAGTAATGAAAAGAAGGTACCTGAACAAGAGGCAACATATAAGCCAGAGTCTTTCCAGACCCAGTATGAGAACCCAACACAACACTCCTCCCTTCCAACACAGCAGGAATCCCAATACTCTGAATCTCAGTAGGAACCTCAATTCCCAACTCTCTTACAGCTCTCATTACCTCCTCAGTCAAACCCAATTCTTCAAAACTCTCAACAACTTTCTTCTTCTTCTTCTGTGACCCATCTCCACTCTCCCTCTCACTACCACCTGATTGTGGTGACCCTTTCTTCCCTTCTGGGGGTTTCACAGATTCTTTCAGGTGTCTTACTCTAAGCCTCTCGAGTAGTATTGAGTGCTTAAGGGGTTGAATGGCTTGGTCGGGATCAATGGTATCGGTTTCGCTCACTGTGGCTGTGCATATAGGCCTAAACCCTACAAAAACCCTGGTGGGACTTGTGAGTCTGAAGAGAGAGAAGCGTCTGAGTGCAGAGACGCGAGAGAAAGATGAAAGATTTGAGGATAGAGAGATGGTGAGAAGAGTCTTGGCTGCCCCTCCCATGGCTGAGTTTTTTGGTTTCAGAAATGAGAAAGGAAAAAACAGAGTATAACCAGAAATAAAGAGTTTCGACGAGTTATAGGTTTGTGCCTTTATCCACAAACTAATCTGGGCTTGGGCTTGGGTTATGCTGGACTTGGGCTTGGGCTTGGGCTTGGGCTTGGGCTTTATTATATTTTGGAAAATTTAGATGGTATACTAACTTTTGCCATTTTTTATAAAAATACTGTCAGGCGGTATTTTTTACTTTTTTACCGTATTTTTTTATAAGTTTCATACTACAATATAATGTGTTAAGTTTTCACTGGTATTCTACTGGTGTTTTTTAGTTGTTCTACTGTTATTTTGAGTTGTTCTGTTTTGTGTTTTATTAGTGTTTTATAAAAACACAGTATTTTTAAAAATTTTCCGTGTGACAATATTTTTTTGTAAAAATTAACCGAAATTCCACTATTTTTTTTTTATATAAATTTCCCTATATTTTTCTAGAAAAACTTGGCATTTTTTGAAACTTTATGATCTTTGTGGCAAAATTTTATATATTTGTTAAAGTTACAATTAGAAAAATTTGCTGCATAAATTTTTAATGCATAAATTTTTAAAGGAAAGTTGATAATAATATATATTTTTTTCATCTAATTTATAACAATAACATTATTGTTATTACTGACTTGTCATATGAGTTAAATTTGATATATATTTTTTTTTTTTTTGATGTTTTTCGTTTTTTTTTTCTTTTATATTTTTAAAAGTAATTTTTTTTTACTAATATTGTTAATAAAAAACTAATTAATTACCTTTATATAAAAAAAATTATTTTTATTTTATATAATTTGAGATACATTTTGGTTACTTTTAAAATTTATTTGTATATATTTTAGTAATTAATTAGTTATTTTTAAGTTATATTATAGTAGATTATAATTTAAAATATATTTATACAACTTTAAAAATTATTTTTGAAATTAATGAATTGTCATGTAATATAGCAAGCTACTATTTTTACATAGTAATTACTTTATATACCTTTTTATTATTTTAAAAGTTAATTAGATATGATATAAAATAATATAATTCAATTAACAAAATTCTAAAATCAATGCTAATTAAGATTTAAAAAAATTATAAAATAATTACTAATCACTATATTAGTAACCAAATAGTTTCTTTTATAAAATAGCAAAAAAAAAAAAATAATAAATATATATATGATTCCCACATCTTAAAAAATTCACTTTAGTAGGTTACAATGATATTTCTTTTACCAATTGTTAATTATTGTAGTATTTTTTTAGAAAGAAGATAACAAATCTTATGTGAATGAGATAAAAAATGATATAATAATATTTTTAAATGATATATATATATGGTAAACACTATTTTGAACCCTATGTTTTGCAAAAGTTATTAATTGGACCCTTTGTTTTGTTAAATGACAAAATAGACCCTATATTTTTTAAAATTGTACAAATAGGACCCTGAACTGATTTTTTGTCAAAATAAGATTTAATAATAATCTGATCTAGAGATATTATGACAAAATTGGTTACATTTTATGAATCTGTTCGCATTAGAAATTATCTTAAAGTTAGTTATATTAAAAAATAAAATTATTAAAAATTGAGGTTAGGGTACTATTTTTACTATTTTGGAACATATAGGATTTATTTTGTTATTTAACAAAACACAGGATCCAATTGATAACTTTTGCAAAATACAGAGTTCAAAATAATAATTATATATTTTGATAACTATAATGACATGTTTACTTAAAGGGAATAGAAATTAGGGGAATTTTCAATAATATACGTAATATTAAAATTAATTATGAAAATGACAACGACAATTTTAATATGCACTAATACGTATTCTTCTACCGAAAGTAATGAAATAATTATTTGTCTTAGTCTATTCTTATCTTTGCTAGCTTATCATTCTATTTTTATCTTTTCTTTTTGTTGATAATGCTATCGACTAAACTAACAAAACAATATATACATATTATTTTATTAATTTTCTTTTTCTATCTCTCAGAAACTTTTTAGATCATATTAATTATTTTTATTTAAGAACTATATCATTATGACTTATTTTTAAGGTAGATATGTAGAAAATATATTTTTTTTCTTTTACCATCTTCAAAAAAAAAATAACTTTTTAGTTTCTTTTATCTTTTATTAAAAAGTAAATATCTAAACTTTAAATTAAACAAAATTTATGTACCAACTAATATTTTTTTTTTTAACTTATTTGATTATATAATGAATTATAATAAATATCAAAGATTAAAAAATAGATTATTAATAAAATTAGTATTGTTATTTTTTTTTTCTAAATGTAACTCATGTTATGATGTTCGATATAAGATTTATTTCTTATATTTTTTTTTATTTAAAAATCTATCAAAATTGCTCTATAAAAAAAACATAACTAATTTAAAATACTATGTGGTAACATTTAAAAATAAAAAAATAAAAAAAAAACAAAAACTTTTTGGTACCCATGATCAGCAACCACTCATTTAAGATATATTTATGTTACTTTTTTAATAACTTTTCATATTAACTTCAACTATATTTAATAAATTATAATTACATGTAAAAAGTTACCATTGAGTAAAATTATGTGGTATCATTTAAAAAACAAATAAAAAAAACTTTTTAGTAACCTACGATCAATAACTACTTATTTGAGATATTTTTATGTTATTTTTTAGTAACTTTTTATATTAACTTTGACTATATTTAATAAATTATAATTAAAAGAAAAAAAGTTTCTGTTGAATAATAAATATTTGTGTATAAAAAAAGTTACCATTATAATAATAGGTATTTATTATCTTGAAATATACCTTATTTTTTGGTGATTAAGTTACTATTTAGTATTTTAATAAATAATTTTAAAAATTTATTAAAATCACTCTATAACATAAATTTAGGAAGAGTACAACATAACTTTTAACTATTAATTAAAAAAATAGTAAAATTTCTCTACAAAAGAAGTTTATGTTGAAAACAATTTAGTTACTTTTTTTTAAATCATTTACAGAAATTGTTCTATAAACTAAACTTATGTCGAATATTATATAGTAAATAATAAAATACTTTTTAGTAACTCATAAAATTAGTTGATACATTAAATTTTGTTTAAGTGTAAAATTTAGTATGCTCAATTAATTATTTTAGGATTTTAAAGGTACTATTGTTTTCTTTTATGTTATTTTAGAAACTTGTGAAAAGTGTTTTATAAAATAAAAATATGATTTAGTAATATTTAATATGAAATAATTATATATATAATAGTTACTTACTATATTAGTTGGTATATAAAATTTTATTATAGTTGGAAATTTGTTTTTTTAGTAAATTAAGTAGAAAAGAAATTAAAATGTTACTTTTGATTTTAGTTATTTTTTTTTTTTATAATGGTAAAAAAAAATATGCTTCTGATATGTTAAAACGATTTTTTTAAAAAAATAAATAATAATAGTATAATTTTTAAGCTCAAATAATTACTAGTGTGATTAAAAAAATGTTTTAAACTTTTTTTTAGAAGAGAATAAGAAGAGAGAATTCTTTTTTTTTTTTTTTTTTTTTGAGCAATTCTTTTTTTTTTTTAATATTAAAAAAAACTATAAATATTGTTATGTTTCATATTTAATAAATAAAAAAGAGAGAACAAAACAAAAAAACAAAAAGGAGAACTAAATAATTAGCCTATTTGCATTGATATATTGGCTGCTCGTTTTTGGCATGTTTATGTATACACATGTTTCAAAAAAATTAAGATGCATCGGTATTATGGCTTAAATAAAAAAAAATGGTATTTATAGGATTAATTTTTAAATTTGGTCTTTCAGCGTAATTTTCTCTAGAAATTAATGGTATGGTATTGAATATTGATTCCCATCGGGGGCGGAATGAGCTTTAACTAAAGAGTTGGGGGGGCCAATATCAGACAGTGCAATATACAATAAATTTAATTTTCGGTGACTTTAATACCTTTTAAGGATGTGTGTCAATTATAAAAAATACTATATTTTTAAATTTTATACAATAATTTTTTTAAAAAAATGAATCAAATCATTAAATTAAAAATAAAATACGAGTGTTACGCTAAAATCTGACGAAATTTAATTTAATATTACCAAAATTAATAATGATATGTAATTTCTTAAGAAAAAAATACTCATATTGATTTTAAGAATAATATAATTAGTTAATTTTACTCCTATTTATTAAATAATTTACTAAATATATTTTTAAATTAAAACAAATTAATTGAGTCTAATAAAATAATAATATAATAATTTACTACATTAATATATAAAATAAAATTGTATATATTTTCTTAACAATAAAATGTAAATATTAATTTTTTAGTTCTTTCATAATTGACAAATTATATATTAATATCTTTTTATATATGATTATATATATATATATATTTAGTAGTGTAAAGTTTTTAAAAATTGAGGGGGTATAGGGGTGTATGTGGCTCCGCCCCTGATTCCCATACATTTGTTTACTAAATTTTGGAAAGGGAGAAAGTAGCTGTGCCCACACAAATTAGGGAGAAAATAAAAGGAAAAGTTCTCCTCCCATTTTTATAGGGGATACCGTTTCCTTTCCTAACTTAGTTTATTTTAATTTTAATTTTATTAATTAAAAATAAAAAGGACAATTATGCCCTTCAAAAATCTATAAACAAAAAATAATTACATGCTCTAATAATGACAATTTTATCAAATTAAAGCATTTCGATTACCTTTCTTCATTATGTAAACAAAATAATATGATTTTATTTTTCTTTCCGCGAGTTTAGTAAATAGCATAATAAAATATAAACTCGATTCATTTCTCCCATTAATTATTTTGATTCCAGTTATAATAAATTTAGTAAGGTCATAAGTATTACTCTATAATGACTGTGAGGTCTAATTTTCCCTCACTTATAAGTGCGTTAAAAAAAAGTATTACCCTTAAAAATACTAGTATTAGTAACGGAAATATATTTAACTATATTTATATCACCTTCCAAGTCTTCCTCTTCCATGGTCAAAGCTCAAAATAATGACAAATCTGCCCCTAGAAAGTACTTTCCCACGTTGGATTGCATTAAATAATTATTATTAAAAGACTATGTTCCCTCATACCGAGATCGGATCGCAAGTGAACTCAGAGTTTTGAAAGTTGACTTTCTTACCGTCAAAGAAAAAATGCTATAAAGTTAGTGTGACATTTTATAGTTAGCCACTTCGATTAAAATTATCTGAAAAAAATAATTAGAGAACAATCTATGGCTTCTGCTGATCAGCCTAATTCTCAGGAAACAAACAACAACAATGTCATTATTATTACACGCATGGATTCCAAGCTGTTCAAAGCTGCAATCAATGGAGAAATTCAAGTGTTCAAGAATCAACTCCAACATGAACAATTATTGACCCCAGAAAAGAACACAGTTGTCCATGTCAATATCATTGCTACAAAAACAAGTACTCATAATAATACAACAACTTTCTTGGAAGGAATACTTGAGATGTGTCCACAACTGTTATTACAAACCAATGCAAGAGGAGAGTCTCCCTTACACTTGGCAGCAAGGTACGGCCATGATCTTATTGTTGAGTTTCTTATTCATCGTGCTAAACTACTCGAACCGTCTGATCTTGAGAAGGCCATCCTTGGTGGGGTGGATAGTAGTGAGGTTGTCCAACACATGATGAGACTGAGGAACAAGGAATTGGACACTGCTTTGCATGAGGCTGTGAGGTTCAACCATCTTAAGGTTGTAAGGATTTTGACAAGAGAAGACCCTCATTTCACATATTTGGCTAATGAAGCTGATGAAACACCACTTTACATGGCTGTGGGGGCAGAGTACTTGGATTTGGTTGATGAAATACTCAACAATTGCTCCTCACCATCTATTACTGGCCCTAATGGAAGAAATGTACTCCATGCTGCAACTTTAACTCAAAATCCAGGTAATAATTATTAATGTGTCGTTTGGTAACATTTTTGTTTTTTAATTTTTTAATCACAAAATGAAAGTAAAATTTTTGTTTTTAAAAAATTTATTTTTAAAAAAGAAAAATGCGTTCTGTAACCACTTTTATTTTTCAATTTTAAAAACAGAAAATAAAAGTGTGTTCCGTAAAGTTCATTTTCATTTTCATTTTTTGATTTTATTTAAGTCGGGTCAAGATCAGGGGTTGGATTCAGATTCGGGTCAGAAGCCGGGTTCAGCGCCAAGGCCGTAAGGAGGGGATTTGGGTCCAGGTCTGGTTGTAATCCAAAAAATTGATTAAGAAAAAAAAAAACTGTTTAAAAAAATAATGAAAGTGATTTTTTTGTTTTGTTTTTAAAATTTTGATTTCTAATTATAAAATTGAAAAGTAAAAACAGTTTTATAGAACATGTTTTTGAAAAATATTTTCACTTTTCCACTTTTAAAAATAGAAAACTATTAAAAAAGTGTTACCAAACGCCACCTAAGTTTTTTTCATATTTTATTTACCAAACAAAATTATAATTAAAGATATTTGCGAAAAAAATTCTTATGTAATTTTGTTACACTTAAATACTTAAATACTATCTTTGTGTAAATATTTTAGTTCATATAGAACATATTTGACAGCAAAAATCTTAACACATTTGATGTAACATTAGTCCCGCAATTTGTTGCAACAAAAGGACTAATATTGTAACAAAATGAATACATAAGAATTTTTCCTGCTAAAAAATTTACATAAGTATTTAAGTGCGACAAAGTGAACTACATATTAATTTTTGCCGCAATTTTCCCTTGCTCATTTAGTATTGTACTGCTAATTAATATTATATTTCTTTTTCTGTAAAAATAACAATTCTTCAGGCCTAACAAGAAAGATTTTGGAAAAGTTATTAGATTTGACAAAACAAGCAGATAAGGATGGTTTAATTCCTCTGCATCATGCTGTGATGTCCACTTCCAGTAACACTTTGGAGATTGTGAAGATGTTGTTAGAAAAAGATGAAAGCAGTGCCTATTTTAAAGATAAAAATGGCAGCACAGCTCTTCACATTGCAGCTTCTAACACTTTCAAAGGTTATAAATTAGTGAAGGAAATTCTTTCCAAGTGTCCAGATAGCTATGAAGTTGTTGATGATAAAGGCCGAAATTTGCTACACCATGTTGCAAGGACACAAAATCTTTCCTCATTCAAACTCATATCAGATCATTTTCCACTTATAAGTAATTACCTTTTAAATAGAAAGGATAATGAAGGAAATACCCCATTGCCTCATATGCATGCGACTTCAACATGGTATCCACAAAAAGTGGATACCATGGCCTATGATCTTGATTACAATGAATACAATAGTAGAGAACAAATATTGAGCAATGCCAAGAAGAGAAAGATTGAGCGAAAAGAAAAAATAAGGGCTAGAATCGCGAATTTTAGAGAGTCTACTCTAGTTGCGGCTGCATTGATTGCAACAGTAACATTCACAGCAGGATTTACATTACCGGGAGGTTACATAAGCGACGATAAGGTTGGACATGGAAAACAACAACAACAAGGTAGCGCGGTTCTTAGAAATAACACAGCGTTTCAAGTGTTCATCATAACAGACACAATAGCTATGGTTCTCTCCACTACATCTGTCTTTGTCAATCTTTTCTTGACTATAGCATCTTTTGGTGAAGATGCAAAGGAGGAGTTTGTATCTAACTATATCATGTCTATGAATTTAGCAATATTTGCCTTGGGATTCATGGTGATAGCATTTGTGACTGGTACCTATGCAGTGTTGTCACTTTCCAATGCTCTTGCCATCACCATTTGTGTGATTGGATTGTCTTTCTTTGTTCTCCTTTTTTTCATTACCAAATCAAAATTTAAAAGGGTCGATTTCACCAACTTTGGAAAGCTTAAACCCGTGATTATTGTGGGTTAAGACACATGCAGCTAAGTTATGACTTTTTATTTTGTGGGGTATCTTTTATTTCAGTGTTATTTTGTGTTTGAGGATAATGTTATTAAGAAAAGATGTTTTTTGTTTTTTTTAAGTAGGTGAGATTTGTAACTTGTTTGTATCAAGTTTCCTTTCATATATGAAGTGATGGTGTCTTACTTTATCAAAACTTAGCATAGGAACTTGAAAGTTTATGGTTAGCAATATTATTGAGTGATTTAAAATTTTTATTTTGCGTAAATATTATTTTGGACCTTGTGTTTTGTAAAAGTTATTAATTGGACCCTCTGTTTTGTTAAATGATAAAATGGATCCTGTATTTTCTAAAATGGTACAAATAAGACCCTGCATTGATTTTTTGTCAAAATAAAATTTAATTATAATCCGATCTAAAAGTGTTATGACAAAATTGTTTACATTTCTTGTATCTGTTCATATTTGGAATTGTTTTTAAGTTGATTATATTAAAAAAAAAGTTGTCCAAAATTAAGCTCAAAGTCCTATTTTTACTATTTTCGAAAATACAGGGTCCATTTTCTCATTTAACAAAACACAGGGTCCAATCAGTAACTTTTACAAAACACAGGGTCTAAAATGGTATTTATCCTTTTATTTTCTTCTTTCTTTCAAAGATTGAATAGTTGAATATAAACTTAAGGCTCGGTTATGCTGCTTAATTTATTTCAATTGTAGTTTTTGAAAGAATTAAGGTGGCGTTTGGTTGGAAGTAATGAAATGAAATGGAATAGAAAGAAAACAATTTTCATTCCATTCTTTTGTTTAGTTGTATTTAAAACTATTAGAATATCATTCTAATGGAATGACATTTCCATCATTTTAGTGGACTATTTCATTTTGAAATTGAAGGAAATACCATTCCAATGCAAGATTTGAAAAAAATTAATAATTTTTTTTATCAATTTTTTTATGCATTTTAAATTTTATTTCATTCCATTCCTATTCCAATTCCAATTCTCATTCCTATTCCTATATTTTCACTCCTCTCAACCAAACGCCATCTAAGTTCTTTAAGTTCAGTTAGTAATTAGGGTCCTTTTTTTACGAAGGACTAGATTGAATTTGACAGGTTAATTTGTCCAATCTAGTTATTTTGAACATGTTGGAACTTTGAATAACTAATCTAACTAATTCCATTTGTCTATGATTATTTATCCTATTTAGTCTGAGATTATTTATCCCATCTAGCAGGGTGGGATAAATAATCCCATACAAGTGAGTTTTTTTTTTTAATTTTAATTTTATTAATATATTTTAAATTTAATAAGAATTTAAATAGAAGAATTATTACAACTTTATTTATTAATTTTTCATTAAAAATTTATTCATTAAAATTATTGAAAATGTATAATTTTAAATTATCATACATAAGCTATCAAAATTTAAAATAATATTATTTAAACAATAGTTACTTGACTTTTTAAATTATTAGAAATTTTACATCAATATTTTAGAAAATTAATATATTAAATTAGTGATTAAATTAGTGTTTAGTATAAATGATTTTATATTATTCAAGTAGTTTTATTTTACTATTTCAATTATTTATTAAATAAAAATATGATAAATTATTTTGTTATATATATTTGATTATACATGATATATTATTTTATTTTACTTTATAATTTAATTATTTTTTATTATTTTGCTGCAAATTATTATTTTTATTTATTTATTATTAATCCAGTTTATTCTTAAACTAAACACAAGATTATTTTCAGCATAATCTAATCTTGTCCAGTCCAGTCTAATCTAGTCTAATCCTACATACCAAACGAGCCCTTATTACTTTGTTTATTTGTTCAATTTGATTCAAGTGTTTTGGAAAAATACAATCAATTTACAAGCTTTCCCTTGCACTGGAAACACATATCAGTCGAATAGTGCTTGAGTTCTAAACCAAAGTAAATTCATTATATGATAGACAAATTATAAACACCAGTGTTGTACAAATTCCCAAATCCCTTACAATATGAAATTACCCTAAATGCCAACTCCCTTGGCAAACCCAGTAAGATCCCCTTGCTTCTTGAACATTGAAATTATTTCAACAAAACTCTAGATCTGAACACGATATACTTGCAAAGATGTAGCTTGATTTGTGTATTTCTATTGGTTGTGATGGTTTGGTTGATATTTTATATTGTTAATTGTAATGTTTGACAAGTATCTCATTTTTGACATACAAGAAAAAATATTGTCATTAATCTCAATAAATTTTCCCAACAATTATAAAAATCAATTAAAAACTATTTCAAAAAAAATATTAAATAAATTTATATTCATATTTTTTTTTTCTTTTTGTTTTCTTATTTTTTTTTCTTTTCCTAAAAATAAATGGAAAAAGTTAAGTGCTAACAAAACATGAGTTTAAAGGAGTTTTACCACCCATATTGGGTAAATACCATTTTGGACTCTCTGTTTTACAAAAGTTATCAATTGGACCCTGTGTTTTGTTAAATGACAAAATGGACCCTGTATTTTCTAAAATAGTACAAATAGGACCCTGAATTGATTTTTTGTCAAAATAAAGTTTAATTATAATCCGATCTAAAAGTGCTATGACAAAACTGTTTACATTTTTTGTATCTGTTCGTATTAAGCATTGTCTTCAAGTTGGTTGTATTAAAAAAAAAGTTGTCAAAAATTAAGCTCATGGTCCTATTTTTACTATTTTAGAAAATACAGGGTTCATTTTGTCATTTAACAAAACACAGGGTCCAATCTGTAATTTTTGCAAAACACAGGGTCCAAAATGGTATTTACCCACCAAAATTTTAAAATTGAAGGTTAATTGCAATAAACTAAGCACTTAAAAGGTTTATGCTGTGTAATATCTAGTACAAGTATATTATTTTTGGTATATTATTGTGTGTTTTGATATGTTATTGTTGCATTAAATAAAATATGAATATTATTGGTATTTGCTAAGTACAATTATATAGTTAATTAGATTAAGTATTAATTAATATTAATTATATTAGAGAATAAGTTATTAGTAACTAGTTGTATGATTAAGTGATAAGATTTATTATACATGTAATAAGAATATAGATAAAATTAGTATACTATTTTATACGTATAGGTTTATTAAATAAATAAGACTAGTGGTATTTATAATAGGAATATATATATACTTTGTATAAGCTTGATAATAAAATATATATATATATATATATATATTTGTAAAGGCTATACTAATAGATGAATAGAGAGATGGACACGTGAGAGTGAGTGAAGAATGGGGAAGTTAGTTTAGGATATTTGACTTAGTTGAATTTAAATTTAAATTATGAGGAATTTTATATTAGTAATTAATCAATATTTTATTCCTTAAAAAAAGAAAAGGTATAGCCGAGTTTAAATTTTAAATTCCTAGATTTTATCTAATCAGTTGAATATATACGGTATGGTTTTACCATTCAATGAAACGATGAACACAAATTTCATTCTCTACTTCTTTCTCTCCACTTAGATAATTCCTAAATCTCTCATAGCCTCTATCACACCAAATTACAGCATAGCATAAATTGAAGCCTCTATCACAGTATTCGATTTCTAAGGTAAAAACTTTTACTGTCTCTTAATGTCGGGGTTGGATGTAGGTTTTTCGTAAGTATGTTTTATTTTCGTTTTCAGAGAAATATGTTTTCATAAAACTACCATATCTCTCTCCTCGTATGTCCGTTTTTAGTGATCTAGGTACCGTTTTAAAGATAATTTAATGTTCTACATTTTCATGAAGAAACTCTTTCCTAATTCTGATCATTTTGATGTCAAAAAATTCATGTTTTACACTGACTGTCGAATTACAGTTTTTTTAAATTTCTTTTCGATATTGCCTTAGTAAAAGTATGATATCTCTCTCGATATCTATTATTTTCCAGCGATTCTTGTACTGTTAGAAAGATAATTCAATAATCCATATTTTTTTTTCAAGAAACCTTTCCCTAATTCGGAGTTCTTACCAGTCAAAGTTAGTATCTTTACTCGGTTATGATATTTCGTTTTAAGTTTTATTTCAGAAAACGTGTCTTCAGTAAAAATTCAATATCTCTCTCACTTTTGATCCATTTTAAAAGATTTTTATCTCGTTTTAAAGCTTAGAAAAATAGCTACATTTTTTATGAAGAAAGTATTGTCTATATCGGGGTGTAACTATTTTTAAAACTTTTATTTTTAGGTTGTATTCAGAAATCAGCGTGATTCAGGATTTTAAAGAAACTTTTTTAAGAAAACATGCATAACTCCTAGGTTATAGCTCCGATTTTGATGATCTTTATACCATTAGAAAGGTCTTTCAATTAACTAAAAACTTTGTGAACAGTAGAACTTCTAATTCAAACGTTTTATAAGTCAAATTCTAGGCTAAAGTTGCTGTACAGTAAGAGTAATAAATATATTGAGTTTATTGGTGGACTAAGGGTTTCGTTAAATGTTATAGGGCCTAGAAGGTATCGTAGGAGTTAATTACAGCGGAGTTGAGGTAAGGAAAAATAATTATACTTTATACTTGCTTTTTATATGGTTTGAGTACCTAGTATGACTGCTTGAATAAATTGTATTGAAACTGTGGAATGTGATAGTTTCGGTGAAATATTAGTGTTTTGTCGATGGATTGTATATGGTTGTTTAATCATGTTCCAGGTACTTGGAAGTGGTTGGAAACTACACATGTATGGTGATGTGGTAAGTGAGGCAGTGTACGTAAGGGTGCACTGGTTATTGGTACTGCGTTCTGGTTAAGAACGTAAGACACTCCAGATTTGTATGGAAGCTGGAGTGTGAGTGTGTGGTATTTCAGTATTTGTGTGGCTGCCTCTATTTATACTTATGATTAGTTTGTTGTATGTTTGATGTATATGTTTGTGCTATGATGTGTGAATGCTGGTACATAGTATTTTGTTTTTCCTTACTGGGCTTTGCAGCTCACCCCTTATTTACCCCCTATGTGCAGATAAGTAAGCCTGTAAGCTTTCGGTGACAAGTTGAGTCTGGGCAGCATGGGGTGTATCTCGTGTGATCATGTAACTGCGTGTGGTCTTGGCCATCTTCCGCTGAAAGGTTTTTTTTTTTTAATTTATTAAACTTATCGAGGATGTTGTCGTTTAAATTTTCTATTACTTTTTCCTAAGTGGTAATACTTTATTTTCAACTGGGTACCCATGTTTTGAAAAGTGTTATTTTTTAATAAAGACAACATTAATATCTTAACGCCAATTTATTTATGGCATCTTATTTTACGTAAGTAAGGGCATTACATGCTGCAAATTACTCTTCCTAATAATAATAATAGTAATAATAATAGTAAGTTTAATGAGAAATTATAAAAAGTGTGGCTATATATTGTATTTACATAAAAATCAATAAAAACGAAAACAAAATCTTGTATACTCACTTTTCAAATTAAAAAATAACAAATAACAAATCTGAATCACACTAATTCATATTTCATAGTAGTAAAATGAGAGTCACAAACAACTAATAACTAAACAAGTTAGAATAAAAACTTAACCCACAACAATAATGGCTTCCCTTCCAATATTGGTGAAATCAAATCTTTTAAATTTGGATTTGATTATTGAAAAAAAGCGAATAAAGAAAGACAATCCAATTAAACAAATAGCAATGGCAAGAGCATTGGAAAGTGACAACACTGCATAGGTACCAGTCACAAATGCTATCACCATAAATGCCATAGCCCATATTGTTAAATTCATAGACTTGATGTAGTTAGATACAAACTCCTCATTTTCATCTTCACCTAATGATGCTATAGTTAAAAAGAGGTTGATAAAAACAGCCGTAGTAGAAAGGACTAGGGCTATTGTGTCTGTTACGATGAAGGCTTGAAACGCTACGTTATTCCTTAAAACCGCGCTACCTTGTTGTTGTTGTTGCTTATTATCGTCCCCGCTTATGTTACCTCCTGGTAATGTAAATCCTGCTGTGAATGTTACTGTCGCAATCAATGCAGCCGCGACTAGAGTAGACTCTCTAAAATTTGCAATTTTAGTCCTTAATTTTTCCTTTTGCTCAATCTTTTTCTTCTCAGCATTGTTCATCATCTTCTTGTGACTACTGTCATTTAACATGTGTGATTTTCGCAAATGACTCTTTAGTACTGTGTATTTGTCGAAGAGTTTTGGTAGTTTTCTCTGTCATATAAAGATTTATATATATAACACAAGATTATAACAAGTAATAATAATTAGATTAATTTGCTGCATATATATTAAGTTTAACACCGTTAAATATTAAATCATTATTCACGTGTTATTTTTTTATTAGTATATTTAAATTAATTTTTTTAAAAAAATAAAAATTTAACTACTTGGACCAATTAGGAATCGCTACATGGCAATTTATTTAACACTTAACTGTCAGTACCTACAAAAGTTTCAGAACTATAACTTAAGTATTATTACCGCCAAAATTTAAACTTAAGTATTTATTTGAAATTAATAATTAAACTTTACTCTATTTATTATTTTGGCATTTTAAAAAATTATAATTCAATTTTTTTGTATGACCGTCTACGTTATAGTTATAGTAGGCATCGAAATTCTAATCATAATTTATGATGTCGAAAACATAATTCAAAGATATAGTTGTACGTGCTTGTTTCTTTTTGCACTGGTAATGTTTGAATTTTGTTTTCAACACTATCAATTATCCTATAAATTTTTAAAAAACAGATGGTCTTTATCTACTATAACTACAATCTACACAATCATGCATATATAAAAATTTAGTTTATATATTCAATAAAAGATGGAACATTACCTCATCATACTCTTGATCATCAAAATCATAGGCTGCATCAAAAATGTTGTTGCTTTGTTTGTTGAATGACATGTTATTCACTCTTGGGTGAGACAACAAAGCTTGTAAGATTTCTGAATCCATAGGCCTTTCTGAAGTGGCAACCATATGAAGCAAAGGAGTATTTCCTCTATAATCTTTTCTATTTAAAAGGTAACTTGTAAATGGAAAATGTTGTAATATGAGCTTTAATGTAGACAGAGATTGTTTCATCACAACTAAGTGTAGAAAATTGTTATCATCATTATCAACACTTTCATAGCTATCTGGAAACCTTGATAGAATTTCTTTAATTATTTCAAAACTACCTCCTCTGTGGTTCAAAGCTGCAATGTGAAGAGCTGTACTGCCAGTTCTATCTTTGATATAAGCACTTCTTTCATCTTTTTCTAACAACATTCTTACAATCTCCAAATTATTATTATTACAGCAAAATGAAGACACAGCATAATGCAAAGGGATTTTACCATCTTTATCTGCTTCTTTAGTCAGATTTATTAATTCTTCTTTTTCCAAAAGTACTCTTGTCACTCCTGAAAATTTATAACATGTATCTTCAATTAGTAATCCATTTACAAATAATAATGAAAAAATATATACAAAATAATCATGAATTTACAAGTTATAATGAAATTATTTTGTATTAGCTGGGAGCAGGGTCAGTCCAAACATTTCGGGAGCCTTGTGCAAAAGATTAAAATTACGTTTTTTATAAAAAAAAAAAAATTGTCTACATTAATTTAAGACCTCCATTGCTAGTTTTTTAAAGATATGTTTGTAAATTTTTAAATATAAATTTTTTAATGTAAGTATAATAATAATAAAAAAAAAATCCTATTTAAAAAATAGGCATTTAAAAAGAAGGAGCCTTCTGCAATAGCCCAAACTGCCCAAGCTTGTGCTAGCCCTGGCTTGGAGCTTAGTTTGAAATTAGCGTGATGTCATTAAAATAAAGAAAACTAGACCTCATGGTCATTACATAATGGGTTCTCCGGTAACACTGAAACCGGGATAGATCCAAAAGACTCTTAACAATGGACTTTAGTTATATCAGGTCGACCTAAGCATATGACAGTTTAGATTATTACACAATGTCTCTTATATTAAAAGATTCTATTTTTTTAGTATAGTATACATAATAAAGGCCCCCATTTTTCTAATAAAAATAAATAAATAAATATTCATAAAAGTAAATATGCACTTATAAAAAAACCCTGACAAATATTGTGGTCCCAATACACATGACTCTAAAATTCTTACTATTTTACGCCCAAGCTTGGGCCACCCCTGGTTGTACACCCAACAAATACAGTGCGTACAATGGATTCTTTGTTAGAAAAATTAATAATATACCCAAGATCTATTTGTATATAACATAGAACACAATAATAAGATATAATAATTAGGTATCTGTACCTGATTGATCCATAGCAATTATCTCTGATTGATCCACAGCAGTTACTCCAATTTGATAGTGCAATACTATCAACTAAGTCTTCCTCCCTAGATCTCTAAATCAGAAGCAGTTTATTTTCTCTGATTATCAAAAGGTATACAATTGTGATGAGACAATATGTATTTATAGAGTTAGGGAGGGGACTTAGCTACAAAACCCTAGTTGGACTGGGCCTGCTCATCAAAGGCTTCAGTTAACTAGAAAAGCCCACACTTCTGCTTCACCTAGACTTTACACACAGATGCTAAGCCCATTAACAATTGATCACCAACAACATGGGCTAACACAGCAAAGAACTATCTAATCAACCCAAGTTTTAATAAAACCAATAAAATTTAATGTAAGCCCAAATAAAAGTCTAACATTCTCCCACTTGGGCTACATTGATTTTAATACATATATATTATATATCAAAATAATTTTATTTGAAAACGACTCATGGGTTGAACAACAGGAAAACATTTGTGGCCACTTTAAAAAATGATAGTTCTCTGATAGCATCTCAACATACCGGTCCAATTTAACCTTTGATAATGAACTATGACAATCATATTGTTTTTAAGTCAACAAAAGACATTCATAATCACAAAATACCAAAGTATTAAATCGACATGGTCAATAAGTCTAGTAGTGTGGTAAGGAATTATGTTCAACATGTGATCAATTTAAAATAACATAATATCCTTATCAGTCCTCAATTTCACTGATACCGTGATGCTTAATAAATAAGCCAGTGAAATTAAACATACACTACTTAATAAATAAGTAAGTGTCACTAAACTTGCTTAAAACATTAAGCCAACAAAATATCATTGTTATTAAGCAAATATGCTTAAAATACAATGATCACAACAAGATATGAACTACATGCTTTCAATTCAATTATTCTCGAGAATATAACAAAGCCTAACTGAAAGCATAAACATCCAATAATAAAAATTATTGGCCCACAAAGTAGTTCATAACATCAACAAGTAAATTACATATAAATGTAATTTCAAAAGATAAAGCAAGAAACTCCCACTAACCCAAAGGAGCAAAAGATTATAAAATGCTCATAACAAAAACATGTTTATCAAACAATATGGAACTTAATCCTTTGGTTAGGGGATCTGCAAACAACAACTTGGTCTTTCAATATTCTATCACAATGTCTCCTTTCTAGACCAAGTCTTTAATAGTGAGATACTTTATTTCCTTATATTTGGAAGCACTACTAATCTCATTATTCTTTGAAAAGAAAACAACAATACTATTATCACAATAGATTAGTATAGGAGAGGAAATAGGATCAACTAGTCGTATCTCTAAAATCAAATTCTTTAACCATAAAGCTTGCAAAGATGCACCATAACGTACGACAAATTCAACATATATATAGTAGATGATACGATTAAAGTCTATTTAACACTTTTCCAAGAAATAGCAGCACCAACCAAAGTGAAAATATAGCCAGAAGTTGACTTTAAATCATCTACACAACCACCAAAATCTGAATCTGAATAACCAACAACTTAAAGATTGTTGACATGCTTATACACAAGCATAAAACTCTTCGTTCTTTGCAAATATCTCAAAACTTTATTGGCTGCAACCCAATGATCATGGCCAGGATCAGATAAATATCTCCTAAGAACATCGACCATGAAAGCAATATCAGGTCTAGTGCAAACCTAAGCATACATCAAACTCCCTACTGCACTTGCATATGGGATATTCTTCATTGCTTCTCTTTTTAAGTCGTTCTTAGGACAATGTTGCTTAGTAAATTTGTCCCTTTCAAAATAGGAACGAAACCAGCTTTACACAAATCCATGTTGAACCTTTTGAGCACACGATTATTGTAAGCTTCTTGAGGTAAGCCAAGAAATTTTCAATTCTTATCATGATAAATCTCAATCTCCAAAACTAAAGATGCCTCTCTGAGATCTTTCATATCAAAATTGGTAGATAGAAAACTTTTGGTCTCATTTAGTAATGACAAATCACTGCTGGCAAGTAAAATATCATCTACATAAAGAACAAGAAAAAATATGATGACTCCCACTGATCTTCATATAAATACACTAGTCAAACTTGTTCTCGATGAAATCCAACAGTGTCACAACCTTATCAAACTTCAAGTACCACTGGTGAGATGCTTGTTTGAGACCATAAATGGATCATTTCAATTTGCAAAACAAATTGTCATTTCCATTTTCCTCGAAGCCTTCAGATTGAGACATAAAAAATTTGCTCACTCAATTCTCCATTCAGAACAATAGTTTTAACATCCATTTGATGCAACTCTAAATCAACAACTAAGTCCATAATAATTATGAATGAATCTTTAGTGGAAACATGTGAGAAAATTTTGAGTGTAATCAATACCTTCTCTTTGAGTAAAGCCTTTAGCCACTAAACACGCTTTAAACCTTTCAATCTGTCCCTTTTTATCCCTTTTAGTTCTTAAAAAATCCATTTGCAACCTATTGGTTTGAAACCATCAGGTAATAGAACTAACTTTCACATATACATTATTTTTGTCCATGAACTTAATCTCATCATCCATAGCTTCTATCCATTTTGAAGAATGTGGACAATTAAGTGCTTCACTATAAGTAAGAGTTTCCACAAAATGACCAAGATCACATTCACCTTCTCCAAGGTAAATAAATTTATCATCACACCTTATTGACATCTTTTGTCTTTGAGATCTCCATATAGGAGGTACTTCTGGAATAACCTCTATTTATTGACCATCATTTTGAATGACATATTCCACAATTAGATTTCTCTGATAACAAGACCCTCATCAACAACAAAACCTTCTTCAATAATAGGTTCCTCATCAATAGTAGGACCCTTGTCATCTTGGATAGTAGGAGCAATATATTCATCAGCAATGGGAGTGTTATCAACTAGAGTAAGAATAAGACTGCTATTATTATCATCTCTTGAAAAAGAGATAGGAATAAAATTTCCTTTAGATGACTCCCCCATTTCAAGAGATGGTGAAGTAATATTTTCAGCAACATCAAATTCCAGAAATTTAGCAGTCTGAGATTCAACAATTCGCGTACCACGAGTAGGACAGTAAAAGCGATATCCTTTTGAGCGCATTGGATAACCAATGAAATAACAACGATTTGTTCTCGGATCTAACTTTTTCAAATTAGGATCATAAATCTTTACTTCAGCTGGACAACCCCATACACGAAGATGATTCAGACTAGGCTTCCGCCCAGTCCACAACTTAAAAGGATTTTGGAAACAGATTTACTGGGAACACGATTTAAAATATAAGTTGCAGTCATGAGTGCTTCACCCCATAAAAACTCTGGAAGATTTGTTCTACTCATCATGTTTCTCACCATATCCATGAGAGTGCGATTTCTCCTTTTAGCAACGCCATTTTTCTCAGTGAACTTGACATATTGTATTGAGAAACTACACAATTTTCTGGAAAATATTCAGCAAAAGGCCTCATGTGTTGTTTAGATTCTGTATAACGACCATAATATTCTCCTCCACGATCAGAATGAACAACTTTGATGACTCTTCTCATTTCAAAAAATTTTGAATTTATCAAGGGCGTCAGATTTTTCTTTAATTAAATAGGTGAATCCATAACGAGAAAAATCATTGATAAAAGTGATAAATACTTGTTTCTGCACAACGTGGTGGAATAAGGTCCACTAATGTCAGTGTGGATAATCTCTTATAAAGAGTGACTATAGATAGCAGTCTGCTTTCTTATTTTAGTCAATTTTTCACCAGTACAATCAGCACAAGTATCACAACCAGAAACATCAACAGGAGAAAGAATTTTAGCTAGAAGTAATCGATCAATTCTTTCTTTAGAAATATGACCCGATTTATCGTGCCAGAATAATAAGGATGTTATCTTAATATAAGATTTCTTACCCACAATATTCACAGCATTGAAAAAGGAAGCTAAGGAAGTCAATGATAATTTGAAAAGAATATCAGAGTAAAAACAGTTTCCAATTATTCGGAGTCAAACATAATTTTAACACTATAATTGGCAAAAGGAAAAGAAAATTATTGTTTAACTAAAAGCGGAAGCGAAACTGAATTACTTTAAAAGTAGGAATCAATAAAGTACTGTTCAAAACAATCTGAACACTAAACTGTAATTCAAGAATTAATGTGCCAACATAAATAACGTCAACTCCAATATAAGTGTCCACTGTAAGCATTGACTCCCTCTCACTTGGCTTTCTGAGATCCCTTAGCCCCTGGTTGTGGTTGCTTCTTTTCATATTTTCTTTATCCTTTGTTGGGCTTGAGTTGAGAAACAAAGTGAGAAGATTCATTCTTCTCATTCTATTAGCTTGCTTGTTTCAGCTATATACTGAGAAATAAGGTTATTAACACTCCATATTTTACTATAAGTGTTTAGGTTGTCTTGGTAAAGCTAAAAGAAGTAAGAAGTTTATGAAGAACTTGAAGAATGGTGTAAAAGTCAGGAAGAGGAATATTATGATCTTTCAACTTGGACTGAAGAATAATAATTTTCAAAATAAAATCTAGCACTCCTTTGATTTATCAAACTGAATGGTTGTCATTTTATCCATAAGATGTCCAACTTCAGCGTTTTCACCAGTGTCATATAGTTTTTCTACAGCATTGAAAAACTCTTTGGCATTTGTGGTGTTTGGCAAACCACCAAAAGATGTTCAGGAATTGATCTTTTCATATTAATGAAACTAAGATGATTTGAATTTTTTTTTTTTTTTTTAAATGTGCATGAAGAATTTTTTTTTTTTTTTTTTTTTGGGCAACAATTCTGATATTAGAATAAGATCAGCAGATTTTTCTTCTCGAAGGCATAAGTCCAAATTTATTATGCCTAAAGCAATTTTCACATTACGTTTCCATGTCTTAAAGTTGGAAGCATTCAGAATTCAGATAAAAACGTTATTGTTGTTCGCAGAAAGGAGACCGAAAAATCCAAAAAATTAAAACTTGAATAAGCAATATGAGCAATGCATTAGAAAATATTGTAGAGTCAACTGGTCATTATAAACTCCCCTTTGGGGTGAGAATATAACACACACATGATCTACCTTCATGAAGTTAACAACAAAGAAAAAATACATATCATTTAAGAATTTTATTACCTTTGGGCAAATAAATTTCTTAAAAATATGTATTAATTCAAGCAAAAAATAATAATAAATTTATATATTTAAATTATTACCTTTGGGCAAATAATTAAAATACATACATTTAATATTAACTCACTTCATGGAATGTGAACTAATATATGTAAATACTACCTTTGGGCAAGTAATTACACATATAGTCAACCAAAAATATAATATTTTCTTCAACATGTGAAATTTGGTGATAAAACAATCATTGAAAATTAATAATTTTCAACCAAATTTCCAAAAGAGATATATAATTGCTTTTATTATATTGATAATCAAAAAATAAAGTGTCCACCATAACACATTATTTTTGTATCAAACAATCAAGTTTTATAACTTTAGAACAACAATTAATGGAAAAATGTGAAATAAAGAATATTGGTGGAGATTACATAGTCAAGATAAACGAAACAAGAGAGTGACTATGTCATATGGGACGAGAAGAAACTCAAAAAATTTTCTATGATTTACGGATTTTGAAAAATCATCAAAAATTATTTTTAATAATTTTTTTAACTGCATAATTATCATTAAAATAATAATAATTATTAAACGGAGTCAAAAAATTAATTAAAAATCATAGAAAAATCAGAAATTTAATTCTAAGCACGCTGGAAAAAAAATCGTCGAAAAACGACCTCCGAGAGTGCCGCACGCGCCCCCACGCGCGGGCTGTGCGACTGGGCTTCGCGGCTGGGCTTGATCTTCTTCCTCCAGCGGGTCTGAAACCGGGTCACGCGACCCGGTGCTCCTCCAGTCGGGTCTGCTCTCTTTTTCCGGCCAAAAAACGACGAAAACATGGGGAAATTGATGGGTTTCGATCGGTATTGGATTTCTAGTCCATCTAGACTACTAATTTCGAGTTTTTAAGGCTCAATTTCTAGATCTCTTGGCAAAAACAATCCGAAAAAAAAAATAAAAACAAACTATCAACCCGATTCTAGCATGTATGTCATACAATTCGAAAAATTAAACGTGTAGAAACATTGTAAATTAGTTGATAATGAGATTTGCACCATCAATTTTAGTGTATAAACTATAGAATCAAAAATCCCAAATTGAATTTCATAAAGAAAAAAAAAATACATAAACCCTAAAAGTTTAATCTTAAAATTCTTCTAATTTACTCAATGATTTTATGCAAGTAATATATCAAAAGAAAGAGAATTTAATGAGGAATAAAACCCCTAAACTTTTAAGATTAAAAAATAAAAAATTCAACATAAAATAATAACAAAATTAATATGTAATTGGAAAAAAAAGGTAACATATACATATTAATTGTTATATAAATTATAGGTTCTAAATCATATACAATAGGCAATCTGATACCACATGTTAGAAAAATTAATAATATACCCAAGATCTATTTGTATATAACATAGAACACAATAATAAGATATAATAATTAGGTATGTGTACCTGATTGATCCATAGCAATTATCTCTGATTGATCCACAGCAGTTACTCCAATTTGATAGTGCAATACTATCAACTAAGTCTTCCTCCCTAGATCTCTAAATCAGAAGCAGTTTATTTTCTCTGATTATCAAAAGGTATACAATTGTGATGAGACAATATGTATTTATAGAGTTAGGGAGGGGACTTAGCTACAAAACCCTAGTTGGACTGGGCCTGCTCATCAAAGGCTTCAGTTAACTAGAAAAGCCCACACTTCTGCTTCACCTAGACTTTACACACAGATGCTAAGCCCATTAACAATTGATCACCAACAACATGGGCTAACACAGCAAAGAACTATCTAATCAACCCAAGTTTTAATAAAACCAATAAAATTTAATGTAAGCCCAAATAAAAGTCTAACATTCTTCACATTCCACTAATGTTTATGTTTGATAAGTTTACAATAATACTAAGAATAAAAGTTGTTGGAACAAAAGAAATATATTAACTAACACACAAAACAAACACAAATAAGCTTAATTAACATTATGATTACCTGCATTTCTAGTTATGACTGCAGCATGTAGTACATTTCTTCCAAAAGGGCCACCATTAGTGGCAAGTGAGGAACAATTGTTTAATATTTCATCAACCAGATCTAAGTACTCTGCCTCCACAGCCATGTAAAGTGGTGTTTCATCAGCTTCATTACCCAAATAAGTGAAATGAGGGTCTAGTTTAGTCAAAATCCTTACAACCTTAAGATGATTGAACGACGGAGGGACTTTAGCCCATATGTGGGCTAAAGCCCTCACTCAAATATAAACATCAAATTTTTTATATGTAGATATATACATATATTAATTCACTTTGCTCAATTTATTAAAGTCCAATTCACAAAAGCCCTCACTCAATATCTTAATCATGATTTATGAGCCTACTCTTATTCTAATCAAGCCCATTTTAAAAGTAGTCCAATACAAATAATAAAAAAAATAATACTTTATTAAAAAATAAATTAATACCATTGACAATATTTTATTTTATTTTTGTCAATAGTATTATTTTATTTTATTGAAGATGAAAATTTAAAAGATACATTTATCATTATTTTTATTAGTTTTGACTTAATATTTATTCAAGCCCTCACTCAACTAAATTTCTAGCTTCGTCGTCACAGCCTCATGCAACGCAGTGTCCAATTCCTTGTTCCTTCGTCTCATCATGTATTTACCAAACTCTTTATCCACACCAAGTGTGGCCTTCTCAAGATCAGACTGTTCAAGTAGTTTAGAACGATTAATAAGAAACTCAACAATAAGATCATGGCCGTACCTTGCGGCCATGAGTAAGGGAGTCTCTCCTCTTACATTGGTTCGCGCCAATAGGGGTGGACATAACTCGAGTACCCCTTCTAGAAAAGAAGGTGTACCATTTTTTGAAGCAATGATATTGACATGGGCAATTGTATTTTTTTCTGGGGTCAATAATTGGTCAAGGCTAAATTGGTTGTTATTGAGTAGAATTATATTCTTGAACACTTCAATTTCACCATTGGCTGCAGCTTGGAACACCTTAGAATTAATAGGCTGAGTAGTAGAAGAAGCCATATATATAGTTTGCTCTCTCTCTTTGTTTTAAACTTTTCAGATAATTTTAGTGAAAGTGCTCAACTAATTACTGTCACACTACAACACCAAATTTATATCGACCCCAGTCACGATCCGATCTGTGTTATGAGGGAAAGTACTTTGAAGGGGCAAAGGTATGAATATTAATATTATATATAGTGATGTTCATCAAATTCAACTCATTATTTTAATAACTTTAACTTAAGATTGACACATAAAAAAAAAATTAAATGGGTTATTTTAGATCGAATATTTTCTTAGTGTGAATTTATTATTTAGTAACTCTTATTATTTTATTATTGTAAACGATTTAGTGGTCCAATTTACTTGTTAATAGATTCTTCTATTTGGTTTTTTTTTTTTTTTTTTTTTTTTTTTTTTTTTTTGAGTGTCTTCTATTTTTCTTTTAAAATAAAGGTATTAAAATTTATTTTTTCCCAAACAGGAGCCTTAAGTTCCAATTCACACTACAATTTTTTAACTTTTACTTATAATAAAATTTGTGACTAAAATTATAAATCATATCATTTATATTTTGTGACTAAATATATTTTTAACTAAAATTAAATTAGTGAAAATTTGTATCCAAATATTATGTTTTAATTAAAATTAATTTTTTGTTGTGATCAAAATTCAAATTTAGTCACAAAAAATTATATTGTGATTAAAAAATTATTACTAAAAGTATTTTTTTTTTTTTGTAGTGTCATCTTCTCCAATGTCAAAAAAGGAAAAAAAAAACCAATCACTTAAATATTTAAAACTAAAATAAGCATAATAATTTAAAGGAAAATTACTCCATATACTATTTTTTATTTTTTTTTTAATTTACGGTTTAGGTTGCTCCGGTAGTGTCTCCAGTAGTTTCTATGTGAATTGCTATATGGATTTTAATTGCAATTTAAGTTGCTCCGTTAGTCCCTATGGAAGTTTCTAGGTAGAATTTCGTAAAAAATACAAAAAAAAAAAAAATTTTGAAGTGTTTAAATGAAAAAGTCCTTAATTTAAATCTCTAAAAAAACAAAATAAATTAACTAAAATTTCATATTAGGTAAGCTCTATCTAATCTTTTAGTAATTTAGGATTCATTTGGTCCAGTGTATTGTATTGTATAAGTATTATTTAATATAATATTATATTTGACATCTACTATTGATAGATTTGTGTAAAATTATATTGTCTTTATCATAAATATGGTCCTAGACTTTAGGGGTGCGCATAAATCGATTCAATCCAATTATAATTGACTGCTAAATATTAGATATCCAATTGGGATTGAATAGAATTTAATGTTATTTTTAAATATGTAATTAGATCGGATCGAATGTTGGATGCGTGTCCAGAAATCTAATGCATATCCAATATCTAATCAAACTAATTAGTAGTTTTATTTAGTGAAAGAGTAATTGATTTTATATTATTATACGTAAAATACATATGTATATATGAAAATTAACATTAGAATTTTACTCATTTTTCTTAGATTGGATTGATATAATCCATTCCAATACATATTTGACCTAAAATATCAGATAAATCTAATTCGATCTAAAAAATACTATCTAAAATATTAAATAAGTCCAAATTAAATTAATAAATATGTATAAAATACATCCAATTGATAGAACCAATCTAATCCAATATCCAGTTGATGTTAGATCGATTGAATGACTAAAATTAATTGGATCACATCAGATAGTAAAATATAACATCCAATATATAATTGGATCGGATCTGTATAGGCCTAAAAAAATTAGATTTGGTCTAATAAACACCCCACCAAATCCAAACCCCAGACCTCGACCTTGGGGCCCGAATCCCGGTCTTGGTCTCGATCTGAGTCCTGATCCCAATCCAAATTCGGAGTCTGGGTCCCCGATCCCATACTCTTTGTAAATATTATAATACAAACTAATAGAAATAATTTATTATGCACTAATTAATAATACAATTCGTATTGTATTAAAATTTATTGTCATAATAATTAACACAATATAATATTTTATCCAACAATATATGACTATTATATACGGTCTAAGAAATGAGTCTTTTAATATATATATTTATCAACTTTTAATAAAATATGTACATATATCATTTTAATAAAATAATGTATATTATATGCTTAATCATTATTGATTATTGCATTTAAAGCCAAAATAGGTTCATGCAAATTTCAAATTTTCTAATTCAATATGCAAACTCCCCTACTCTTTGTGGATTGAAGTATTGCATTGAAATGTGCAATTAGTTTGAATTAAGTATTTTGTGAGTACCCTTTACACTATTAATTAATAAAATGTTGTGTTTAAGAGAATAAACAAATTGCAAATAGTCTATCGTTATGGGAGCTATAAGCTTGGGGGGAGTGAGAGACTTTGACTAGGGAAGAGGAAGACTTGGATGGTAATATAATATTAGTGTGTGTGCAAGGTAAAAAGGTAGTGAATTTGATCAAAACAATTTCAATTAATGTATATTATTATTTCTTTAAACTAATAAGGTTCGCAGGTAGTAATTTATTAAGTATCAGTATTATCTAACATTATTTGTGTTTGAAAACGTTGTATTAATAAGTGTAGTATTGTCGTAGTGGTTAGAGACAACAAAGAGAATCTACACAAGTTGAAGTAGTTGAAATGAGTCATTGGTAAAAAAAAAATTTGGACCCTTACTATAAAAATAAATGGTATATTTAAAAATTATTAAAAATATAAATATTTTAAAATGTATTTTTTTATTTGGGCCTCTAAAATAAGTGAGCCCTAAGCACGAGCCTAGCTCGCCTATACCTAAGGTCAGCCCTGGTTGAAGAGACAATGTCTATAACAAGTTGTTCGATAGTCTAATAATTGAATTGGCTTTGTTGGTTTTAATTTTATTTTTAGTGAAGCAAATTTTGTTGTTCATTATCTAGTCAAATATACTTTAAAAATTGGGATTAGTGATTTATGGAAGAGTAATTTGCGGCATAACTTTTATAAGTACTTAATTTATTGTAATTAACTCTTAATTTTAAAATTTTGGTGGTAAAATCCCTTAAACTCATGAATAGTTAGCATTTAACTATTTCCATCCATTTTTAGGTGTTAAGTGCCAAGTTGACTGTCCATGTGTACATAGGATATTGTCCACATGGATATAGTGTACACATGACACAATATTATTGGCCCACATAAATAACTATTTAAAAATAAATTACTTAAAACAAAAAATAAAATTATTAAAAATAAACAATTTTTTTTCTTTCTTTTTCTTTTTTTCTTTCAGCCTTTTTTTTTAATATCTTCATGCTTTCTCTCTCTCCCATGTCTCTTCTTTCTTCTTCATCATGTACAGACCACCACCATTGCCACCACAACCCACCACCACCGTATGAACCCACAACCCACCACCACTGTACGAACCCATGAACTTGTCTAATACTCAGATCATGCACTCGCAACCCACCACCATCGTACGAACCGAAAAATCTCTCTCTCTCTCTCTCTCTCTCTCTCTCTCTCTCTCTCTCTCTCTCTCTCTCTCTCTCTCTCTCTCTCTCTCTCTCTCTCTCTCTCTCTCTCTCTCTCTTCCTGATGACCTACTAGTCGTTCTCGTGTAAGGTGACCACAGAAACTCATCAAACGAGAAGACGAAATCACAGCTCATCTAAAGGGGTCGCATCTTCCTCGTTCGTTGCTGCAGATCCTCACGATGCCGACTGTCTCTCGTTCGTCAGGTCTTGGTGTTGCTTGAAGAGGGCAGAAGGTCTGACGGTGATGGCTTCAATGGGTCAGATTCATCATCAACGGTTTGGGTTCAGATCTGGTTTCAGAGAAAGAGAGAGCGTGAGAGGAAAAGAAAAAAAAAAAGAGGGTTCAGATCTAGTTTTTTTTTCTGACGGATTGGGATAAACTTCCGACAAAAAAAATAGTTTTTGTGATGATTTATTAGATTTGGATTATTTTTTATATTTTATTTTTCGTGTGTTTCTTATTTAGATATCAGGGTATTTTTTTAGTGTTGATTTGGATTTGAGAAATAAGTTATGGCATAAAATCATATCTGGATTAGAGAGAGAGGGACGAGATAGAGAGACAATCAGTGATGGTGGCTATGGTGGTAGTGTTTTGGGGAAGAGAGAAGGCGTGAAGATAAAAAGGCAAAAAAAATGGTTTTTTTAATGATTTTATTTTTTATTTTAAATTAATTTATTTTTATTTTATTTTTAAATAGTTATTTATGTGGACCAATAATATTGTGTCATTTGTACACTATATCCATGTGGACAATATGTTGGGTTTTGTGCCCTAAATAAAACCCATTACAATCTGATTAGTTATCAATCTAAGAAATTTGAAGTGATTTATGTTTGCATGAATTTTTCATGCTTATGGTTTAATATGTTTAATATATGCACAAAATCTGTTAAGTCCAGAACATATATTTATTCACAATTACAGTATTGTCAACACAGTGGAATGTGATTGTGATCATATGATTCAAAAGACTAAGTCCCTGTTTCATCAGTGTTTTGGATTTACACTGATGTGATAATCAGCGATGATGTGTACTTACACTTGGAGTAAGTGTTATGTTCTTTCCAGGACATTGGTAAAGTATACTGGTTTCGAATGTATGGAGTATACATTGGACTGGACCGATATTGAACCTAGTTAAGATATTATAAACTTACCGTTGTATCTTTCCAAGTCAATATCAGTAGTTGATCTTAGATTAAAAGAATCTAAATCCTGATATGCTTAGGCTCAACTTAGGAGTGCTATTCATGTTCTTTGATTTATTAGTTAAGCCTACTTTTGGGAGCGCTGAACATAAATATGGAATCTATAGCTTCTACTCGTGTATAGAAGTCAAGTGATGATTCCCTTCGAGCTTAGCTAAATAGAAGTAAATGGATGAGCTCTTGTTTCAGTGACTATTTCTTAGATCACTAAAACATCATTTACAGGTAGCTAAGTGTTTTAAGGGGCCAAATACATCGAGGGGTGAAAATGGTAAATTTATCCCATCTCGATGTAAATCATCTATATAGAGGATCTTTGATCACATTAAGATTATAACAATGGTTAAATGAGATAGCATATCTATATCGTGAAACATATAGAATGCTCTATATAAGTTTGAGAGTGCAATTCCAAGTTCTAAGAGTGGATTCAACGAGGAATTAATAAGTAGGGATTTACTTAGTAAATTCGGTTCGCTTATTGGAAGCTCAGCATATAGATCCATGGTCCCCATTCTAGTTGAGACCATACTGCTTGTAAGACTCAATACCTGATTTATTATTAATCAATTATAATTCTAAAGTTAGACTATGTCTAATTTGTGAATTTTCACTAAGCAGGGGTGAAATTGTAAAGAAAAGAGATTCTAGGTTTATTTATTAATTAAGAGACTCTATATGTCTAATTAATAATTATATTAAATGACAATATTATTTAATAATCTATTTTAGTTATTAAATAATTAGTTTTAGCATTTAAATGGTTAGAATTGGAAAATTGACATTTTTGAAAAAATAGAAATAAAAATTGTGAAAATTGCAAAAACCAAGTGAGGCCCAATAACACCTATGGCCGACCACTTGATAGGCTTTTTCCCAATTAATATTTTCATTATTTTAATGCCAAATAATTACTAACCTAAACCTAGTAGTTGCCTATAAATAAAAAGTAATGGCTCAGTCAAAAATATGCTTTTTGTCAGAAAATCAAAGATTGCCTTTTTTTTTTAGAAAAATTGAGCCTTCCTCTTTCTCTTTCTATAGCCGACTCTACCTCTCTCTCTTTTCTTCTTCACAATTTCGAACCCTCTAGTGATAGAGTAGTGCCCACACACAGCAAGTGGTACCTCAATCATAGATTGGAAGACTGTGAATGATCACATTCAAAGAGAAGGACATTCGGACTCAGATCTTGATAATACTCTGCGACAGAAAGGATACAAGAGTTAGAGATCTGAGTGGAAGGAGACATATTATTCCGCTGCAACCAATGTAAGGTTTTCTTAACTTTATATGTGTTTAATTATCGTTTTAGAAAGTTCATATTTAGGGTGTTAAACAACATACTTGTGAGTAGATCTAAGGTCCTGGTAAAATAAATTCCAAAAACTTACCTCAGAGCCATGGTAATTGATTTGCTTGCAAGAAATTTGGACTTAAAACGATTTGTATGTGATTTGGATGGTTTCATGTTGATCTATGTGTTATATGATGATTGATTGATGTTTGTGAATTTTCGTGAAAAATAACTAAAATTTTGTTTCTGGAATTATTTTTATTGGATAGTTTGGAAAAAAATTAAGCAATTTACTTTTTTACAGAACTCAATTTCGATTTTATTTGAATTAGTTATGAATTTTTAAAAATCGGAAAATATCGGGATGCTGTCAACCCACCTACGTGCGCGGATGAGGGTGATATCCTCGACAGCACGCGCTCAGACACGGTTTTTGTCAGAAATTCCTCCCTTGCGCGCGCGGAGAGGCTGCATGCAGCCTCCTGCGCCGAGGATCTTCGGTCATGCACCCTTGCTCGTGCGTGTGGACAGTATGCAATGCATACTGTCCGTACCACTTGCAAATTTTTTCGTTTTCTTCGATTTTTCATGCTATTTCATGGAATTAACTTCCGATTTTTTGTGTAGTTTTGTATTTTGATTTTTACTTTTCAATTTTCAAATCTAATTATCAGAAATAAATTAATTTGATTTTTTAAAATTAATTTTAGATATTAGTGTAATTTGAATTTGAAAATAGGTAAAAATCTATCTTTTTGCTTAATTTTTTATCTTATTTTTAAATTTGATTATTTTATCTTATTTTTTAAATTTAAGGTCAGATATTAAAAAAAAAATTGACCTTATTTAAATTTAAAATAAGATTACTATAATCATGATATTTTGAATAGAAATAAGATATTTTGTTAACTTTTAAATTTTGTTATTTTTTATTATTTAAATTAAATTATAAATGAGAAAATGATATTAATTTATCATTTTTTATTTTATTGAATATTTAATTTATAAAATAACAATAAATTTTTAAAAGTGGTTAACAAATTTTTGAAATGATATTTAGGTTAGTTGAAATCTAATTTTTCAAAATTGTAGGTTTAATTTTAAATATTATTTTATTTTAATTGAAAAACCGAAAATATTTTTTTATAATTATTTATTATTTTCGAAATTTAATTATTTAAAATTAAATAAATCCTACATCCAACTATCCAGTTCATCTTGTTGCAGGAGTATGTGTTTTAGCTTATGTGTAAGTTTTATAAAACCTATTATTGCTTGTCTAAATTGTCATGGTTAACTTGTTGACAGATGCAATGATCTGATTTTAACCCATGGTTCAATTGTCAATAGGTCAAGTAAATAATTTGTAACAGGTAAATTTTACATTCTTCTTTCATCTGTGTATGACCTAGTAACATGATAGGGTCCATCCAAATCTGTGTGTCTGTGTGAGCCTATATGTTTATTTTATTATAGATACATATAGATTGTTGCTAAATAAAATGTCACACCCTGATAGATTTTATTTAGGTCCATTTAGTTTTTGGACCTATTCAATTAATAACAGTTATTTATTTTAAGGTTAAATTCCTCTCTTTTGGGCCTTGTGTGAGAGTTGGGGGCCAATAGAAGTGGGTACGACATACTGAACCCAGCTCCCCCTCACATGAACTACCCCAATTGTGAAGGCTCATTTGCCTGATTTGAATAACTGTGCTAGGTTAATTAAATTAGTTTAACCTAATAAAATTGATTAGCAACATAATTAACTTTTAAAATATATAAAATTTATTTTCATTTTAATATTTTAAAGTTAATTTTAAGAAAAAACACTCTTAGTTTTTAGATATTATTTCTAGATAAACTATTTGTATTTTTCTTATATTTAATTAAATAAAGAATTTTAACTAATTAGATTCTTTCTGAAGCTTATTTATTAAATATTCCTATTTAAGTTATAAATTAGTTATTTTAACTGATTTTTCTTATCTAACTTAAATTTGAATATTTTTTGAATTTAAAATTAAGTTGAGGAATTCTAGGAATTGGTTATTAAAGATTCTTGAGATATCTTTTAAGTTAGTTTTAAACTTAAAATGGAATATTTTTCAAATTAAGTGGTTACAACTTAATTTTTGATATTTAATTGAATTCAAATTTGAATATTTAAGTTTTAGATTCTTTCTACAACAACTTAAATTAGATATTTTTCAATTTTTTTTTTGAAAAGATACTTAGTTGAAATGAGATATTTTCTAGATAGTTATTTATAGACTACTTATTATTTCTAATATTAAATAGGAAAATATTATACATTGTGAAATTAATTAATTTTGGTACAATTCAAGTTAAGAATATTTTTTCCTAGTGTTAAACTAGAGTTTAATAATTAAGCCTTCTCTACACTTAATTATTTATTTCTTGAATTTAATACATTTAATTAAATTGAAAAATTAAATATCTAAGTTGATTTTCATCATGATACTTAAATATTTTTTTTTTCATGACACTTAATTAAATAGAAAATTATTTTAAGTTGAAATTTATTTTTACAACTTAAATTTAAATAATTTTCAAAATATATTTTATTTATTTTATTAATCAAATTTGAAATTGCATTAAATGCAAGATGATTTTGAATTTATCTTGAAAAATAGATTAAGTTGTAAATTAATTATTTATTTTAATTTATTTTTGAACCAACTTAAATCAATGATTTTTTCATATAATGATTAATTTAAAATAAATGAACTAAAATATATTATTAGAAATTGAATTAATTAGTCAAAAGAAAATCTAGACAGATAATTATTTTGCTTGAAGTATTTTTTCTAGTAATTATTATTTAAGTATTTCGAAAATAGTATAGTATTATACTTTCTTTTTCAAAATACAATAAATATATTCTTATGAAAATTTAAATTTGAGTTGCAAATTAATTTAAATTAATACAACTTAAATTAAAAAAATTTCTTAATATTTATTGGAAAATTAATACTAAGATGGAAATAATTCAATTTATTTTCATAACCATCTAAGTATAATTTTATAAATATTAAATTAAATTCTATTTAGAGTTTTATTCTAAATTTGATATTTAATGAATATATATATATATATTATAAATAATAAAAGAAAATACATTTTAAATAATGAGCTTTATTATTATTAAGATATTCGATCTCCATTGTTGGTTTTACATAACTTTTGTTTTAGTGAGTAATCCTTCCTAATGGAGGAACGTTCATTAGCAAGTTAGCACCGTTTAATCTCGAAAGATAAGTATATTTATAAGTATTTTATATGGTATTGATCACCCTAATGGTGGCGACTGTATTTGACTTACAAAATATGAAACAATGGTAGAAGCTCATAAGATAGAATAGCCTTGACTCTCGCCTAAACGGGACAACGCTGGATTCCAATCTTCATCGAATAAAAGGTTGCTAGAATATTCATTATTTTAGATGAGCTGACAACTCTATTCAATGGATGGTAGCTTTGACTCTCGCCTAAACGGGACACTGATATTAGTTTGTTGAAAACCTTAGAAATTATTTAGGATTATATTTTTTAGTATTTTCTCTTATCATTCCTACTTGCTATGTGCTTATAATTTCTGAATTGGATTTTGTGTTAAACCATAATTGATTTCTATTTATTATTTTGTAGTATCCTGTATAGCCATGTGAAATCCCATGTTATCACTCTTGACTGAAAATAAGCTAAATGGATCTAACTTCCCAAAATGGAATGAGAACATTAATATTGCTCTCATAGGTGAAAGTGCCCTGTTTGTGTTAACTGAGCCGTCTCCTGAACAGCCGGGTGACAATGCAACCAAAGCTGTTAAAGAGAAGTTTGAGCGTTGGCAGAATGCTAATAATAAAGCTCGATACTTCATGCTTTCCAGCATGGTTGACACCCTTAAAACAAGGTTTGTAAAAACCGACACGGCTCCAGAAATTATGACGTAGTTAACTGAGCTATTCGGTATGGCATCTATTCAGTCTCGCTTTGACGCGACTAACAAATTCATCAATGCACGGATGGAACCCCATCAGAATGTGCGTGATCACGTTCTCCTAATGGCAAGTTATTTCTAGGAAACCCAGAATCATGGTGCTGAAATGGATCACACTACTCAAGTAAGCCTTATCTTGAATAGTCTGACTCTAGCTTTTTTGCCCTATACATCAAATTATGTCATGAATAAAAAGGAGATAGACTTTCATGCGTTAGTCAATGACCTTCAGACATGAAAATTTGATTGGAGGACCCAAGAAAAAAGGGAGTAAACCTCAGAATTCTGGAAAATAGTAATGGGACGGTTAAACCTGAGGCACATGTAGCCTCTACTTCAAGACCCAAGACAAAGAAGAAGTGGAAAAATACCAAGAAGCGAGCCAAAGCTGTGAAAACAGTTCAAAACAAAAAGGTTGCTGCTACTGGTGATGCACTAAAAGGAAAGTGTTTCTACTGCAATGAGAAAGGCCATTGGAAACCCCAATGTCCTAAACTTCTTGCAAAGAAACAAGGTATTTCTTTCTATAAACTGATGAGTTTTAGTGAATTATTATCCAATTGGATTATTGATTCTGGACTAACTTTGTTTATTTGTTTTCCTTCTTATTATAGCCTAAGCTGCTTGAACTCAGATGCTATCTTAGTGAGTTGGATCAGAAAGCTAGACAAAGGGATGAAGATCGTCCAAGATAAAGATGAAGCTCATTTATTTATTTATTTATTTATTGAATTAATTGTTTTAGTTAAAAAACAATTTAGATTTCGAATATTTGTTTGGGATTTTTATTCCCTGTTTTTCTCATAATGTTGCAATACAATTTTTTTTATTAATTTTATAGTTTTCTTTTACAAATAAATTGTAATTTATGAGATTGAGCTTCATTTACTTTATCTTAAACCACAATTACCAATAATATTTATATGTTTGTATGTGTAAGTGTTTTTATTATTGGTACAAATTCTATAATATTTAAAACTCTTCATAGAGTTATTATTACATAAACACTAGAAATTATTTCTATGTTTATAAATAATTGTTAATTCTAATACAATTATTAAGAATTTGTTTAATAAAAGGATCTTTTGATCTGATAGGGGTGGAGAAAAGTTAAGAATAATATGCAGTTCAACGATCTTTTATATCTAATTAACTCTGGTTTATATTCAACTCCACATAATCTCTATAACACTTAGAGAATCATGATCTTTATAACCCGTAGGGGTGGATCATAATCTCTATACACTTAGGGGTGGATTTTAATCCACAGTACTCTCTGTAACACACATTTTCTTTAAACATGGAAGTAATATAATAAATTAGCTATTATCAGTATAAATCCTTGATCTTGATTATATGTTCCAGTTTAGTTTTACTGTTGTAGTAAATAATGATACCAATAAAGTTCTTTGATAATGTATCACACTACCTTAATTGAGTGGGAGAATTTTAAAATTCTTTACCCATCTTCATTTGGTTGACACTCGTGATAGGAACTTAAGAACACTACTGAAAAGCAAATCTAACCATTCATGTGGATAGAAATAACTTATCAGAATTATGAGAATCAATAGAAGAATTCTTGCATAGTCTATTCCAATGACTTGAGCCAAGATTTCTAATCCTCATAACATTTTATGGTATCTTAATTTGATTACTTAATCTCTAGCAAGTATTTTTCACTTTAAATACTAGTCTGCTATGTTGATGATTTAGTCTTAAAAGAAACTTACAGTTTCAGACTAATACAATAAGTCACAACTAGATATCCCTCTAAGCAATAAGAGGTTAAAAGTATTATTTAACCAGACATCTACTATTGAGTGGGAGCTATCTGAGATGTAATCAAATAAGGAACGTTAGGAGATACTCAAGAAAGATTTATGAAAGTGATCTATATGTTAGATATTAAGGAACTGCATATTTTTTTTTTTTTTGATGAATCAACTGTGATTTTCATTGCCACTAACCTTTTAAAACTTTACAACCTAAATGCACCTTCAATGGAAGGCCATAATATATGTATTATCTATACAAGTATCATAGTGAGTTTATACTAATTTTCCAAACCATTCCTCATCACCTTGCTTCATTTTCTTCGGCTTGACACATGAGATTCGCGTTTTGACTTGCCAAGATACTTGCTGGCAGATTTGATGCACAGAAACATCCTGCTGGTTCCACATTTTATCATTTCTGGCTAACCATATTCGGTAAACCAGAGCAGCGAGAGAGGAAGCATACACCTGTTTCTTAAAACTGCTCATCTTGCTCCTTCCTATCCACCTTAACAGCCCCTGGACACAACTAGATTTTGCATGCCAATTCAGCCATTGCTTGAGCTGAGAAAGGCATGAACTAGGAACCCCACAATCAAAAAATAAATGATCTCTTGTTTCTACTGCAACATTGCAGAAAATACACAAGGGCTATCTATTATTTTGAAAGTGTATAGCCGATTCCTAGTTTTTAATCTATCAAGTGTAGCTAGCCACAACACAAAGCTATGTTTTGGGATATTAAGTTTGCACCATACCTCTTTACACCAATGAACTTGCTGCTGTTGGGGAGTCAACATCTTGTAGCCATCTGCAATTTTGTACTCTCCTTTAGTAAATTGATCACAATGCGCAAAATCTTCACTTTCTCTTTGGCCTCGACTACCTTTTTCCAATACCAGCTGCAATTTGGAACTGTATATTAGTTATCCTTATATCTACCCCAACTCATTCAATATTTTGAAATGGTGGTTACTACGGGGTGGAGGAGTTATTCTATAATAATTCAAGTTTTACTCGTAGAAGATTTATAACTTTGTAAATTCGAAATTACCAAAAAGTTATTTTTCTGAAGAAAATTCTACACTGCATTATCTCAGTTCCAAATTTTAAAATATGAGAGATATGTCTTCTGTTAATTCAGATGTACTTAAAAAGCAGTAAGGATTTCTGTATTCCTTGATGAGTAAAACATATAGTAAAGGATGTTTCATAATGTTTTTATGAACTTTTTTCTAAAAGTTTGGGTGGATTCAAATATACTACACTGATCTGAAGATCAAGACAAAAGATTGATTGAAATGCACAGTTTGTTTTATGTTAGTGCAAGTGGGAGTTTGTTGGGTTTTGTGCCCTAAATAAAACCCATTACAATCTTATTAGTTATCAATCTAAGAAATTTGAAGTGATTTATGTTTGCATGAATTTTTCATGCTTATGGTTTAATATGTTTAATATATGCACAAAATCTGTTAAGTCCAGAACATATATTTATTCACAATTACAGTATTGTCAACACAGTGGAATGTGATTGTGATTATATGATTCAAAAGTCTTAGTCCCTATTTCATCAGTGTTTTGGATTTACACCGATGTGATAATCAGCGATGATGTGTACTTACACTTGGAGTAAGTGTTATGTTCTTTCCAGGACATTGGTAAAGTATACTGGTTTCGAATGTATGGAGTATACATTAGACTGGACCGATATTGAACCTAGTTAAGATATTATAAACTTTCCGTTGTATCTTTCCAAGTCAATATCAGTAGTTGATCTTAGATTAAAAGAATCTAAATCCTGATATGCTGAGGCTCAACTCAAGAGTGTTATTCATGTTCTTTGATTTATTAGTTAAGCCTACTTTTGGGTCAGGGTGATACGTATATTTTGGGAACATGATAGTATGATTGAGTGGGAGCGCTAAACATAAATATGGAATCTATAGCTTCTACTCGTGTATAGAAGTCAAGTGATGATTCCCTTCGAGCTTAGCTAAATAGAAGTAAATGGATGAGCTCTTGTTTCAGTGACTATTTCTTAGATCACTAAAACATCATTTACAGGTAGTTAAGTGTTTTAAAGGGCCAAATACATTGAGGGGTGAAAATGGTAAATTTATCCCATCTCGATGTAAATCATCTATATAGAGGGTCTTTGATCACATTAAGATTATAACAATGGTTAAATGAGATAGCATATCTATATCGTGAAACATATAGAATGATCTGTTGGGTTTTATGCCCTAAATAAAACTCATTTCAAAATAATCAGATTTACTTATTAATATAGATCAGAAATAACATTTAATGTTGCATGGTTCACATGATTTATTTCATGATTATATGTACATAATGTATAAATTCATCTGAAACCTTTTCACATACTTGATCCTGTTTATTGTGCTGTCAACACATTGGAAAGTAAACATGACTATGTGAATAAAGTTTCCTAGATTTATCAGACATAGAGTTTTACTGATATGATAATCTACAACAGAGTTTACTTGCATTTGGAGAAGTGTTATGTTCTTTCCAGAGCATTGGTTAAAGTAAAGCTCAGGTTGGATGCATGGAGTATGCATCGGAAGGGACCGATATTGAACTTTGACTTAGATTTATTAAACTTACCGTAATATCTATTCAAGTCAATATCGCCTAGTTGATCCTAGATCAAATGATCTTAATCCTGTTATGATTAGGCTCGATCTCGAGAGGCTATTCGTGTTCTTTGATTTGTTAGTTAAGCCTACTGTTAGGTCAGGGTGATACGTACATTTTGAGAACACGGTAGTGCAATTGAGTGGGAGCGCTAACATAAACATGGAATCTATAGCTTCTATCTGGCGAATAGTAAGTAAAGGATGATCTCCTTCGAGCTTGACCAAACGAAAATAAATGGTGGAGATCTCATTTCATATAAGCTGAAATATCATTTATACGGAGTTAAGTGTTTTAAGGATTAAATACATTGTAGGGTGTAACGGTAATCTAATCCCTTTACAGTGTAGATCATTCATATAGAGGATTATTGATCAAATTAGGATTATAACAATGGATAACTAATGATGTGTCTATATGGTGGAACTGTTGGAAATTATTTTACCAGGATCTAGATTTACTAACAAGTATGTTGGATTAACAACCTAATATGAATTCTAAAACAATGAAAATAAACACATATAAAGTTAGAAAACCTTACAGTGGGTGCAGCGGAATAATATGACTCCTTCCGTTCAGATCTCTAGCCCTTGATTCCTTTCTGTAGCAGAGCATCACCAAGATCTGAACCTGGATCTTCTTTTCTCCTTGTTTGATGCAGAAATTCCATAGTCTTCCATACTATGATTGAGATACCACTTGATGTGTGTGGGCACTACTCATCTCACAAGGATTTCGAAATTTCTCTCTATTTTTCTCTCTTAATTTCGTGGCTTTTCATCCATACAAGAGAAGAGAACAAGGTTGCTTTATATAGGGAAAAGGGAGAGCACAACTTTCCAAATAAACAGTTTCCTCTTTTACTGTGTAATTGATTAACTGCCTTATTTAGTGTGATTCACCACTTTCCTATTATAGCTGGGCTTTGATTAGCAATTACATGACAATTAAAAAAATAAAAATAATAATTGGGAAACACAAAGGGAGTGCTCGGCCATAGAGGGAAATGGGCCTCACTTGGATTTTGCAGTTTCCTCAATTTTATTTCTATTTCTCAAAAAATGCCATTTTTCCAATTCTAATCATTTAAATGCCAAAACTAATTATTTAATAACTAAAATAGATTATTAAATAATATTTTCATTTAAAATAATTATTAATTAGACATACAAAGTCTCTTAATTAATAATTAAACCTAGAAACCCTTTTCTTTACGATTTCATCCTTAAACTGTGAGAATTCATAAAGTAGACATAGTCTAACTTTTAGAATTATAATTGATTAATTAAAATCAATTAACTGAGTCTTACAAGCAGTATGGTCTCAACTAGTATGGGGACCATGGGTCTATATAACCGAGCTTCCAATAAGTCGAACCGAATTTACCAAGTAAATTCCCTAACTTATTAATTCCTCATTGAATCCACACTTAGAACTTGGAATTGCACTCTCAGTCATATAGAAACGCTCTATATGTTCCACGATATAGACACGTCATTAGTTATCCATTGTTATAACCCTAATGTGATCAATGATCCTCTATATAGATGATTTACACTGTACAGGGATTAAATTACCGTAACACCCTACAATGTATTTTATCCTTAAAACACTTAACCCTGTATAAATGATATTTCACCTAAGTGAAATGAGATCTCCACCATTTATCTTCGTTTGGTTAAGCTCGAAGGAAATCATCCTTTACTTCTATTTGCCAAATAGAAGCTATAGATTCCATATTTATGTTAGCGCTCCCACTCAATTGCACTACCGTGTTCCCAAAATGTACGTATTGCCCAGACTAAAGATTAGGCTTAACTAACAAATCAAAGAACACGAATAATACTCTTGAAATTGAGCCTAACCATATCAGGATTTCGATCATGTGATCTAGGATCAACTTATGATATTGAATTGAATAGATGTTTACGGTAAGTTTCAAAATCTAATTCAAAGTTCAATATCGGTCCATTCCAATGCATACTCCATGCATCCGATACTGGTAAACTTTGCCAATGTCCTGGAAAGGACATAACACTTTTCCAAGGTGTAAGAATACCTATCGCTGATTATACCATGTCAGTCTAAATCCAGTGTTCTGACAAATCAGGGAATTAACTTTTGAACATATAATAAAGATTATATTCCACTGTGCTGACAACACTATAATCTTTAACCAACTCATATGTTCTGGACTTAAAAAGAATTCATACATTATATACATATAATCATGAAATAAATCATGTGAACCATGCAACATAAAATGTTATTTTTGATCTTTATTAATAAGTAAATCTGATTATATGAAATGAGTTTTATTTAGGGCATAAAACCCAACAGGAACATATAGAGCATTCTATATACTGAGAGTGCAATTCTAAGTTCTATGCGTGGATTCAACGAAGAATTAATAAGTTAGTGAATTTTAGTAATAAATTCTAGATCTGCTTATTGGAAGCTCGGTTATATAGACCCATGGTCCCCGCACTAGTTGAGATAATATTGCTTGTAAGACTCATATAATTGGTTTTGATTAATCAATTATAATTCTCAAATTAGACTATGTCTATTTGTGAATTTTTTCACTAAGTAAGGGCGAAATTGTAAAGAAAGAGCTTTAGGGGCATATTTGTTAATTATGATACTTTGCATGGTTCAATTAATAAATATGATAAATGAAAATATTATTTAATAATTATTTATAGTTATTAAATAGTTAGAATTGGCATTTAAATGGTTGAATTAGAAAATTGGCGTTTTTGAGAAAATGAGATGTAGAAAAGATAAAACTGCAAAATTGCAAAAAGTGAGGCCCAAATCCACTTGTATAGGGCTGGCCACTTTTGTAGGGAATTTAAACTGATATTTTCATTATTTTAATGCCAAATAATTCAAACCTAACCCTAGTGGAATGCTATAAATAGATAGTGAAGGCTTCAGGAAAATTACAATTTAGAAAAAACTGAGCCTCTCTCTCTCCCTATCTTTAGCCGCCACTTCCCTCTTCTTTTCTTCTTCAATATTTTGAATTCCTTGAGTGAATGAGTGAGTGCCCACACACAGCAAGTGATACCTCAATCATAGTGAGGAAGATCGTGAAGAAAGACTTTCAACAAGAAGGAGTTTCAGCACTAAAGAATTAGAGAAAGAGATCCAGGTTCAGATATTGATAATGCTCTGCTACAGAAAGGAATCAAGGGCTAGATATCTGAACGGAAGGAGTCATATTATTCCTCTGCACCCAATGTAAGGTTTCCTAAACTTTATATGTGTTTATTTCATCGTTTTAGAAAGTTCATATTTAGGGTGTTAATCAACATACTTGTGAGTAGATCTAAGATCCTGGTAAAATAATTTCCAACATGCTCTATATAAGTCTGAGAGTGCAATTCCAAGTTCTAAGAGTGGATTCAACGAGGAATTAATAAGTGGGGATTTACTTAGTAAATTCGGTTCGCTTATTGGAAGCTCATCATATAGATCCATGGTCCCCATTCTAGTTGAGACCATACTGCTTGTAAGACTCAATAACTTATTTATTATTAATCAATTATAATTCTAAAGTTAGACTATGTCTAATTTGTGAATTTTCACTTAGCAGGGGTGAAATTGTAAAGAAAAGAGATTCTAGGTTTATTTATTAATTAAGAGACTCTATATGTCTAATTAATAATTATATTAAATGACAATATTATTTAATAATCTATTTTAGTTATTAAATAATTAGTTTTGGCATTTAAATGGTTAGAATTAGAAAATTAGCGTTTTTGAGAAAATAGAAATAAAAATTGTGAAAACTGCAAAAACAAAGTGAGGCCCAATAACACCTATGGTCGGCCACTTGATAGGCTTTTTTTCAATTAATATTTTCATTATTTTAATGTCAAATAATTACTAACCTAAACCTAGTAGTTGCCTATAAATAGAAAGTGATGGCTCAGTCAAAAATATGATTTTTGTCAGAAAATCAAAGATTGCCTTTTTTTTTTCAGAAAAATTGAGCCTTCCTCTTTCTCTTTCTACAGCCGACTCTACCTCTCTCTCTTTTCTTCTTCACAATTTCGAACCCTCTAGTGATAGAGTAGTGCCCACACACAGCAAGTGGTACCTCAATCATAGATTGGAAGACTGTGAAGGATCACATTCAAAGAGAAGGACATTCGAACTCAGATCTTGATAATACTCTGCGACAGAAAGGATACAAGGGTTAGAGATCTGAGTGGAAGGAGACATATTATTCCGCTGCAACCGATGTAAGGTTTTCTTAACTTTATATGTGTTTAATTATCGTTTTAGAAAGTTCATATTTAGGGTGTTAAACAACATACTTGTGAGTAGATCTAAGGTCCTGGCAAAATAAATTCCAACACAATACCCTATGTATATATGGATAGTCCAACGTGGCAATTAAAAATGAATGGATAGGGCTAAGTGCCAACAAAACATAAGTTTAAGAGGTTTTACCACCAATATTTTAGAATTTGAAATTAGTTGCAATAAACTAAACACTTATGGGAGTTATGTCGCAAATTACTCTATTAGGAAAAGTCTTGGTCTCATCCAAACTACAAAAAACCAGAATCCAAGATAAAAAAAAAAACTCAAGTTGAAAAGAGTACTAAATAAAATATGAAAAATTTACATAATAAACTAAGAATTTGAAAAAACTAACAAAAATAAGTAATTTTTTCATTTTTACGCTTTGAAATTTTTTATTCATAAAAATGTATCTTTAATAAACATGATAGACTATTGTTTTGTTGTTTTATACTTTTGAAATTTTTTATTTATTTTATTTTTGTAATTAATTCCCACTATTTTTTTTAATTATAACTAATTTCTGAGGTATTATGCGTTATATGTTTTTACTTAACTTGTTGTTGAACTAGTTTGAATTTTAATTCATGTTGCAGTGTTTTAGAAATTAATTTTCTCTTTATTTTTTAATTATAAACGGTTTGAGTTATTTTATGTTATTTGTTTGTACTCCTTATGTTATAGAACCAGTTCTATTTCAATTATAATTAGTTTGAGTTATTTCGTGATATTTGTTTTTATTTATTATAACACTGTGATTGAACTAGTTCTATTTTAATTATAACTAGTTTGAGTTATTTTGTATTTTTATTTTTATTCATTATGTTATAGAACTGATTTACTTAATTATACCTGGTTTTGAGTTATTATGTGTTATTTGTTTTTATCCATTATGTTATAGAATCGATTCTATTTTAATTTAGGATCTTTTTTATTTTTACACTTTAAAATAGTTTTTTTTTTTTTTGTATTTTTACAGAATTCCACATAGAAACCCCCATAGCAACTAACGGAGCAACCTAAATTGCAACCAAAATCCACATAACAACTCATATAGAAACCACCAGAGCAGCCCAAACCGTAAATTTTTTTTTTTAAAAAAAAAATTAAAAAAATAGTATATGGGGTAATTTTATTTTAATTTATATCTAAGACATCTACTTCCAGTGATTTTTTTGAAGACGGTGACTTTTGCGGTGACTTTTTCAGTAACTTTTCCGATGATTTTTCCAGTGACTTTATCTTTTCTGGTGACTTTTCCAATTTTTTCGGTACCAGTGACCTTTTCGGCGATACTTATTATTGGAAGTTTTATCAATTTTTTTTTTATTTTTTATATTTTAAACTTTAATTATTTTTTAATCATGTATTCTTTTTGTATTATTTATTTATGTCATACAAAATAAACTCCATTAAATTTTCTCATATTTATGAACCCAAAAAAAAGAATAATTACATAAGACACTATTTTTTGTAAAAAAAAATTACATTTTTACGTTTACAGAATTTTTCTTATATTTTTACAGTTTTTTATAAAAATAACACCAAAATAAAAGAAAACTACATAAAAGTAACATGAAAATAACATCAAAACAACAACAAAAATATCAACAACAAATTAATAAGAGTACAATATAAAAAGAACGTATTTTATGTAAATAAAATCAAGAAAATCGTAAAAATATTTAGAATTACGTGAAATCGTATTTTTGTAAATTTTTTTTTTGTTATTGTGTATTTGTGAAATAATCTCCCCCCCTCCACCCACAAAAAAAAAGAAGGGAAATTTACACCCACTACTGATTTTTCCCATTTTATTTCATTTATACTGTGCCACGCTGGAAACAACATTTATACTGTTTTTTTTTTTGGCAGTTTACTGCCTTGAAACTTTAGCCGTGTAAGGGGCTGGTCATTGCCACTTGTCACGATAGGGTTTTGCCACGTTTTTTTTTTTTTAAAAAAAATTATTTTTAATTGTTTGATTTGACGGTTATGTGTTCTTATCAAAAGGTAGTGTACTTTTGTATTTTTCTTTTATTTTTTTTTATTATTTTCGAATATAAATTTTGTAATTGTAAATCTCTCTCCCCTCAACTGTTCATCTTCTTTCCCATTTTCAGTTTTCTTATACGGTTGTAGTAGTGGGTGGTTTTTTCATTTTAAAAAATTTCAAATCCCATCCCACTTTCTTAAACTTCCCTCTCATTTTCCCTCCCATTTTTATTATTTTTGTCTATAAATACCTTCATAGTTCTTGATAATGGCCGTTACTCGTTCATCACCATCTCCGGCTAAAGTTACAAAACCCACAAAACAATCGCAGAAAACCAGACCCAAATCAAAAATGGGTAAAAAAAATCTGAAAGAGAACCCTCCTAGCCCCACTTCCCCTTCTGTCAAAAGAAAAATCATTGCCGGACCTTCGAAGAACACTCGAGGAAAAAGACCTCGAACTGTTGTTGAAAATTCAGACTCAGATTTTGAGTTGGATTCTGAATTTCTTAAGTCGCCTGTTTCTGTTAAGGTATTTTACTATTTATCTGTTGTTGTTTTTGAGGTTTTTTGTTTTTTTTGTTAAATTCGATTTTTGAAGTTCATATATCTGGGTATTTGTTTGTTTTTGTCTCTGTATTTGTAATGGTTTTATATATCTTGTTTGATTTATTTATGTGTTTTTGTTAATTTTTTATTTGTTGTTTTGTTGGTGTTGTTTTGTTTTATTTTAGGGCAAGGGTAAATCCCCTGTAAAGGTGTTGCCATCATCAGGTGTTTCTGAAGAAATTCCTGTTAATAGGATTGTTGAGGTTTGTCATGTTATGCATTCTGTTCTATGTTTTTTTTATTGTGTTTTTGTTGTTGTTATTTTCGTAGTGTTTTATGGTGTTTTATCAGTGTTTTTATTGTTCTGTTTTTTAGGATTGGGAATGCAAGTACACCCGATCTCAATTCTATCATTCTAGAGTAGTAACATCTGGGTATTACTCTGTACTTGGAGACATTAAGAGAATTCTAACTGAAAGCCAATTGGAAATTTTTTCAAAATCTATGTTTGGTTATTTTCTTCGGATTCCGGAGTACATAATTCATTACCAATTGCTTCATTGTTTGCTGTTGAGGGAGGTTCAGCAGACTAATGGGTTGGAGTTTTGGGTTTGTGTCCAAGGGAAATACCTTAGGTTTAGTATCGAAGAGTTTGCGTTGGTCACGGGGTTAGATTGTCATGTTGATTCAGATTTTTATCAGTTTAAGCAAGATGATAATGAATTGGTCAAACATTGTTTTAAGGGGTACAAAAAAATTACCAAGGGTGCTATTCAGACTGCTTTTATTGCTGACAATCTTAAGGATAACGACGATCTTGCAGTCAAGTTGGTTGTATTGTATTTTGTGCAGTGTTATTTGTTAGGTGGTCCCCCGGGTAAAGTTGTTTCGTCTGAGGAAATAGATGTTGTCGATAGTGGTCGATATAATGAATTTGGTTAGGGCAAGCATTGTTTTGATATCACTATGCATTCTTTGAAGGGTAAGATAGATTCTGGTTATAAGAGGGTAGTTCGTAGTGACGAGGATGGTGGGTATTACAGGTTATTGGGTTTTCCTTTGGCTATTCAATTCTGGTTTTTCGAGTGTTGCCCGTATGTTATTGGGAAACTGTCGTTGTACTCAAATGTTGGCATTCCAAGGATTTTGAATTGGCCTAAATTACCCAAGGACAAGGAGGGTATGGTGAAAATGGATGTCATGAACACCCTCATTTTCGATCGGTCTTTGAAAGAGGTATTCAAGTTGTTTTTTACACTATTTCCACTGTTGTTTTAATGTTGTTTTTGTGTACATTATTTATACTTTATGTTTTGATTGTTGTTGTTATTTTATAATTTCAGTTTCATGTGCATATTGTTTTTTGTTGGTTTTTGTTGTTTCAGTTAAAATTAAGAAACATCACTCCAACTTCCGTTGAGAGATTGAGTTTGAGCCTCACTGATTTTTTCTCTGGTGAGACTACTCCCGAGGCTGTAAAATTCAAAATTAAAGGTGGTTCCAAGCCTGCTGGTCAACCTGGCTTCATGGGTGCTTCTTCATCATCTGCTCATGAGAATGTCTCCCGAGTTGAGTTTGAGGAATTTAAAAAGTGTTTATCTGTTGTTGTCAGCCAGCAAGGGATACTTATGAAATCTGTTGCTGAGATGAACAAGAAGCTGGACATTCTTATTGAGGTGTTTTTTTAATTGTCATTACTTTTTCTGTTATTTTTTTAGTAGTGTTTTTATGTTATTTTATACAGTAAATTAATTTTTTAAGTTTTTTTTTGTTCTCAGTCATCCCAAGGTGGTCTTACTCACAATGGATCTCAATCTGAAGATGCTCTTCGTACTTCAGAAAATGAGGATGATGAAGATTCCACTTCGGAGGAAGACGAGGATGATAAATTCGACGATGACAAAGGAGATGATCATCATGACGATGAAACTGATGATGATGATGATGATCTGGGTGGAGATGGTGTTGGTGCTGGTCAGGATGAGGCTCACACAGGCGATGTTCGTAACGATGAGGGTGTTGTTGTCCCCGAAGTTGTTTCGAGGGATGATGATACCGGCAAGGTGGATGATGCCAAGAATTCTGACCCTGTGCAACCTCTTGCAGAGATCAAACAGGTGTATTTCTTGTTTGGACATCATTTTTTTTTTTGTGCTTTTTTGTGTGGATTTCTGTGTTTCAGCCTGAACAGTCTCAAGGTGGGGAGGAGAACATTGATGTTGATGCAACAATTGCATCTGCTGTTAAAGCTGTGGAGAATTTGGTTTGTGTTTCTGTTTTTGTTCCTTTGTAATTTGTATTTATATGGTATTCTATTGTTGTTTTTATGGTGTTTTGATTGTACTATTTGAAATTTAAAAAAAATCTTTTTTTTTCCTTTTTCTTTTTTAGATTGGTTTTTCAACTCATGCCCCTGCTTCTGTTGAGACTTATGAGAAGACTGATCTTGAAATGGTTGTTTTTCAAGAGACGCCTATTTTACGTCCTCAAAAGAGGGATCGGAAGAAAGGAGCTGTTTTGAAATCCCCATTCATTGAGCTTGCTTCTGGTGCATCTAAATCAGGTTCATCCTCAGTTTCTCCTGACGATTCTGTGTATAAGGTCGTTAAATATGTGCGTGGTTTGTGCCTGTTGGACAACAAGATTGGTGAACCTGTCGATCCGCAATTGGAAGCTGAGTTTGTCAAGTGGGTTGATACAGGTCTTAGAAAGCATAAATCTGAGTTTGACAGTTATATATCTCTTATCGTTTTCCATTTATTTTTTATTTTTTTATTTGTGTTTTGATATTTTTTTATTTGTTTTTTTTAGCACAACAACTAATGTGTATTGTAAGGGTAAGGACACAATATTTTCGCCTTTTCGTTTTGGTGTTGAGGATATTAGCAACAAGATGTGGTTTCACAACCTTGCCTACCCTAATTGTTTCCTTACCAATTCTGTAAGTTTTTTTTTATTATTATTATTATTTACATATTGTTTTTTTTTATTATTTTTTTTTAATGTTTTTCTGTTAGTTTTTTTATAAGTTTGAATGTTTTTTTACTTTTTTTTTTGTTCAGCACATTGACATCATTTTCTATTATCTCCGTAAGAAAATAATGTACTCAGCCGAGCCGAAAATCAAAGTCACCACAACTGATTGCCTCTTTTGTTCTAGCATAACAAGTTTGTATGAGAAGTTTGTTGAGAAAAACAACGATATATCTGTGTTGTCTCTTTCTCACAATGTGGCCCAGTACATTCAAGGTGGTAAGATATTATGTGCCACTCCTTGGCATTTGGTTGATCATGTTGTTATGCCTATCAATGTAAAATTACAGGATCATTGGATTTGTGGTCGTCTAAACATAGTTGACAGGCGGATATATATCTGTACAATTCATTGCGTTCTGGAAGGTATATGACAGCTGCAAAAGAGGCTTGCAAGCCTTTTTCTGTTATTTTACCATATTACTTCTCTATGTTAGATTTCAAAGGCCTTCGTAACGAAGCTAAGTTTAGCACTATGGAACCGTTCCCTATTGTTGCTGTTGATGGTTTACCCGAGCAGGTCACAGCGTAAGTTTTATGTTTAGTGTTCAATGTTTTTCATTGGTTTTTTGTATTTTTATTTTATTGTTATTTGACTTTGTTTTTTATTAGTGTTCTCATAGTGTCTGTTTTTGTGTTTTCTTGTTGTTTTTTTTTTCCAGTGATTGTGGTGTTTTTGTAGCATCATTTGCTGAGTATTTCATTGATGGCAAACCCATCCCATCCTCTGATTTTGATGTGGAAATTCACCGCGATCGTTTGGCTGTGTTATTTTATCAATATGGCATGAAGAAGCAAACTGAGAACATTGAAAGTGAATCTGAGGCCCCTCCCAGCCTTCCCAAGAAGTGATTTATTTTTTCAATCAGACTGTCATTGTTCTTATAGTTTTTTAATGTTGTTTTTATGTTTTTTTATGTTGTTTTTCGTAAACAAACATTGGTGTTCTGTTATGTTTCCTTACGTTTTGTGTGGACAATATGTAATCTTTATTTTTGTATGTTTTTTCTTATTCTTCGTATGTACAAACAAGTTGGTATGTTAAAGTTGTTAATTTTTTCATTTCACATCCCTTCTTTTTTTGTTTTTTTTTTCTTATAGTTTCTCTATTTTTTTGAATACAAATATTCATTTCAGTATTAAAAACACAAACTGTTTCAATAACAAACTTCATATATATATTCAATTTAGTATCCAACATCTTTTAATATCCAATCTAAAGTATCAACAATTCCCAATGTAATCAATGTTTTTCAAATAAAAACTGTATTCCCTTTGTATTTCAGAAATTTAAATTCCTCAATATCTCATTCTCAAAACGTATGTGTAGTTTTCTTTTGTTTTTCCACTGTTGTTCTGTTGTTGTTTTTATTCCCTTCTACGTCTTCTGCTGCATGTTCTTTTGTTATGCCCCAGTTCACCACATTTGCTGCACTTGTTGTGTTGATCCTTTTCCCATCCAGCCTTCCTTCTTAATGTTTTTGGTCTTCCTGATTTTACTCTTTCATATGGAGGCAAGACTATAATATTCTTCACTTCTTCCGATACCTCCCACTCACTTTGTTGTCCTATTGGGTAAACTGTCCCTGAATAAGTTGCCAGCCAATTTTTTTTTTTGTGTAGTAATCTGAACAGTAGGTGTACGGGTCCATGTTCATCTCCCTCATCACGGCCACAGCGTGCCCGCATGGCATTTCATCTATTTGGAACCTGTTGCACGTGCATGTTCTTTTTTCTAGGTCTACTTCCCACGATTCTTTCATTCTTGTTACCTCAAACAAGTAATCTGTTGTTGCTTTAACCTGTTTTAAATTTTATTACAAAAAAAAAAAACAAACATAGCTGTAATTCCTACAACAACAATACAAAACTATTAAAACAACACTACAACAACACCTTTTACCTCCAGATTCAGTGAGTATGTGTAATTTTTCAACAGTATGTCTTCTCCAATTGGTGATAGCTTAGTGAAGGTGTTTTGTGCTTTTGTCCTATTAGTATGGGTCCATTGTTGCACCAATGCTCTCAAGCATTCTAGCAGCGTTGTAATTGGTAGCTCCCTTGCTGCCAAATTTGCAGCGTTCAGTGATTCTGATATGTTTGAGGTCATTGTGGAATACCTCTTGTTTTGGCTATGAATTCTTGACCACTTTTCATAACCGATTTTTTTTAGGTAAGGTCTTATGCGTTTGTCCAATCCATCCAATTCAGCCATGTGGAACTCGAATTGCTTTTCTGTGTAGGCTTTGACTGCTCCAAAGAATGGCAGATTGTATTTGGCAGCATGTTGTTTGAAGCTTGTTTTAAGGTTGCTCAAAATGTGGTAACCGCGATAGCGTGTGCAATTTCTGGATAGATTTCTCTTGCTGCTTTGATGAGGCTTTCATTCCTGTCTGAAATTAGGCATTGGTGTTCCCGTACCCCATATGCTTCTTTAAATTTTTTGAAGAACCATTTCCAAGATTGGTCATTCTCAGAATCTGCAACACAAAACGCTAGTGGAAAAATATGACCTGCTGCATCTTGTGTGCATGCGCACAACAAAGTTCCCCCATAAGCTGCTTTGAGGAATGTTCCGTCCACAACAACTATCGGTCTGCATGCTCCCCACCCTTTTATGGATGCATCCAACGCCATGAAAACAAAGAGCAAAGTTTGTTGTCTTCTCGCCGTTTCGGATTGACAAATGATCCGGGGTTTGTTTTTTCCACCATGTGTAAGAAACTCGGTATTAGGCATGTACGAGTCACTAGCATTACCTCTCAAGTCGTTCTTGCATGTTCCTTACTTCTCCAAGCTTTCATATAGTTCATTTTGATGCCAAATCTGTATTTCAACTCCCCTTTTATGTCCATCGCTGTTGCCTTGGTCTTTATGTTCAAGAACTTCGGTTTTATGCATTCCCCTATCAGTTTCGATGTTGCTTGCCTTTGGTCTTCATGCCTAATATTTATGGGGCATGTGTGCATATTTGAGAACCTATTGAAACAAAAAAACAACAAAAACAACATTAAAAAACTATTAAAACAAACCTGTTGCAGATATCAAACATGTGTATTTCAGTACAAATTGTGGAAAAAGGGCATTTGTTCAGGCTGACAACAAAAACAACATTAAAAAACTATTAAAAACAAACCTCCTGATTATGAATGTGTTTGTTGGGCCATTTCTCGATGCTCTTAGTGACCAGTTGCAGCTTTCGTAAACACATTTCAGACTGTACTCTTGAGAGCACGACTTCCACACTTTTGTACTGAAAGTTGTTTTTGATTGCGTAGTAGCTGAGGACATTTTTTAGAGTTTCTTTGTCTTTGTATGCCTGTCCTTTTTCCACTTCGGGGTGTTGCTTGTCTGTTATTAACTTTGCATTGTTGATGTCGATTTCTGGATCCAGTTTTTTACTGGTGTTTTCAAGTTGTTCTACCATTTCTTCAGCAACTAGATTTGCATAGTCAATTATGTCGAATTTGTCGTCCTCATCTTCTATTGTTTCTGACTTTTCCCCTTCTTACATTTCTTTGTCCGTTGTGTATGATTCTGTTGTTGTTATGTTGTTTTCAAGCGTTGTTGTGTTGTTTTCGATCATTGCCACATTATATTCATACGGTGTTGTTGTGGATATCGAATTTGGTGTTGTAGCAGGTGTTGTGTTGTTGTTTTGCTGGTTGACACATAGTGGATATGTAGTGAAATCTGTTTCCTTCATTTTCAATTCCAAGTAAAAGTAGAGGCTTCGATCGTTGCATATTTTGATCGGTGGTATTCCTTCTTTAGCTTGGTACTGTATTTGTAGTGTTGTGCTGGTGTTTTCGCAACCCAATGAAGTAAGCAGTATTTGCAGTAGCTCTTCGTACTTGCATTTTGTTGGTATGAATTCTCCACTAGCCACATAGTTCACATAATTGTGATCTTCATTCCATTGTCCATTGCTCTTGATGAGTACTGGTAGACGTTCCATTACCTTTCATTCCAGGGTCTTATTTAATGTTAAAACAATAGTACAACAACAATAAAACAATAGCAAAACAACAAAAAAAAAATCAATAAAAAAAATAAAACAACAACGATAAAACAACACAAAAACAACCAAACAGAAATACCCATTATATTTTTTGTTAGTTTTTATTATTATATTTGTCTGATACATATATGTAGGAATGTTTTTGTATTACTAACCGCAAAATAACATTAGAACAACCCTAATTTTGTGTTTGAATAATTGTACTAATTTATCAAAAAAAATTTCGAAATCATTTTGTGTTACAAACGTCAAATTAACAATAGAACAACCCTCATTTATCTTTTTGCATCATAAATTAAAGAATATCACATTTGTGTTTTCGTTTTTTTTTTAAAAAAACTTCAGATCTAAATCTTGTTTTTTTTTTTATTTTTTATTTTTTTTTGGTTTCTTTAGAATTAAATTATTTTTTGGGTTTTGTTGTGTTTACCTCTGTTATTTTGGGGGGACAGTTTTCTGTACGTCTTGTTCTTCAATTCTGATTCCTTTACAAAAAACTCTTCGCCGGATTTAATGGTTTTTTCTTGGTGATTTCCGTCTCCGGCGACTCCCCACACACGAAGCAGGTTGTTTCCCGTGTGTTTTACTGTTCACAGTATAAATGAAATGTTGTTGGGCTTGGGCAGTACAAAAGTAATGAAATTGGGCTGGGGCAGTAAAAATGTTGTTTTTGCCGTATTCCAGTATAATTGTAAAGTTTTGGTCCAAAAACAGTATTTTTGTAAAATTCCCAAAAAAGAAGTCCAAGCTCAATTTGGGCCATATTAAAAGCCCAGAAAAAGAATAGCATAAGCTAACCTTCTTCTTCTTCTTCTTCTTCCTGTTTTGTTCTCTGTAAATTGGTCTGAGAAAAAAAAAGATGGCTACGAAAATGCATAGGATTTCACAGATTTCAGTCCGTAAATGGATTTTCGAACACCCTCTTAATCAAATATCAAAACCCACTTCTTCATTTTCCATCAACTCGTTCACAACCGACTCACCACAACGCGCCACAGACCCATCGAAGCCCGGCCGTACACCCACCTCTTTAATCTCAAACATCCACCGTTTCCTCCATTCCATTCTCTCAAACGGCTCGACCCAGCTCTCAACTCGGCAGAATCTGAGAAATTACAGTGGTGGGTCGGGTGGTGGTGAGTTGGACCAGAACAAAGAGGTGGACTTGATAAATCTCAAGTTTGCAGAAGCAAGGGATGAGATTGAAATGGCTATGGAATCCAAAGAGACTGTTTATTTCAATGAAGAGGCCGAGTGTGCTCGCGCGGCAGTTAAGGAAGTTTTGGACTTGTTTGAAGGGCTTTTGGCAAAAGTTACAGAGAGTGAGAAAGCAGCATTGAGGAGATCAATGGGACTTAAGATTGAGCAGTTGAAAGCTGAGCTTCTTCAGCTTGATGAGTAATGAGGTTTGTTATACTTCATTTTGTTGTACCAATTTTTTTCATTGGTTTTGTTTAGAGTTTAGAAGAAAGAAGAGTTTGTGTTTGCTTAATTGATATAAGTTTCACAATAATGCCATTATGGTGTTCTTCTTGAATATGTAATGTGAAGACTGAGACATACTATAGCTAATAAAAAAAGGACTAAGTTATTCATGTTTGTGATCTCTGGTTTGTTTTTGGCTTTAGGCTCTCCTAGGAATTAATATATATAAATATATATATATATATATATATATATTTATATGTATACATGAAATTCAAATACTCACTAAGACTATGAACAGCAACAATATCATCATTTGGATGAGCAAGAACTGTGATTGCCTCTCATTTGAGTCCAAAGAGATGCAAATGAGTATCTTAGAAGAGCTTAGAAGAAGATACCATTTTTGTTTTGTTTTGAGTTTTCCTTAGAAACCAAAAAGTTTCCTAAGAAAAATGTCAGTTATTTTGGTTTGGTGAGTGAATGATGTTGTTAAGAAGATTGAACTGATAATAATCATGACAATAAGTGTAACCCAAGAGGTATAAACCAAAACTTTTAAAATAGGATTTGGTAGTTCATTTAGATTTACCAATTTTTTCATGGTTCTGTTGATGAACCATTTTCGGAAGGTAATAATAGTTTAAAGGTGAAGACTTTGTGCTGTTTAATTAATTAATATGAGTTTCACAATAATGCCATTATGTTGTTCTTCTTAATAATGTAATGTGAAGACTGAGACATACTATTAGCTAATAAAAAAGGACTAAGTTACTCATGTTGTTTTGTTAGAGTATTGTTTGTGATTTATGGTTGATCTCAGCTTTTGGCTTATATAGGCATGTATAGTGGATATGAGTTCAAGTGCTTATCTTTAGAGATTGAATTGATAATCATGACAATAAGTGTAACCCAGGAGATACATGAGATTGAGTTGGTTGGGTGATCTTGGGTCTTGTTTTGCTCACATGAGATTTAGGATTTGATGACTCATGGGAGCCTATATATCAATATTTAGAATCCTGCTTTCTCTCAAAGATTGAAAGTGATTAATGCTCAGAAAATTATGTTTTGATTGAATTTTGTATTGTAATAATTATTACAATCACAAATTTTAATACAATAATACAAACCGTATTATTTAGTACAAAACAAATGGTCGAAAGGTGAATTGAACCTTTCTAATTTTCCCTTTCACTATGATGAGAAGGAGAAGGAAGAAAGATAATCCAATTACACAAATAGTGATAGCAAGAGTGTTAGAAAGTGACAACACTGAGTAGGTACCAGTGACAAATGCTACCACCATGAATCCCATAGCCCATATTGTAAACTCCATTGACATGAGGTAGTTAGATACAAACTCCTCCTTTGCATCTTCACTGAAAGATGCTATAGTATGGAAAGGTTGATAAAAACAGCCGTAATAGAAAGTACTAGGGCTATTGTGTCTGTTATAATGAAGGCTTGAAATGCTCTGTTATTCCTTAGAACCGCGCTACCTTGTTGTGGATGCCTAACCTCGTCGCTTATGTAACCTCCCGGTAATGTAAATCCTGCTGTGAATGTCACTGTCGCAATCAATGCAGCCGCAACTAGAGTAGACTCTCTAATATTTGCAATTCTAGTCCTTATTTTTTCTTTTTGCTCAATCTTTTTCTTCTCAGCCTCGGTCAATATTTTTTCGCCTCTGTCATCTCTTACAAGTGATTTTCGCAACCAACTCTTTATTGTTGGATTTTTACTAAAAAGTTTTGGCAATCCTTTCTGTCATGTATTAATATGCGTTATCATCACATGAGGACTAGCTAACTAGATTAAAAATAAAATATAAAAGTTCTAGTTACCTTCTCATATTCACTGGAATCAAGATCATATGCCATATCTAGAATATTTTTGTTTTGTTGGTTGAACAACATTTTATTCACTTTAGGATGAGACATCAAAACTTCTAAGTTTTCTGAATAACATGGTGAAGTGGCAAGCATATGAAGCAATGGAGTATTTCCTTCATTATCTTTTCTATTTAAAAGGTAATTATTGAGTAGTGAAGAATGATCTAATATGAGTTTTAATGTGGAAGGAGATTGTCTCCTCACAGCATAGTGTAGCAAATTTTTGCCTTTCTCATCAACAACTTCATAGCTATCTGGACACTTCGAAAGAATTTCCTTCACTAATTCATAACCTCCAAACCTGTTGGAAGCTGCAATTTGAAGAGTTGTGGTGCCATTTTTATCTTTGAAGTAGGCACTGCTTTCATCATTTTCTAACAACATCTTCACAATCTCCAAATTATTATCCGAGTAACTCGAAGTGGGCATCACAGCATAATGCAGAGGAATGAAACCATCCTTATCTGCTTGTTTGGTCAGATCTAATATGTTCTCCTAAATCTTTCTTGTTAGGCCTGAACATTTTGTTTTTTTTTTTAAAAAAATACTTAGTATGTAATTATAAATCTGTTTGGTAAAAGAAAGGAAATCAACTTATTAGTTATTACCTGTATTTTCAGTTAAAATTGCAGCATGGAGAACATTTCTGCCATTAGGGCCAGTAGAGGCTGGTGTGGAACAATTGTTTAGTATTTCATCAACCAAATCTAAGTACTCCGCCTCTACAACCATGTAAAGCGGAGTTTCTTCCGCTCCATTAGCCAAATGTGTGAAATAAGGGTCTTGTTTAGTCAAAATCCTTACAACCTTAAGATGGTTGAAACGCACAGCCTCGTGCAACGCAGTGTCCAATTCCTTGTTGCTCAGTCTCATCATGTGTTGGGCAACATCACTACTATCCACCCCACCAAGGATGGCCTTCTCAAGATCAGATTGTTCAAGTAGTTTAGCTCGATTAATAAGAAACTCAACAATAAGATCATGTCCGTACCTTGCTGCCAAGTGTAAGGGAGACTCTCCTCTTGCATTGGTTTGTAATAACAGTTGTGGACAAATCTAAGTATCCATTCCAAGAAAGTTGTTGTATTATGACTACTTGTTTTTGTAGCAGTGATATTGACATGGATAACTGTGTTCTTTTCTGTGGTCAATATTTGGTCAAGGCTTGGTTGGTTAATATTCTTCAACACTTGGATTTTTCCATTGGCTGCAGCTTGGAACAGCTTGGAATCCATGCGTGTGATGATATTATTGCTAGTGTTGTTGTTTGAATCTGCCTTAGAAATAACCAAAGTAGTTGATGAAGAAGCCATAGAAGTATATATATTGCTCTTTTAATTAAAAGTGACCAACTACATAATCACACAACACCCCTTATATATACATCAATTTCTAATGTCTCACACATTTTTAATAATTAAAAAGAAGAAGACAAATTTATCAGACTTTCAAATCAACATTACCAACCCCCACTCATATTTTTTTATTGGCCATGCTTTAGTATAATTTGTATAGTAGTGTAATATATGAGTGATAACCTTTTATTTTTAAATCATTTCATTTGGGCAGATAATATTAGGATGTAACTCAAACAAAATTTAGAAGGAATGGGATGAGTAGAGGAAAATAGTAAAACGTGAAAATTATATATATGGTGGATAATGAAATCAACAATTTAATTCATAGCTTTCTTGGAACTATTGTGTTTGGGTTCCTTGAAAATGAAATAATTATTTTCATGTATTGTTTTGTCTTTTTATGTATATTATTAATATTATAAAAACAAAAGTTCATTACATAACTTTACATTAATTGTTGCCAAAAGAGAATAATTTACTTAGGGAAATCTTTAGTGAAGAGACGACTCAAGTCAAGTAATTGTTATTTAAAGGAATTGGTCTTCAAACGAATGATTTGTTATAATAATAATAATAATAAAGACCAAAAGAAAGTTGTGAAGATGAACTACATGCGTTCACAATATTTTAAAAAAAAAAATATTTTTTTTTATCGTACTAATATTATAATGGTTCGTTCAATTTGTTTTCTTGCAAGTTATTTTTTTTAAAAAAATTAAATGATTTGGAAATTAGATAATATAGCCACTCTTTGCATGACTATTTTAATTTTTTTTAAAATTATAATTAAAATTAAAAATAGGACCTTTTTTTTATTTTACACTTCAAAATAGTCTTTTTTGTATTTTTATGGAATTATGCAGAAACACATTTATTGTATTTTGTAACTTAAATTGTAACAAAAAATCGTATAGAAACTTCTATTTCAATTAGCGCTGCAACTATTTTAGAAACCCAAACTGTAAATTTAAAAAAAAAAAAATTAAAAAAATATTATGTAGGATAATTCTCCTTAAAAATAACTATATAATAAATAATAACTCACTTCAAATAAAAAAATAATTCCAATATATAATATTAATGAAATGATATCATATTATATGCAATTAAGCAATATTATCCACACTTAAATTATATGCAAGGAAGGGTTTAAGGGTTTAAAATAAAATAAAATAAAATAAAATTATATGCATCAAAATAGTACATATACAAGTAAATTTTCTAATCAATAATATATTTTAGATATGACTTATTATTTTGAATTAATATTTTTGTCCCTAAATTTTTTATATTATCTAGTTGTGTTCTTTATCATATTTTATTTAATTTTATTATGAAATGAGTAACGCGATAGATAATAGTTAATAAATAGATGCAAAATAAATATTTTTATTCTAGAGTTTTTTACGGCTAAACTCTTTCAACTATCACTCTATTTGCACTTAATAATATATTTTTAAGTTCAAATTTTGACAGTAAAATCCTCCAAACTATTAAATTGTTAGCAAATTTAAGATATCATTTATTTTCTACAGTTAACTACTAACATAAACTGTTTATGTGTATACTATTGTATACGTGACACATTTATATTGGTACACTAATATTATTATTTAAAAAATATAAAAGTTATTTCAAATTTTATTATATTTTTTATTTTTTATTTTTTATTTTGAATAAAATTCAACTTCATTAACTCAAGAGCAATCGCTCAAAAGTACAACTTTAAGTTCCGAAGGGACATCATCCTTTGTGAACATACGATCAGCAAACAACCGAGACTGACGTGCAACAACATGTGCAGCTCGATTAGCAGAACGTTTAACAAACCTTAACGAAACATTATTCATAGAGTCTAACAAAGACTTACAATCTTTCACAATTAAACCAAACGCCGAAAACATCTCAACCAGACTATTGATAGCTTGCACAGTAACTAAGCTATCACTCTCCACACAAACATGTTGGTACGACTTGTCCTTCAACCAACTCAAAGCCTCCCTTATACTCATAGCTTCAGCATCAGTTGGAGCAGGTTTTCCCGGCCGAGACAACCCCACCGCCACCAAAAGCTCCGCCTTGCGGTCCCTCACCACGAAACCAATCCCATATCGAGTACATTCTTTGTCAAAAATTGCAGCGTCCACATTAAGTTTGATCCCATTAGTAACAGGTTTAGTCCAAAGCTCATCCCCTTTATTGAGAAATAACAGATTCAACGAAGGGTAGTTCTCACCCATTTGAGCTTTTCTCCATTGATCAAGAGATCTTAATGCAAACTGAACAACGTCATCAACACTCCGACTTTTCTGATCCCAAACCAATTCGTTCGGAGCCTTCCATATTGCCCAACACAAAGTATCAGCCTGAGCAACTTTAACATCATCAGCTTTGTCCATTAAATCCTGCAACCAGTCCCTAAACGAATCCCAAACCCGACCCCCATCACTCACAGCAAGCTTCGCCCAACACGCAGCAGCAAAGTCACAGTTAATTAGACAATGGGAGATGGTTTTGCTGGAAACTAAACAAAAAGGACAGATGTAATCCAAAGGCACCTTCCTCTCAAAAAGTCTCTTCCTAGTTGGGAGATAATTGGCCGCTGCCCTCCAAAGAACATCTTTAACAGTAGGCGGCACTCTCAAGTTCCACAAATCCTTCCAAAACTTTGAACCCCCATCCCTCCCTTCAACACTAGAGTCACGGTTAATGAGCAATTGATAAGCTGATTTAACCGAATAGCATCCAAGTTTCTCCTTCAACCAATACCAAGAATCACTAGCATCACCAATAGCTAAAGGAATTCCCAAAATAACATCAGCTTCCCTTTCATTAAAAATATCCTGAACCACCTCCTCATCCCACTCCTTACTTCCAACCTTAAACAAACTATGAACCTTTAAATCATTGTAAGCAGTTAAGTCAGAAGTTGGTATTGGAAACTCATCACTAGGAAGCCACGGATCCAGAGCAAATTGGATAGGTAAACCATCCCCAACCCTCATTCGTAACCTAGCCTTAAGAACATCTTGAGCCTCCATTAAGCTTCTCCAAATAAAGCTCGGATTAGAGCCTAATTCAGCATTCAAAAAATCTCCCTGAGCATAATATCTCGCTTGATACACGCGACTCACCAAAGAATTAGGATTAGTGATAAGACGCTACCCTTGCTTACCCAACATAGGAATATTAAACTCTCGATGACTCCTAAACCCCATTCCACCATCGAACTTATGCTTCACCAAGTGGGACCAACTCATCCAACTAATGCCCTTGTTTTGATTCCAAGAAGATTTCCACCAAAACCTTGCCATTAGACTCTCGATCTCCTTACACACTCCAACCGAGAGAAGAAAGACGCTCATTGCATAAGTAGGTAACGATTGCACAACCGTTTTTTATCAACACTTCCTTACCCGCACGAGAAAGAAATTTGGTATCCCAACTTTTGATTCGCTTTAGCACCTTATCCTTAAGAAACCCCAACACAATGTTCTTATTCCTTCCAATAGTGTTTGGAAGACCCAAGTAAGAGCTATTAGCATCCGCTTCAACCATCCCCAAAGCCATACATATATGATATCGGACATCCCCCCTTGTGTTACAGCTAAAGAAAACTGAGGACTTCGCCTTGTTTACCACTTGATCAGACGCCAATTCAAAAATCCAAAGTAACTCCATAACGCGGCTAGCCTCTTCAACCGAAGCTTGACAATACAAGTAACTATCATCCGCGAACAACATATGGGAAACTCTCGGGGCCCCATTAGCAACACGACATCCATGTCACAACTGGTTCCGTTCAAATCTCCTTACAAGAGCAGAGAAACCTTCGGCACACACAATGAATAAATAAGGAGAAATAGGGTCTCCTTGGCGAATACCTCTAGACGGGACAATAGGCCCCATCTTTCTACCACCATGGACATTATGATACCGAACCGAAACAACACAATGTAACACAAGATCCACCCACTTCTCGGCAAAGCCCATTTTCCTCAACATATCCTTCAAGAACCTCCACTCCACTCTGTCATGAGCTTTGCTCATATCAAGTTTTAACGCCATATAATCTTGCTTTCCACTCGTTTTCCTTTTCAAGTAATGCATGACTTCAAAAGAGACCATTATGTTATCCGAGATAAGTCTTCCAGGGATAAACGCGCTTTGGAAATCAGAAACAACTTGATCAAGAACCTTCTTTAGACGGTTAGCCAAAACTTTTGAAAGGACCTTATAAACCACATTACATAAAGAAATAGGCCTCAACTCCCCCATATTACAAGGGCTACTCTTTTTCGAAATCAACACGAGATTGGTATCATTTAAACCGAATGGAAGCACCCCCGTTTCCATGAAATCCCGAACAAGCCGAATCACATCTCTCCCCACAATATCCCAATATTTCTGATAAAACCCCGGACTCATCCCATCCGGACCAAGAGATTTGTCAGGATGCATTTGAAAAAGTGTCGCACGAACCTCCTCTTCCTCAACCATACTGAGAAGCATTGCATTTTGGTGTTCTATAATAGAGGGTTGAACTTCTTGTAGAACATTGCTAATATCAACATTGGAAGCCTCAAACAATCTATTAAAATAGTCAACCATCACCCCGCCTAGCCCTGCCTCCCAGTCCACCCACACCCCATCTTCTCGTTAGAGTCGCTGAATGTGATTTTGCCTCTTCCTCGAGCTAGCAAGGCTATGAAAATATTTGCTATTTGTATCCCCAGAGCGAAGCCAAAACTGCTTCGATCTTTGCTTCCAATAGATTTCTCTTTGCGTTAAAATTTCAAACAACTCCTCTTGCTTCTCCTTATGAAGCTTGACCGAATCCTCATCCCTTCTCTTCTTCAATCTTCGAATAACCATTTTGCATTGGCTTATTCGGTCTTTAAAGTTCCCGGTAAACTCCTTCCCCCAAGCTTCCAAAGCCTCACCACAACTTTGAATTTTATCAACTAAACCACTCCCACTCATTACTTCCCAGCTACTCCGAACAACCTCTTTACACATAGGCTCACGTAACCAAGTGTTCTCAAAACGGAACGATCGATTATGCAACCCAGAAGAATACGCTTCAGGTGTTAGAAGAATCGGACAATGGTCCGATGTTGAAATCTCTACATTATACAACTTTTCCAAAGGAAATAACTGAAGCCAAGAATGAGAAACTAAAGCTTTATCTAACCTTTCCTCTACCCAATGACTAGAGCCTTTGCCTTTCTCCCAAGTAAACGGATAACCTTCCAAGCTTAAATCAACCAACCCGCACTGATCAAAGGCATTGCGAAATCCTTCCACTAGCCAATTAGGATAGCTTCGGCCTCCTCTCTTTTCATCTTGACCCCCTAAATTGTTCATGTCTCATATCAAACACTAAGGAAGTTGGGACTCCAGATTCAAAGAGTGAAAAAGATCCCAAGTATTTCTTCTTAACGCACGGTTTGGCTCTCCATATACTCCCGTCAACCTCCAATGTCTCAGCTCATCTTCATGTATAATTACATCAATATGGTTTTTTTGAAAAGCCTCTCAACATGGCCATTCTTTGTTCTCTCCAGAGTAAAGCAAGCCCACCACTATGACATTGGGCTTCCACAACAAAACAACCCTCAAAGCCCAAATGAGCTCTAACCCTTTCCACCACATCTTTTCTACATAAAGTTTCACAAAGAAAGATTATATCGGGCCTCTTCTAAACAACCAAGTCCTTTAGGAATTGAACGGCCCGTGGGTTCTCAAGCCCACGACAATTCCAACTTAAAGAAATCATGATGAATGGCGGGTCTGGAATCCAGAACCCGCCAACAACTCGTTTTTTGGACCCACTTCCAACACATGTTCATCTTGCTCCATATCAACATAATTCAAAACTCCTTCAACTAATCCAATATCTTTTGGCCCAACTTTCCCACTGGGCTCGCCCACCCCAATAACATTCTTACCCCCAACCCTTTCCTTTTAGAGTCCGAATAAACAATAAAATCATTATTATTATTCACATGGATATCCTCTTCAGCACCATTTATATTTCCTTCCACCAATTTTTCCCTCAAATCTCGAGCAATAACTCCACCTTCCCCTAAATTAGTTGCCAGCCCACGATCACCAAATCCCTCAATCAACTCCTCAGTCACCGTCGCCTGCCCCACCCCTGCCATCACCGGAGTTACAGGCTTCAAACTCCCCTCCCCTCTCTCGGAAATCCCTCCAACAGCACCTGGCCGTAGCCATTTAGCTCCAATTTTTTCAGAAGTTCGCCTACTGTTAGCTTTCAAGAACATCCCATAAGGCTTTTGAATCAAATGGGAAGGTGTATGAAATAACTTAGGACAAAAATGTTCCGAATGGCCCAAAATACCACAAATGAAACAAAAAGTCGAGAGATTCTCATACTTAAAATTTGCCCAGAACCAACTACGATCCTCGCGAAAAATTTTCATCCTCCTCCGCAGTAGTTTTTCAACATCGATTGTTACTCGGATTCTCATATATTCCCTCCACAAGGCTGAAAAGTTATTAATATCCGATTCCACAAATTTACCCATTAAATTTCCGATATCCGTAACCACCTTCAACGACTGAAAACCATGTTCCAGATCATAAATATGAATCCACAAGTCTAAAAAATGAAGGTTCACATTCCTGGGATTCTCCCCTTCCTTCAATCTATGAAGAATAAGTTGTTTCTTATTGAAAGTCCAAGGACTCCCTGTGATCACTCTCTCAATATCTATCTCATGGTAAAATTGAAACAAAAATAGATTAGAGTTCAGTTTTTTAACATACATTCCTTTTCCGGACTGCCATAGAAATGCCATCATATTTTGAAAAGCATCAAAATCACTCACTCTTCCTAAGAGAAGTTTCCCAATCAAACACCAACGAGTGTCGATAACCAGTTCCTCTTGTTGTACTCGTGGGGCAACTAAGCCAATCTCCTCTTCTTCCTCCAATTCCAATTATGCCCATTGGTCCTCCAGTCCTTGCAAATCCATTACTCAAACAACAATAGCACCAGAACAACAAAACGATGCACCCAGACCCGCACAAAATCACTCAAATGAGAGACTTTTCACACATACCATATGGAAGACATCACATACATATTTTATAACCTATTTTCATTTAATATTTTTTTATTTTTTTAAATAATATTGTAGAAAATAGTGATTCGAATTGTGTGTTGATTTCATAGAATAATACATATTTATATACAGAGTTAGGAGACTAAATATCTACTAAATATCTACTAAATATCTAACTCTCTTACAGCTAATATACACCTAATATCTAACACTCCCCCTCAAGCTGGAGCATAGATGTTAATCATGCCCAGCTTGTTACAAAGATAATCAACCCGCACCCCATTCAAAGCCTTTGTAAAAATATCTCCTAGTTGTTCTCCGGTCTTCACATATCCTGTGGAGATCAGACCTTGTTGAATTTTCTCACGAACAAAATGACAATCAATCTCAATGTGCTTAGTTCGCTCGTGGAATACGGGATTCGAGGCAATATGAAGAGCAGCTTGATTATCACACCATAATTTTGCTGGAATAGAAGTCTTAAACCCAAATTCAATCAAAAGCTGATAAATCCATATTACCTCACACACAGACTGGGCCATAGCTCTATATTACGATTCGGACTTGGATCTAGATACCACATTTTGTTTCTTACTCTTCCAAGAGACCAGATTGCCCCCAACAAATACACGATATCACGAAGTGGATCGTCTATCTACCTTGGAGCACCTTGATACGCATCGAGAAAAACACTCAATACGGGTATGTCCATGATCCTTGTAAACTATACCTCGTCACCGGTGCTCCTTTTAAATAACATAAAATTTGTTCTAATGCGCCCAATGATGAATTGTTGGAGAAGACATGAAGCCGATAACACTAACCGGAATGCAATATCTGGACGAGTCACGGTTAAATAATTCAACTTTCCAACTAACTGCGATATTTCTCGGGATCTTCAAATGGTTTCCCATCACGTGTAAGATGCAAATTTGGATTCATTGGAGCATTGCGGGGTTTTGATCCCAATTTCCACTGTCTCGGTTAGCAAATCAAGTACATACTTTCTTTGAGACAGAAAAATACCTTGTTTACTCCGAGTAACTTCAATCCCCAAGAAATACTTGAGCTCCCCTAAATCTTTCGTGTTAAACTGGGTGTGAATGAAAGACTTAAGGGATGAGATGCCTTCAGTATCACTTCCAGTAATAACGATGTCATCAACATACACCATAACAAAATGATACCAACAGGTTGATCTTTTATAAAACACGAATGATCGACTTACTTTTCAACAAACCAAACTTCTCAACGGCTCGACTAAATTTACCAAACCAAGCACGAGGGCTTTGTTTCAATCCATATAAAGATTTGCGAAGATGACAAACTCGCCTAACTCCCCACGAGCAACAAACCCTGGAGGTTGCTCCATATATACTTCTTCCTCAAGATCTCCATGAAGAAAAGCATTTTTAATATCAAGCTGATGCAAAGGCCAATGATGAGTAGCTGCCATGGAAATGAACAGTCGAACAGATGTGAGTTTAGCAACAGGAGAAAAAGTATCACAATAGTCCACTCCATAGGTTTGAGCATAACCCTTGGCAACAAGACGGGCCTTTAAGCGAGCAACTGTGCCGTCTGGATTGAATTTAACCGTGAACACCCATTTACACCCGATGGCACTTTGTTTTCGGAAGGTAAATCAACCAAGACCCAAGTACCATTCGCAACCAAAGCATTCATCTCTTCTATCATTGCAGCAAGCCAACCAGGATGAGACATCGCTTCTCGAACAGTTTTAGGAATAGTGATAGAATCAAGAGAAGCAATAAAAGAACAAGAAGAAGAGGAGAGATGATTATAAGACACAAAAGAAGTAATAGGAAAAGTACATTGGCGTTTACCTTTACGTAGTGCAATGGGAAGATCATCTGAGATTTCCGGATCTGATGACGAAGATGCAGGTGCAGGACATGAAACAGGAGGTGGAGGAGGGGGGCGCCTGGTGTACACTATAGGAGGCCGAGGGAGTGGTGGAGGTGTAGACGCTGTGGGGGTGACGACCGAGGCAGGTGAAGGAACTAGAGACCCGCCAGAACATGTAGCAGGCGCATAGGATGTGACAGAATAAACCAACAAATCATCATCCTCCCCCTGACTAGTAGAAGTAGTGGAAGATGAAAAATAAGGTGTATTTTCTACAAAAGTAACATCAATAGAAACAAGATATTTGTTGAGATCAGGACAATAACACCTATACCCTTTCTGAAGACGAGAATAACCAAGAAAGACACACTTTAGTGCCTTAGGGTCTAATTTGGTGACAGATGGACGGACATCGCGAGCAAAACAAACACTACCAAACACTCGCGGAGCAACTGGAAATAATGACTTATTAGGAAAAAGAATTTTAAATGGAATTGCACCATTAAGAACAGAGGATGGCATGCGATTAATAAGAAAGCATGCCGTGGAAACTGCATCGGCCCAAAAAGGTTTAGGGACTTTCATTTGAAACAAGAGAGCACGTGCAGTTTCAAGAAGATGTACGTTTTTACGTTACTGCAACACCATTCGAGGTGCGTATCAACACAAGAAGTTTCATGAAGCATGCCATTAGAGGTCATATAAGATTGAAATTGAGCGAGACATGTACTCTTTGGCATTATCAACTTCTCAAAGTACGAATAGATACATTAAATTGAGTTTGAATCTCGGCAAAAAGCACGAATATAGAAAACAACTCGGAACGATTTTTCATTAAATATAACCAAGTTACACGAGAATAATCATCCACAAAAGTAACAAAATACACGAATCCAGGTTGAGACAAAATAGGAGAAGGACCCCAAACATCAGAATGAACTAACTCAAAAGGAACACTAGCACGTTTATTGACACGTGGACTCAAACTAACACGATGATGTTTGGCAAACCGACATGACTCACAATCTAACGAAGATAAACTACTATATTGGGGACACAGTTTCTTGAGCAAAGGAAGGGATGGATGACCTAAACGACAATGAGCCTCAAAAGCGGAAGCAACACTCGAACAAGCAATAGAGGTTGGCGGAAGTGGGTCAAGAACATACAAACAATGATCAGGAAAGAATGAGATGCAACAATTTAGATTACGAGTGAGTTGACTAACAGAAAGCAAATTAAAGGATAAATCAGGTAAATGTAAGACTGATGACAAAGATAGCATAGGTGTAGGAACAATAGTGCCAGATCCAAGAACGAAGGCTGTTGACCCATCGGCTAAGATGACAACGAAGTGGGACTATGAGGCCGAAAAGTGGAAAAGAGACGGGAATTACTGTCATATGATACGTGGCACCGGAATCAATGACCCATTTTGAGGATTTGGAAAGAAGGCATGCATTAGAGTTACTGATTCGGCAATCGCGATGTGACGAGAAGAAGATGAAGACTTAAGTGTTTCACGATACCTTGAGAACTTGGCAAATTCATCGGCGAAATAAGGGCCGATTTGTCGGATGCATCACTAGTGCTTGCAATATTGGCGAGTGTTGTTGTCGATTCTTAAATTGTAACTTCCTACACTCAAACTTGGTGTGGCACAGGTTTCTTACAATAATTGCACATGATGCTCCCGGAATTTGGTGTGCGATTATCGGGTCCTTGTGAATTACCTCCTTTAAATCCACTTGGAGTAGAGTTTCTTTCGGTGCGAAATTATTACGACTCACCAAGGCGCTATTCGGAGGAGTTGAAGAGGTAGTCTGCGTGCGAAGAACACGAGTAAACACATCTTGTAAAGAGGAGACATCGGAACCGAGAGAGAACTTGTGACTTTGCGAGTCAAATTCGGATGAGAGTCTGCAAGAAAACTCATAATAGCCATCTGTTCTCGTTGGCGCTGTTGAACTTTTACATCAGGACTAAACGGTAATAGCACATTAAGTTCTTCATATGTTTTCTTGAAAGCCATAAAATAATTCATAAGAGACTTATCTTGTTTCTCCGCGCGATAAAAAGCTTTGCAAACATCATATATGCGAGATATGTTGTCTTTGCCGAATACAAAAACTCCAAGTAACCCATTAGTTCTTTAACCAATTCACAATGATTAATCAAACTAATTACCTCATTATCGATAGAATTTCGAATTTGAAGGAACAAGCGAGCATCCTCACGGAGCCATATTTTCCTTGAATCGTTTGTTTCTTCGGGAGGATCGTCGATCAGTGATCATCTTTGTCAATACTCCTCGAATACGGTCGAATCGTCTTACTCCATTCCAAATAATTCGAACCAATCAACTTATGATCCGTGATTTTAGACATCACGGGAACAACATCGAAACAACAATGATTTTGAATCTAATCTTATCTCTGCCATAATCTCGAAAACAAACACAAAGGACGGAGAAAAAGAACAAAGAACACGGAATGAACACCCAAACACGAAGAAGACAAACAAATGCGAATTACAACCTAGAACAGATGCGAGTGGGCTTAGAAGAACCCAGTGAAGAATCGGCAACAGAACGCCGTCGAAGGCGCCGTCACACGCGCCTCCACGCGCCGGCGCGTGAGCCCCACGCGCAGAAGCTTCAGGCGGCGCGTGAGCCCCACGCGCGAGGAATCCGGCGACCGGACTTCGGGGGTTTGTAGATCGTCGGCTGGGCAGTCCTCCTATGTGGGCGGTGAGAAAAGATGTTCACTCCAAATAGGATTTTCGAAAACAACTCTAAACTCAAACCCTAAATTTTTTTTTTTTTTTTTTGAACCCTAATTTCGAATTTCGAATTTTGAATTTTGAATCACAATGCTCTGATACCATGTAGAAAATAGTGATTCGAATTGTGTGTTGATTTCATAGAATAATACATATTTATATACAGAGTTAGGAGACTAAATATCTACTAAATATCTACTAAATATCTAACTCTCTTACAGCTAATATACACCTAATATCTAACAAATATATATTTTTTTTATTTTTATTTTATTTAATTTTTAAATAAATTTTGAAAATAATTCTTAAAGACGAGTGGGAGCAAACTTTACAAGGATTTTAGGTGGCGTTTGGTTGGTAGGAATGAAAATATAGAAATAGTAATGAGAATGAGAACTGGAATAGGAATGTAATAAGATTTAAAATGCATAAAAAAAAATTAATAAAAAAATTATTAAATTTTTTCAAATCTTGCATCGGAATGGTCTTTCCTTCTATTTTAAAATGAAATAGTCATTCTACCAAAATGATAGAAAGGTCTTTCCATCAGAATGGTATTCCAATAGTTTTAAATGCAGCCAAACAAAGAAATAGAATTCCATTTTAGTGAATGAATGTCATACGTTAAGGAAATCAAGTTGCAGACCAATTGACAAACCATGGATTTTTCACTTGAGACTTTTGTTGGTTTCGGCAAAAGTTTTAAGAGATATCAATAGTCATATGAGAAAGACTAAAGCTTAAAATAAGTTAGAATATTGTAATATACATCAATTTTTGTGTACTACTCATAATACATAATTATATTTTATTTATTTTTCATTGCATTTATTTGATCATTCTCGAGGAATTGGTTAATTTGTAGAGTGTGTAAACATTAGGCTATTGGGTTCTCATAAAATTCATCACTAAAGATTTTAGCATACTTGTAAACATTACATTGGAGATCATACCCAAATTCAAATCCTAAAAGTTAGGTGGCAAAATGGTAAGGACAGATCCCCTGAATAACATAAACTCTATCAATGTTAGATGATGAATTATCCAAATCCAACTAATCAACATGTGAATGAAACCTTTACAATGAGAAAATGATCAACTTCTTTTACTTTCAACATAATTTGTTCGATAACAAAACAAGACTCATTATCATTGCCATGGTGATCATCCTCATCACAAACACCAACTAATGAGAGAACTTGTTCAGAGCTGCCATTGAAGCACCGCCAGGACATAGAGGATATTATCCCGCCGTCATTGACACTAATACAAACAAGTTCAAAGTGTTACCAAAGTAAGATCCTATTCCTACCATTATTTTGCTAGCCGGTATTAATCGTCATTAGGAATTTATAATGAAGTTTGCCCGTGCGCTTATATCGTTCAGGATAATATTGAGATTTGAGTGGAGTGTAAAAGAGCAAGCACAACTACCTGAAGAGGGGAAAAAAAAAAAGCTTTAAAGATTATGTCAATCCACCTTAGAGATAAGTAAATAACAATAATAATGATTATGCCAATCAGATTCTTACCATGTTTGCTATTAAATATCTTTAGAATTGAAAAAACACAATAGAACTATAATGGCACAACATAGGTGATTAGCATTCATGCAAAGTCGTTTGGAACGCCGTATTAAGTCGTATTATATTGTATTGTATTATATTGAATTGTATTTTATACAATATTTTTATGTAAAATTATATGTGGTATTAATTTTTATGGACACCTAAATATATAATATTTTAGTATAAATTAAAGTTTAACATAGTATTATATAAAAATATGATATATAATCCAATTCAATATAATACAATACAATACAATACGACCTAATACGGCGTTCCAAACGAGCCCATAAAGTATTATCTTTAAGAATTATACCATTAAACTGCCAACACCATACCATTTGGAATACATAACTCGATTATAACAAGTAGGAACAACTTAATATAGCTTATGATGGAAAAGTTTCAACTGATATTATGTTTTCTACTTGAACTATATGAAGGTAAAAAGTAAAGTTGAGAGTAGTATAGAAAATTAGAAAAGAAATTTTCTAACCAAATAAGGGAACAAACACTTACAAAGAGCCGTGAACTAAATTTTAGATGTTTCGGACTTGAGACTAACAAAAGGAGCATAAGCTTGCTGTTGAAACAAGTTCGATCTCACATGCCAGGAATGTCTCCAAGAGCAATCCGAGAACACACACACCACAGAATACGATCACTCAATCTCAGGGAAAAATTACTTGAATGTGTTTAAGCTTTATTACTCAAAGTAGCTTATGGTTAAAATGTGTTCAACGATATTACACAGTAAAGAATTAGAGGTATTTATAGAAGAAGTACCTCTACTAACATAAGCCTAGAGAAGAGAATAACAGACTTAACTAACTCCTAACTCCTATCAGCTAACTGTCCAATTGATACAAAACTAAAGGAACCGTGTACAGAACCATAGGCATACTAGATCTAACACTTGCAAAATAAAGAAATCAACGGAGAAATATGAATATCGAGTAAAGCTTTCGGTGATTAGACCAAGAAAGTCAATGGACAGAGAGCCACCCAAGTAAAAGATTTAGAGATATAGCTGAGGACCTCAACTATTGAAGGAGAGAAATATATAGAATAAAATGGGTTTGTTGTAATAATGATAATAATAATAGAGGCCCTGCTATCCTCCATATGAGTCAAAATCCAATTGGGAAACTTCAATCGAGTTGTTTTGGTAAGCAACATCGATGAATTTGGTATGAAAACAAAAGTCCCGAGAAGAATTTGTATAAAGGATATCTCAATCCCAATCCAATGTTAGAATAATTAATATAAAAATATTGGAACAGTAAAAAAAATTGTTGCAGTATGGCGACTTTAACCATGAGAAAGAAAAAAAAAATGAATCACAATCCACAGACATAAACAGCTGACAAATAAAAAATGGGTTAAATTAGTATATAAGATAGAGAATGTGAATGAGAATTTGAGATATATAGAATGTGTGATTGGGTACTTAGTATGCAAGTAGGTCCCTATTCATTGTCAATGAATGCAATGGTTGAGTTGAGATTATGTTTGTAATCGACTTCTATCAAGGAACTTAACTTTTTTTTTTTTGAAGGAACCTAACTATTTAATTGGTAATTTAGAATTTTTTTAACTCAACATAGAATTACTAAAAACAAATATTTGTACGTAGTTATATTATTATAAATAACTTTTATGTTGAATTCTTGGTAAGCGGGTTGTGTCGTATTTAACTCTTTTTTTTTTTTTTTCATGTGGTGTATTCATGTCAAAACCCGTATTGCCGCACCTATTTAATAGTGGGTGAAATTCTCCAAATCATGTCTTAGATAGGGTAAAACAAATGGAGGGAAAAACTGAAAGGGGACACACCATGTTTCATTCCATTAAAGGCCACTTCTCATTAGTAAATCTGACCTAAGCTATACTCTACACTACATGAAAGGATGATATGATAAGAGCAACAACACACATACAATAAAACTAAAGATAAGCTTATTAATTAGCAACAAACTAATAATAAGCAAAACTGTATTATAAGACATGTTCCTTCATCTCAAACAACCAAAAACTCAAAAACAAATTGGGGAAAACAAAATCTGTAAACAGAACAGAACAGAGCAGAAGTGATAAGTTACCATTTAATGAGGGAACCAAAGATGAAATGCTGCATAATGGGAACTTTCTCCAAAACCTCAACTTTATACATCTTAAGCAAACCACTGTTGACCTTGTTCCAGTTAGGGACTCCACTGATATCATCCAACAATGGAGAATGCTCTGAAAAGGGACCCTTTTTCACCTTCTTCACGAAAGCAATGCAAGAAAGATAAAGGTACTCATGGGAGAAATTTTCCAATATATCCTCATTATGAATCGATTTGGGTTTCATGTACTTGTGGTTAATCAATTGAGACGACCCAAAAATGTAAGGAAGGAAATGATAATCGTCTAAACCCCAAACCCCATGAGAACCAGCAGGCTCCAAACAATAAACTGTCTGCAATTTCCTCATCAAAGCCATGTACTTTACGAAGATTCTGATCACTACTGAATCATAATCCTCTTCCTTGATCAATCCTAATCTCGCTAAGCAATACAACCACGCCGCAAAATTGGTCTCGTGACCAGTACCATAGTCGATACGGCTAGAATTCCCAAAACTATCAGTGAAGTAAGGAACGATCTCCACCGTTGAAGATCGGAGATCATCGGGGAGGAATCGAAGCATTAGGTTTTCGCTGTTTTCCACCAATCGCTCCTGCCAAACCCTGTACGAAACGTTCCCGTACCGCGATTTCATCTGAGTAGGAGGAATTTCATCAACCCACTGGATTAGGGTTTCAAGAATAGAGACGATGGAGTCAGTGATTGGGGATTGATGGTGAACAGGATCAGAAATCTTGCGGCCGCGTACAGATTCAGAGAGAGCGACGATGAAACCAAGGAAGTTCTTACCAGAGAAGGATTCATGGAATCTACGGATGTCTTCAGGGGATTGGATTCGCTTCGAAGGGGTTTGGAATTGAAACGGCGGCGTTTCAATGGGGACCCGTTGGGCTTGGGGAACTGGGGTGAGGATTATAGCTTGTTGAGATTGGTTTGGAGGGAGGTTTATCGCCGGAGCTCGAATAGGACGGTAGTTTGGGGGAGAGATTTCAGACCATGGCGGTGGAGCATTGAAAGCGGCGGTGGCGCCGCATTTGCAGCAGGTGGGAGTAGTGATGGTGGTGGTGGTGTCATCTGTGGATGAAGGTGGCGGTGGGGATAGGGTTTGAGGGGATTCAGAGCAGTGTTGATGATGATGATCCATGGCAGAGAGAGTGAGAAGGGTTAGCTAAGCTTAGCTTAAAATTCATATATATATGTTTAAATAAGAGAATTGCCTAAGGAGTAATAATCTCTCCTTTTTTTCATGTTGCTAAAATTGGTAAGGTCGAGTTGGTTTAGTGAAAAAAAAAAAAAAAATAATTAGGATTTTTGCGGCTAACTTTAACATGTACAAAATTAAGGTTGCGTTTGGTAACACTTTTGTTTTTTAATTTTAAAAACAGAAAAATAAAAGTAGATTTTTTTGTTTTTGAAAAACAAAAATACGTTCTACAACCACTTTTGTTTTCAAATTTTAAAAACAGAAAATAAAAGTGTGTTCTGCAATCACTTTTTGTTTTCTGTTTTTAAAAACAAAAAACAAAAAGGTGTTCTGTAACCATTTTTATTTTTTAATTTTAAAAACAAAAAACATAAATTTTGATTTTTTTTCTTTTTTTAATTAAAAAAATTATGAATATCATTTATTTTAAATTTTAATAAATATATAATTATAAAAAAATTAAATAAAAAATACTCATTAGCATTTTAAAAAAATTCAAGTAATTTGAATCACGAAACTCATTATCTATAACACAAAACTGACAAAATCATAATAAAATATGAACTAATAATTGTTCAATCTTGAAACAAAATATTTAAAAAGTTTTAATTATTAATAAACTTCACTCATTATCTTCATCGTCGATTTGCTCTCCATATATGATCAGCAATTTCATCACGAACATTAGCCATTTCACGAATTTGATCTCTTGAAATGCTAAACTCAACACTATCATTCAAAGTTTCGTGAGTGCTTTGTATAGTAGTATCTTGTACTTCGGGAATGTCTTCATCTCCATCAAAATATATATCTTTTTCTGCATTCGTCCTTATAAAATTGGGAATCCCACAACATGCAATCACAATGTACTTCTGTATTTTCAGATCATACGAAGGCATTTGCTTTAAAATGGGAAAACGAGCCTTCAATACGCCAAAGCACCGCTCGATGACATTTCTCAAAGACGAATGTCGATAATTGAACAACTCTCTTTTTCCTAAAGGATTACGATCTGCATATTGATTCAAATGATATCTTTCCCCTCGATATGGGGACAGGAAACCAGGCATGTTTGTGTATCCAGAATCAACCAGATAATATTTTCCTAAATAATGTTAATTGATATTAGTTTTCCATATAAATATTAATACAAAACAATGTCAATAAACACAATAAGTTTGATAACACTTACCATTGGGTGGAGCTGGAAATTCATAATCTGGGTTTGTGGCACATTCTGAAAGAATTCGTGCATCATTAGCCGATCCTTCCCATCCAGCAACAACATATGTGAACTTCATGTCAAATGAACATATACACATGACATTTTGAGTTGTATCCACCTTCCGGCCTCGATATGGTATTTGTTCATCAATGGGAACATGAGCAGAGATATGGGTCCCATCTATAGCTCCGACACAATTCTAAAAATAAAAAAGAAATTATTGGCTTTTATTCTTTATTTATTAAATATTAAAATAATAATAAAAGAGATAGTATAAGTTTTTCTACCTTCAAAAATGGATAGTATTTTGGATTGAATCGAATTTCTGGAGGAACTACATCAAACGAAGGTGGAGTAATTAACTCTTTGGATAAGCGACATACTGCCCTCAAGACTTTCCTAAAGTATTCAGATATAGTTGAGGTGGAGTGTTGAAATCGTTCAGCAACTACACGATGTCGCTCATTATGTCCAACGACAAATAAGAACATAGAAACTTGCTCCTCAACAGAAAGATAACGGGAGTTCCTCAATAAATTTTTTTCTTTTAGAACACCACAAAATAATATGAAGACGTCCTTATCCATTCTGAATAAATCATAACACCTACTCTCGTGACCATGCAACACTTCCATTACATACTCATGTCCTGAAAGGGCCGAATTTCTACACGGTTCCTTAGTTAGATATAATCGATTGTACTCCGCGCAAGCAAATAAAACTAATGCTCTAGACACCTCGCTCTCAAACTTCTCAATAGCCTTCGCGTATACTTCTCCACTAATTCCGTCAATTTGATTGAGAGCTTCAATACACTCATCCAATAAGTGATGTTTTGTCAATGTCATTGAATTCTCATACAAATCTATCTTTCGCTTTGCAGTTTCATTATATACCGTCAATGTTTCTGCCAATGCAAGTGAGAACTTTGCTTTTTTTGCCGATCGAGAACTCGTAGTGCCAGTTGATTTATCTCTTCTTTTGCGACCATCCTCATCAAAACTACTCTCTTGATTCCTAACAGATGGACTCTTTGACATAGCATCATCATCATCATTATTATCGAGATCTATAGAAGGACTTCGAGTTGAAGGATGAGCATTGAAACCAGTTGCAGTGGTATCACCAAAAATGGTGCATAATTTTTTATAAAGTACACAACCCTTTTTTCTAAAAAAATTTAGCAGACTTGTTAACCTACACAAAATAAAATAGTAAAAATAAATATTCCAACACCTATTAAAATAAATCAAGCAATAAATTCATTTGAAAATATTTGTTTACCCGAATAAGCCTATCCCACACTTTATCTGGCGCAGTAACTTGTCCAGTCACTTCACTATATCCTATGCTAGTCTCTTTCAGTAAAGATTTGAAATCCTTGTGCTTTTGTCTTAACAAGTTGTAATTGTTCCTTAGTTGCAAATTAGTGTAGCTTCTTTTCACTTGTGCACAAAGTTCCTCCTTTATATGCTTCCATGATTGCTTTGTGAAAGTTGTAGTATTCCTATTTCCCTTCAAAACTTCTTCTTCCATAAGTCCCACAAAAACCTCTTCATGTTTTTGAGGCCAAATAGAAGCTTCACTATTATCGATAATAAGCACCTCACTATCTGCTCCTATCATCTACTCAATCTACATGTAATTACAAGACTAATCCTAAAATTCCTCAAAAATAAATAAACACAATAATTAATAAATAAACACAATGATGTAATTTTAAGGTCTCCAACAGAGCAAGTATTTTTATTTTCAACATTTGCAAAAAAGCTACAACTCCATAGCTTGGTTTAGTATTATTAATTACTAATAAGTAATAACTAAAGGTCAAGTTATGTATTTTATTTAAATTTTATTAATTGTTTAAAGCTTGAATAGATCATGGCCACAAAATTTTCACTAGTGATGCATTCCCATTCCACTAAACACTATCATTAGCTTTTGAAAAAAGAAATTAGTATAACATTAAACATATCATCATTAAAATATACTTTAAAAGGGAAAAAAACAAAGCACAATGAAACAATCAAACTACAGTGAAGAATATAGCATTAAACATATCATCATTTTTTTTTTCAAGTGAGTCGAATCAAAACCTAAACATGTCAATCAAATAACAACTTGTCACTTAGGGATACATGCATTTTATTTATTAATGCGGTAAACATCATCACAGACAAAATGATTGATTTATCTCAATATTTAATACACTCTACAGAAGCCCATTCAAGCAGTTATTATTTTCCTTACCCAACACTATACTAGACTTATGATACTCTCCTATTCTCTCTTCATATTCTCACTTTAAACAATATCAGTAGCCCATAAGTAAAGAAAAACTCCCTAAATTTGACTGGCATGTATACAGTATCAAACTCAAGTTGCCAAAAAAACAAATGACAGAGCTCTAGCAAGCATTACAATAATATTTACACATATCATGAAAGTTATAAGACCTTGTACAAATATGAGCTCTTTAATCCCATGGTTGACGTGTGTCAGAACCTCTAAATGAATTACAATTACAATGGTGAAACAGAAGAAAAAATAGTTATACATCTGCTTCTGAAAAGCTTATATTCATCCAAAAGCGTGTGAAAGCACCTCCAACCTTTTTCTATTATGGATGCATTAATTCACTTAAAGATATGACGAAAAAATCATAGACTCATGGAACTCATGATTTGTTTTAAAGACGTTAGTTTCATATATTTCTAACTAAACGAAAATGTCCTGTCTCATTAACAAAATGAATAAATAATCCTACATCCTTTTTGTGAGCTCAACATGAACTGTTAAAGAAGGAAGGAAATAATAAAGTGAGCAACCAGATAAGTCACAAGATCAAAAAATGAGAGTATGAAGATATGAGAGGCACAAAAAGTCAGAATAACTATAAATTAGAAACCATACATTCTGTATCTATAAAGAAATATCTACTCGGTATTTATCAAAAACAAAATGGTCTTATAAAAGAAAAACAAAAAAATTCACTGCAATGACATAACAAAAACTTAAGAGGAAGTCCAATTTCATCAAGCAACCTTCAACTAAAAATTTACCAGTAGCATGCATCTTATACAGCTCTGAAAGCCATACATTCAGTAAGAAAGATTAATGCTTAAATTTTCAAACCAACCACTAAAGTGGCAATAAAGCAATGAAAGGCATTGATAGAAAATTGTAATAAAACCAAATGGACTGACTTGACTATTTCTTAGTATCACACAAGTGAGAATGAAATTGAAACGAGACCAATTGCCACATAATTTGTGCTTAGTCTCCATCAACAAGAAGACAAAAGCACAGGACCAAAATCAATCAGTTAGGATATTATGGATAATAAGATTAAAAGAAACAGAAGTCCATTGTCTTCATCCTCATAGCTTAACAGAGGATATTGTTGGACTTTATTTTAGGAAAAACAGAGGTAAGATTACAACAGATATTGTTTGTTACCTTTTCTTTAGTGCTTTAATTGGGTTAATTTTCTTTCTCATATCATAATCTGAATTTTCCCACTTGAATAGTTCTCTATTTAAAGTCTATGTTGGTATATATTTTCCTAACAAGGATGAAATTCTCTACTTTCTTATTTAAACTAAATCAGCATTTATTCATACTCAGGGACATTTAATGTTGGGAACAAAACTACCACAAACCCAGAACTGAATTTCTTTTACTAATTCTGGTATCCTTTTTCCTAATTTGCTTACACCAAGACAAACACTAAAGAACCACAAACCCATCAAGTACTCAATGGTATTTTGTTAAGTAGAATAGTTTTGCTACAAAGTTTTATTAGAATAATTGTAATGTAAGCCTCTAATATCAATCAATAATATACATTTTAAAAGCTAGTAGCATTTGGATCAAACCTCAAAGCAAAGTGGGTTTATGAGGAAGGAGGGTCTTGATAAATAGGTAGCTGCTCTTCCCTTAGATTCCCACCTAATTCCATCACCTACGATCGATCAACTAGACCAGATAACTCTCTGAAAAACGCAGCAAAAGTTGCATAAGCAGAATAAACAACACTTTGCAAGAATATCAAATACATAATCACTTAGACCCAACAAAAAGTACATGAACACCCACGAAAAGTACATGGGAACAAGAAAAAAGCCAAATATGCAGAAAACTCAAACAAGATTACAATGACAGTACAAACCTGCAAACCCTAAGTAGAAAGCATATATGGAGATGAAGATTTTCTCAAACCTAGAAAAAAGTTGAGAGAGAGAGAGAGAGAGAGAGAGAGAGAGAGAGAGATCGAGATGAAGAAATCTTTACCTGGAATAGCTGAAGCCATTGATGAATTTTCGGAATGGAACCGAGCAAAGCGAGTGATCCAGAGAGAGAGAAGGAAATGAGAAAAAAGTGATTTTAAAATTTTTAAAATCATGAAATATCTGTTTTTAAAATTTGTTTAAATTTGATTTTAAATTAAAAAAAACAAAAAGTAAAATTAGTTACCGAACATTACTTTCAAATAATGTTTTTATAATTTTGATTAAAAAAATAAAAATTCACTTTTAAAAATGTTACCGAACAGAGCCTAAGTTTTTTGAATTTTTTGGCAGTTAAATTATTGAGATTGTTAGATTTAATGACATTTGTCTAATTTTATTCAATTTAACTAATTCGGTAATTGTCGATGAACTAAATTATGCTCATCGAACTTTGATATCTACTAAATTATACCTCTCGAACTTTGATATGTGTAAAATCATGCTTCGTAAATTTTCATCTATGTTAGATTTTTGTTACTAAAATTAGATTAAAGTCCTTAAATCTAACAATCTCAATAGTTTAGAGAGAATTTTTAACGGTCTTCAAAGTTTAGGGGGCATGATTTGGTACATGTCAAAGTTCGGGGACAAAAATCTTAATTAGCCAAAAAAAATTATTAAAGGGCATTTATAGTACATAGTAGGGCTTGCGAGTTGACTGAATTTTAGGTTTGCGGGTTTCAGACTTACAAATTTCGAGTTCAAAAATTTTTACCCTGACCCAACTTGTGAAATAGTTTCGGGTTCGCGGGTCTGCGAGTTTGAGTTAACAGGGTTGGTCGGATCAACGAGTTGACCCGATCAACTTGTTAATATTTTTTTTTTAAAAAAAAATAAACTGAAATTTTATGTAATTTTTTCTATATATTAAATTAATCATATAAGTTATAAATTTATACCACCATAATATATATTCGTTAGATTAAAATAAAATAAAAAATGCATTAATTTTAAGTCTAAAATACAAAAGTCAAGTTTCAAATTATATTATATTATATATTGTTATTTTTAATATATTATCTATGTAATAAAAGTAAAATGATTAGATTTTCTATTTTTTTTTATTTTTAATATATTATATATGTAATAAAAATATAAAAAATGATTGGGTTGGTATGTGGGTTTGGGTCCAACTCGAAATCCAGTAATTATAAAAAACCAACTCGCAAACTCGTCCGAAAGTGTGTCGGGTTGGACCTGACCTGCCCAAACAGAATGAGTTTTTTTTTTTAATTTTATGGGTTGATCGGGTCGGGTCCGGACGGGTTGGTTGGGTCTAGGTCAAATTCGGTCAAAATATTCAGTCTTAGTACATAGCATCCTTATAGAGTATAATATTGATATTGTTACAACTCAATATCGAGTGCTACTTATTTTATTTTAATCAAAATTATAAAAAATTATTAACTAATTATAGGGCGTTAGGTAATTTGCTATCCCATGGAAAATAATACTCTAAAATAACAATGTTTTTTCTTTGGTGCTAAGACCGATTAAATTTGTGTAAATTTTGTAAGAATGAAATAAAATGTGAGTGCTCTAACATTTTAAGTAAGACTTTTTTATTTTTTTAATGAAATATTTTGAAGAATAAAATAGAGATTGATGTGGGTGCATTCTAATTGCTTTGTACACAAACTCAAGCTATCCATGATGAACTTAACAAAAAAAAAAAAAAAAGTTATCCATGATGAAGGACATTGGAACTCGAGATAAATTTTTCAAACTATTTATTCTTATTATTATTATTATTATTATTATTATTATTATTATTATTATTATTTTTAATTTTAATTTCAAATGGAATTGTGCTCAAACTTTTCAAGATAACAAAAGTACACTAACAAATAATAATATTTAAAAAGAAGTAATTTACGTTTAGAGTTTTTTCTTTCTTTCTATTCTCATATTTTCTTAATAAATTAATGAATTATTAAATTTATCAATATATTCTTCTAGAACACGAAATATATTAACTTTTAGAAATTACTTAAAACATTCCCATTTAATCTCAACAAATTCGTTATTAAAAAAAATCAATAATATATAGTAAATAAATAAGGAAATATTGTATCTAAAACAATTATAATCAAGAAAAAAAAAAATAAACCAAGTTGATCACGTAACACAATATAATTGCCCATGTTAATTTGTATTTGTTATTTTTTAAAAAAATTAAAATAAAAAACAAGTATCTTATCTAACCTATATTAACATAATAATAACAAATAATAAAGATCTCCGTATGATATTTAAATTTAAAATAAAGTATTTATTATATCCTTATAATGTATTTATTTTGAAATAATATATTATTATAAAAATAAAAATCTAAAAATGCATCTATAAATAGAAAAGATAGAATTATTTTTCATTTGATCATCTCTGCAGCTAATAAACTCTCTAATTAATACACATTTTCCCCTTTGCTCATCAAATTAAATTACGTTTTTCAATATCTCTTGGAGTTCATATAATCACACAACGAAGTACGTAATTAATTATATTCTCTCTTCAACTTAATTTAATTAGGGTTTGGTTTCTAATGAATATAAATTATATATCATCTTTTTTTCATATGAAATAATAATTTATATATATAGTACGTGAGCTTAATTGTTTTCATTTTTAATTAGGGCTTCATTTCTTTTAATTGTTTGTACAATCGGATATGAATATTAAAATTGATTTGAAACTTACAACAATTTGATTATTCTCATAAAATTTTTATTGATTGATTGATTAAATTTAGGTCTTAAGTATAACGATAAAATTTTATTGTATATTACATCTTAATTAATGTTATGTAATGTGAATTATTTGGTTTTATTATTATTAGTTTTGTGAATTATATTATATTAAAACCAATAGCATTTATGAGATTAATTGTATGTGATTCTTGAATTTTTATATGGATTGATATGTGTTATTTATTTTAACAATTAAAGGACATTTTCACACACATACACATGAAAATCATGAAAACATGCATATACCTTATTCATAATAATAATAATAATAATAATAATAATAATAATAATAATAATAATAATAATTAACTATATAATTAGAATTTATTTTTTTTACTATAATTTATTAATATTTGATATTATCATCCTAATATATACAAAGAACTAATCACATATATGTACCATAAAATTACAGATATGGCAATGTGTTATTCTTCTACTACCAATTATTCGATCAATATTATTTGTAAATTTTGGGCGGTTGGACATTGTACAAAAGGCGATGAATGTGAATATAGACATGCATGGGGATCAAATGGATTTATGGAATTAGCTTCTTTACCAAATTCTCCTAAGGTATATAATTAATTTTTTTCCATCAAATAAATAAAATTAATTAATAATATATCTGTAAATCAATATGAAATTTATTTAATTAAATATATTATATATTAATATATATAATTTTTTTTATAATATAGATAAAGAGGCAAACACAAATTATATTAATATATATAATTTTTTTTATAATATAGATAAAGAGGCAAACACAAATTCAAGAAGTGAGTTGGTTGCCTCCCCCACCGAATATCATAAAAATTAATACTGATGGCGCAGCAAGAGGCAGCTCCAAAGAAGCAAGTTGTGGTGGTGTTTTTCGAGATTCAAATGGTGCAATTTTGGGAGCTTTCAGTTCTTTTCTTGGAAACAAAACTCCACTCGAAGCAGAACTATATGGAGTTATGAATGCCATACATATTGCATTTGTAAACCAATGGCATTGTGTATGGTTGGAAGTCGACTCAATTCTCACTGTGTCGATGATAATGAATAAGCAAATTGATGTTCCAAGCACAATAAAAGAAGAGTGGTTGCTGACTTTACAACGGATTCAAGATATGAATGTCATGGTTTCACATATATATCGAGAAGGAAATGAAGTTGCTGATCAACTAGCTAATTATGGATTTTTCACAAGGGACAATTTTAGTTGGTTTTCACAACCTCCTGATTTTATTATGGAGGAAGCTATAAGAGACATCAGTGGTCCACCAAGATTAAGAATAAAGATTTAAATGTATGTAATAGAGAAAAAAATGTATTTGAAAGACAAAAACAAATTGTAAGGAAAGAAACAACATGTAGCGGAGGAGTAAGGGAAGACATGGCTTCACACACACAAAAAAAAAAATAGTTTCTAGTCACAAAAAAAAAAAAAAAATTGTAACTAAATGTAATTTTTAATCACAATGACAATAATGTTTTAGTCACAATGAGTTATTTGTGACAATTTTTATAATTTATGGGTATCAAATGTCAATATATACGGGAAATTTGATTTTCTATACTTAGAAAATCAAAAAATTTGATTTCTAAACCAATAATTTAAACCCTAAAAAAACTATACCTTTTTTTTCAAAACCCCAAAAATACCCCCAAACTAAAACTATCTCTCTTTCTCTTTCTATCTAGCCGGTCCCAATAATCCCACACCCCAGGTCCGATGGTCGGACCATGGGGTCCGATGGGGTCCGACCAATCGGACCCATCGGACCCCAAGGTCCGACCATCGGACCTCTCTCTTCCCTCTCTCTCAAATCGCGGGAAAAAAAAAAATTAAAAGCCGGTCGGACCTTCGGGTCCGATGGTCGACCCATCGGACCGAAGGTCCGACCATCGGACCTCTTTCTTCCTCTCTCTCCAAAATCGCGAGAAAAAAAAAAATTAAAAACAACGGTCGGACCTTGGGGGTCCGATGGGTCCGATGGTCGGACCCATCGGACCCCCAAGGTCCGACCATCGGACCTATGTCTTCTTCCCTCTCTCAAATCGCAGGAAAAAAAAAAAAAGTTTCAGAGACTGGGGTTGCTCTTTCGGGTTGGGGTTGGGGTCGGAGGGGTTGGGGTCGTGGTCGACGGGGGTGAGGGTGGTGATCGGCGTTGGGGTTGACGTGGGTGGGTGAGGGTGGGCGGTTGGGGTGAGATAGAGGGAGAGAGAGATGATGCAGAGAGAGAATATTGTGAGGGGGTATTTTTGGGGTTTTGAAAAAAAATGAATAGTTTTTTTAGGTTTTAAATTTTTGGTTTAGGGAAAAAAATTTTGATTTTCTAAGTATAGAAAATCAAATTATGAAATGGATTAATAAAATTAGTTTCTTTACCAAAACCTCCAAAGGTATATAATTAATTCTTCTGTATCAAATTAATAAAATTAATTAATAATACATCTACAATTCAATATAAAATTTATTTAATTAAATATATTATATAATAATATATAGAAAAAAAATTTATATTATAGACAAAGAGGAAATTACAAATTCAAGAAGTGAGCTGGTTGCCTCTCTTGCCAAATATCATCAAAATTAATCTTGATGGTGCAGCAAGAGATAGCTCCAAAGAAGTAAAGTTGTGGTGGTATTTTTCGAGATTCCAACGATACAATTTTGGGAGCTTTCAATTCCTTGGAAATAAAACTCCACTCAAAAGTGGAACTATATGGAGTTATGAAAGTCATACATATTGTATTTGTAAACTAGTAATATTGTGTATGATTGGAAGTCGACTCAATTCTCACTGTGTAGATGATAAATGTTTCAAGCACAATAAAAAAAGAGTAGTTGCTGACTATACAACAAATTCAACATATGAATGTCACGATTTTACATTTGGGAAAAAAATAAAGTTGCTCATCAACTAGTAATTTTTCACTAGAGATAACTTTAGTTGGTTTTCACTACCTCTTGGTGTTATTATAAATGAAGAAGAGACAATGGTCCAACAAGATTAAGAATTAAGATTTAAAATATGTTCCATAGTACTCTACATTGATTTTGTAAACCACTCATAAAAGATATGGTATTTATTTTTGTTGAATTTCTCATTGTTGATAATTATATGTGATTCTTCCACTACAAAAAACTTCACTTTTAGTCACAACAAAAATTGTGGCTAAAAGTGAAAAATATCGTGACTAAAAGTTTTAGTCACAATTTTTTTTGTAACGACGTTGTGGCTAAAAGTTTTAGTCACAACAAAAAATAATGTTGTGACTAAAAGTCACTTTTAGTCACAATTAATCTTTGTGACTAAATGTCACAACAATTAGTCACAACCACCATGTAGGATTTTTCTTGGTGAAATTCCAAGATTGCCCTACACCAACTCAAGTAATGGTGATCTACTCTTCCCTCTGTTTGAGTTTCTGTGATGATGTGTGCTATTACTTCTACCTCTGTTCTGGTAGGGTTTCTTGTGAGATGGCCTTCCTCTACTTAGGTTTATTTCACCTTGTCCAGAATTGGATTTCTCACTCTTCATCTCTAAGTCTTTAGATTTTAGGGCAGAAATGACTTCATCAAGTGTGATTGAAGTCCTTACATACTTGATTGTTGTTTTTACCTCTCTATATGAATCATGCAATGAATTCAGAATGATTATTGCCTGATTTTCATCACTTAGAGCTTCATTCTCTCTTGAATTTGCCAATTCAATATGCATTCTGAGAAACTCATCAAGATTCTGATCTAGGGTTTTAGTATGACTCATCTTGAACCCAAAGATTCTCTCCTTTAGGTAGATCTTATTAGTTAGAGACTTTTGTTGAAACTGTTCTTCAAGTTTCTTCCAAATCTTGGCAGGAGTTTCTTCTTTATCAACCAATCTGATAATGGCATCAGAAAGGTTGAAAATTATGATCCCAGTAGCTGTTTCTAACAGCTCTTCTTGCTGTATTTTTGAAGTGTTGTCTGGCCATTCAATAGGGTCTTCAAGAACCCTTAGTAATTTCTGTTGAGCCAACAGAGATCTGATCTTTCTCCTCCAGATCCTGTAATCACCAGAACCATCAAAACGATCAATGTCAACTTTGATATTGCTCATGTTAGAATGATCAAAATTAAATTGAGTTGAGTTTATAGAAATTGATTGATTATCAATTTGTGGAATTTCCACAGGTTTTCCACTGTCCACAACTTCTTGTTGTGTTTCTCCTTCTTCTTCCAGCCTTGATCACTTTCTTGATCCTTTCTTGAGTTGAATTAAGCTTGAACCAAAGCTCTGATACTACTGTAGGATTTTTCTTGGTGAAATTCCAAGATTTCCCTACACCAACTCAAGTAATGGGTTAAAACGACAGGGACAAAATTGTCCCAGAAAAATTCAAATTAAAACCAAATCAAACGACAATGGTACTTGTCGTTTCTTTCCTGCACGATAGATCGTTTTGCACAAACGATTTGTCGTTCTCCCTTGAACAAACCCAAGTTCAATCAGAGCTAACCCTAGCTCATTTGTCACTTCGAACCTTCGAGAGTTTCTCAAACTCTCTCTCTTTCTCTCTGCCTTCTTTCTGGTTCTCAAACCCTAGAACCAGAGATTCTTCTCGATCTCTTGATCGATCCCTCCCAGAAATAACCCCAGAAATACCATAAAACACACACACACAAAGATCTAGCCAAACACAGTAAAGATAGAAAGAAATCAAACACCAGAAAGTTATAGAGGTTCGCCCTAAATTAGGGGTACGTCCTCTTTCGAGCTCGCCTTGAAGACGATCTTCAGATCTGCACTATTTGAAGAAGAACATTACAAACAGGTGAGAAATCCAAGTCACAATATCGACTGGTATTTCTAATATTCAATTAATATTTCCTTTCTGTGTTTTTCTTTTGGTTTTTCTCATTATCTCACTAACTCTCTTTTCTTTTCTCTTTGCATGTACAACTGGATCTACAACTTTGAGAGTAAAACTCTCAGATCTGGCTTCTGGTTTCTGGTATCGAGAGATTGGTAAGTCTCTAGTCTTCTTTTATAGCTGTAGATTAGGGTTGATCAAAGGTTTAGGAGTTAGTTACAATTTCGGTTGTAACTAACTACTGAATCTTGATCCACTAGAGGCGAAGCCACATAGGATTGATTCTGTTTTATTTGTATTTCTTCTCTTTTCTATAAAACTGTAATAATAAGTATTACAGGGGGGATCTAATTTAACAATTTCCACCTTAGATCTCTTCTGGAATACTTATTCTTATAGTGCGTCTTTCTTTAAGGGTCCTAGCTCACTGTGGTAATGGTCATCCACCATTACCAACCCCTAACAAGTCCAAGCAGTGCTTGAACTTAGTTAAGGGTAGCACCTTAGTACCGATATCAGAAAGATTCTCTTCAGTGGGAACTTTCTCTATCTGTACAACCTTCTGTGTCACTAAAGTGGTACTTGATTTCCACATGTTTGGTTCTGTCGTGAAAGACAGGATTCTTACACAAGTGGATACAACTCTGGCTATCTGAGTAGATTATAGGTTCTTCATCTAATAATTTCAGCTTTTCTAGTAATCCCTTAAGCAAAATGGCTTCTTTAATAGCCTCTGTAACAGCTACATACTCAGATTCTGTTGTAGATAATGCTACAACAGGCTGCAGTTGTACTTTCCAGCTTATACAGTTTCCCCATAGTGTAAAGAAATAGGCAGAGGTAGATTTTCTACTATCTCTTTCTCCTGCATAGTCTGCATCACTGTACCCAGTGATCATTCTGCTATTGTCCCTTCTCTTGTAGTTTAATCCCACTTCTGTAGATCCCAATAGGTATCTTAACAACCATTTCATAGCCTCCCAGTGTTGTTTACCTGGGTTTGCCACGTACTTACTTAGTATACTAATGGCATAGGCTAAATCTGGTCTAGTACTGACCATTAGATACATCACTGATCCCACTGCACTTGAATAGGGCACTTCACTCATAGATTCCTTCTCAGCTATAGTTTTAGGGCATTGATCTTTGCTTAGGTAGTACTGATTTGTCATAGGTTGTTTAGTTTTCTTTGCATTAGTCATAGAGAAATTTTCTATGACTTTCTTTATGTAGTTCTTCTGATGTAGCCTTAGAGTTCCATGTTCCATGTCCCTAGAGATATTAATACCTAGGATCTTAGCAGCCTTGCCTAAGTCCTTCATCTCAAATTCTTCCCTTAGCCAACCCTTCATTAGGTCAATTCTGGTTCTTTCTTTGCTCACAATGAGCATGTCATCTACATACAGAAGTAAGTAGATGACTTCATCAATTTTAGTGCCTTTGTAGTATAGGCAGGTATCATAGTAGCTTCTAGTGAGCCCTTTCTTGATCATAAACTCATCAAACCTTTTGTTCCATTGCCTTGGTGACTGTTTAAGTCCATACAGGGACTTAATCAGTTTGCAAACCAAGTCTTCCTTGCCTTTTTCCTCATATCCCTTAGGTTGTTGCATGTAGATCTCTTCCTCAAGTTCCCCATGTAGAAATGCAGTAGTTACATCCATTTGATCAACTTCTAGGTCAAATTGAGTAGCTATGGTAAGTATAATTCTGATAGTTTTATACTTAGCCACAGGTGAGAATATCTCATTAAAATCAATCCCCTCTTTCTGTGTAAACCCTTTAGCCACTAGTCTTGCCTTAAACTTCTTAGGATCTGCCTCAGTTAGTCCTTCCTTGTGTTTGAAAAGCCATTTGTATGAAACAATGCTCTTTCCCTTAGGTTTCTTCACTAGTATCCATGTTCTGTTCTTTCTCAGAGATTCCATCTCTGTATCCATTGCCTTGGACCATTTCTTGGCATCTTTATCAGTCATAGCTTCCTCATAAGTCTTAGGTTCTGTCATCTCCACTCCCATAGCACAAAAGAATGCATAGGCTAGCACTTCTTCCCAAGCAGTGAAACTGAATCTCTGTGTAGGTCTAGGAACCCTTCTAGTTCTGTCTCTGGTTAGTTGGTAATCTTGTATTGCCTCAGTTTCTTGCTCTTCTTCTAGAATAGGTTCCACCTGAATGTTGTCATCCTGAACTTGGTCATTTCCTTCCAAGTTTTCATCTCCCTGAGTGTTTTCCACCTGTTCTGGTTCCACCTGAACAGTATTAGGTTGAGTGTTCCTTGTTTGCATGTCCACAGATGTGCCTGCAGGGTTAGTGTCTAAAGAAGGACTAGATACAGAGTTATTATTATTAGTAATACAAGGAAATAAGTCTTCCTTAAAAATAACATCCCTACTATTTATAGCTTTAAACCCTTGTTTCTCTCTTACCCATAACCTGTAGCCTTTAGTGCCTTCAGGATAGCCTAAGAACACACATTTGAGAGCTCTAGGCTCCAATTTACCAACACTCTAATGTGCATAGGCTGCACATCCAAACACTCTTAAGTTTGAAAGATCAGGAGGCTAACCTGACCAGATCTCCTCTGGTGTCTTGAATTCAATGGCACTGGATGGACTTCTGTTCACCAGGTAGGCTGCTGTTAACACAACTTCTCCCCAAAATCCTTTAGTAAGTCCAGATTGCATCAACAGGCATCTGACCTTGTTCATCAAGGTCCTATTCATCCTTTCTGCTACCCCATTCTGTTGAGGAGTGATTCTCACAGTTCTGTGCCTTTGAACTCCAACAGAGCCACAGTACCTGTTAAATTCATCATTGCAAAACTCCAAGCCATTGTCAGTTCTTAGGGTTTTAACCCTCTGATTAGTTAAATTTTCCATTAGAGTTTTCCATTGTATGAATTTAGATAGAGCCTCATTTTTATGTTTAAGTAAAAATACCCAAACTTTTCTAGAATGGTCATCTACAATTGACATGAAATACACATTATCACCATGTGTTGGAGTTTTCTCTGGTCCCCACAGATCAGAGTGAACATACTCCAAAATGTGTTTAGTTTTATGAATACCTGTTTTAAACTTTAGCCTATGATGTTTACCTAGAACACAAGATTCACAGAAATCCACTTTACTTACTCTGTCCTTACCCAGTAGCCTTTGATCACTCATGATCTGTAGGCCTTTCTCACTGATATGCCCCAATCTCCTATGCCATAGAACAGCCTTTAAGTCTTCTGGATTGCTAGTGACTGCAGTGTTACATTGAGTCACTGGTTCTCCATCTAAATAGTAAAGTCCTTCATGTTTGTGGCCTTTAATAATTGTCATAGCTCCCTTACATAGCTTCATTGAACCTGCTTCAATTTTGCTAACAATACCCATGTCATCTAGAACACTTATAGAAATTAAATTTCTAGCAAGATTAGGGACATACCTTACACCAGTTAGGGTTCTAACAATTCCATCAAACATTTTAAAACTGACATTACCTGAACCTTCTATATTGCATGTATTGTTGTTTCCCAATATTACTTTGCCACCTTTAGAATCCCTGTAGTCAGTTAGGATTTCCCTAGAATTTGTCATGTGAAAAGTACACCCAGAATCCAATATCCAATCATCTTTGAAAGATGTAGATGCAACATAGACTTCACCACTGTCATAGCCATCTGAGTAGTTAGCTTCTTGCTATTTGTCATTTTGATGTTTGTTTTGATTCGTTCTTTACGGGAATGCCTCCTTTCTTGCTTTTGTATTTATTGTTGTAGAAATAGCAGTCTTTCTTGTAGTGTCAAGGTTTTCCACAATAGAAACAACCTGTAGAATCACACGAGTCTCTTGATGGTGATCTACTCTTCCCTCTGTTTGAGTTTCTGTGATGATGTGTGCTATTACTTCTACCTCTGTTCTGGTAGGGTTTCTTGTGAGATGGCCTTCCTCTACTTAGGTTTATTTCACCATGTCCAGAATTGGATTTCTCACTCTTCATCTCTAAGTCTTTAGATTTTAGGGCAGAAATGACTTCATCAAGTGTGATTGAAGTCCTTCCATACTTGATTGTTGTTTTTACCTCTCTATATGAATCAGGCAATGAATTCAGAATGATTATTGCCTGATTTTCATCACTTAGAGCTTCATTCTCTCCTGAATTTGCCAATTCAATATGCATTCTGAGAAACTCATCAAGATTCTGATCTAGGGTTTTAGTATGACTCATCTTGAACCCAAAGATTCTCTCCTTTAGGTAGATCTTATTAGTTAGAGACTTCTGTTGAAACTGTTCTTCAAGTTTCTTCCAAATCTTGGCAGGAGTTTCTTCTTTATCAACCAATCTGATAATGGCATCAGAAAGGTTGAAAATTATGATCCCGATGTTGTTTCTAACAGCTCTTCTTGCTGTATTTTTGAAGTGTTGTCTGGCCATTCAATAGGGTCTTCAAGAACCTTTAGTAATTTCTGTTGAGCCAACAGAGATCTGATCTTTCTCCTCCAGATCCTGTAATCACCAGAACCATCAAAACGATCAATGTCAACTTTGATATTGCTCATGTTAGAATGATCAAAATTAAATTGAGTTGAGTTTATAGAAAAATTGATTGATTATCAATTTGTGGAATTTCCACAGGTTTTCCACTGTCCACAACTTCTTGTTGTGTTTCTCCTTCTTCTTCCTGCCTTGATCACTTTCTTGATCCTTTCTTGAGTTGAATTAAGCTTGAACCAAAGCTCTGATACCACTGTAGGATTTTTCTTGGTGAAATTCCAAGATTTCCCTACACCAACTCAAGTAATGGGTTAAAACGACAGGGACAAAATTGTCCCAGAAAAATTCAAATTAAAACCAAATCAAACGACAATGGTACTTGTCGTTTCTTTCCTGCACGACAGATCGTTTCGCACAAACGATTTGTCGTTCTCCCTTGAACAAACCCAAGTTCAATCAGAGCTAACCCTAGCTCATTTGTCACTTCGAACCTTCGAGAGTTTCTCAAACTCTCTCTCTCTCTCTGCCTTATCTCTGGTTCTCAAACCCTAGAACCAGAGATTCTTCTCGATCTCTTGATCGATCCCTCCCAGAAATAACCCCAGAAATACCATAAAACACACACACACAAAGATCTAGCCAAACACAGTAAAGATAGAAAGAAATCAAACACCAGAAAGTTATAGAGGTTCGCCCTAAATCAGGGGTACGTCCTCTTTCGAGCTCGCCTTGAAGACGATCTTTAGATCTGCACTATTTGAAGAAGAACATTACAAACAGGTGAGAAATCCAAGTCACAATATCGACTGGTATTTCTAATATTCACTCAATATTTCCTTTCTGTGTTTTTCTTTTGGTTTTTCTCACTATCTCACTAACTCTCTTTTCTTTTCTCTTTGCATGTACAACTGAATCTACAACTTTGAGAGTAAAACTCTCAGATCCGGCTTCTGGTTTCTGGTATCTCTCAACAGAGAGATTGGTAAGTCTCTGGTCTTCTTTTATAGCTGTAGATTAGGGTTGATCAAAGGTTTAGGAGTTAGTTACAATTTCGGTTGTAACTAACTACTAAATCTTGATCCACTAGAGGCGAAGCCACATAGGATTGATTCTGTTTTATTTGTATTTCTTCTCTTTTCTGTAAAACTGCAATAATAAGTATTACATGGGGGGATCTAATTTAACACACCATTTAGCCACAAATTATTTATTTTTGGTGACAACTTTTGTTGTCACTAATACTTTTTTAGCCACAACCTACATATATTTGGCTACACAAAAAGTTGTGGCTAATATTTCTTTAGTCACAACAAAAAATTGTGGCTAATATTTTTTATTGTGACAAATATTTCTTTAATCACAATAAAAATTTATCACTAATATTTGTTAATCCACAATTATTTATTGTCACTAATATCCTTTTAGTTGCAACTCATCATTAATCTAAAATAAAATATTAGACAACGTTGTTAGTAATTTTATTTATTAAATGTATTCTATAACCTTCTTCTCAAAATTAAGTCACATAAAAACAAGGCAAACAAACTCAAAACCCAATTAAAATGGTCCACTCATCAATTTGACCCTTTAATGATCTCTTAAAATTCAATCCGAAAATTAAGTAATATCAAATCAAACTAAACAACCAAATCATCAAAAGATAATGTTTTTCACCAAGCTCCATCTTGCAATGCTTGTTGTTCCAATCCCCTTTGCGTATTATGTAACATGACCATTACTTGTCCTTAAACAACTCATACTAAATTCTAATTTCTTTGAGAATTGATAAGAAGGTGTTCAAACGATCATTTGTTGGTCGATAATTGTAATGACCGCTCTAGTAATTTTTTATTAGTAAAGACAATTAGCACTGATGTTTATTATTTTATTATTTGATTATTATTTGTGAATTTATTTAATTCTGGACCCCAATATTTAGAAATAAATATTAGAGTTATAATTTCTCAATTCCGGAGATTTTATTAAACTCTAGGGGTATTATTTAGCTTATATGTGTAATATGTTATTTTTGTAATTTTTGCTCGGCGACAATGGAAAATGCGATGGATGGCTAGATTGATCACATGGGTAAGTTTAGAATCTTATTTCATAGTGGGAAATATTTTAGAGAAAATAAATTATCGGGATTGAGCGGGATTATGGAATTGACCATTTTACCCCTAGCTTTGGAAATATCCTAGTTTTAAGTCTAAGGGCAATTTAGTCCTTTGGTCTATTTGAGGTTAGGTGGCTGGTTATTTTAGTGACACCTAGCTATTTCTAAGGGTTGGAAGGATTGATTAGTGATCCTTTTCCCATTTGAAGAAAATTAAGAAAAATAAAAAAACTAAAAAAAAAAAAGGGCTTTATCCTTGAAGCTCTATTCCCCTCTTTCGGCTGAGACAAAACCAAAGAAGAAGCCAACTTTTTCCTCCTCAATTTTTTGGAATTAAGCTAAAGATCAAGTACTCTTGAAGTGGAGGTAACCCTAGAACTCTTGTTTATGTGTTGTTAAGCTTTTTACTTAGTTTGAACTTGTGATTTTGAGAATAAGTGGCTGTTAGGTTTAGGTATGCTTAGGGTTTGAATTCTAAGTTTATTTTGACTTGATTTTGAGCTCTGGTTATTAGCTTTGGGTTGTGGTGAGGGTAATGTGCAAGCTTGAGCTTTGAAGCTCAAGGTTTGAGCTTTAATGGCATAATTTGATTTAGTGGTCTTTTCTGTGAATTGTTGGTTGGAAAATGTTGTGTATGCATTGTATAGGTGTACTGGATAGTTTGATAAAGTTTGGTTGAGTTTTTGAGTTCAAGGGGAGATTTTTCGGGTTCCCAGCACAGAACCGGAATTCTGGTTCTGGGGGACCTATGGCAACCGGTCGACCGGTTGGTGACCCAAAACTGGATTTTCGGTTGGGAACCGGTCTGCCTGTTGGGGGAATTTCCAAAACCCTAGTTTTGGCCAAATTTGAGATATTTAGGGTATTGCCATGAGGTTTATCGATAGGGAAACTTTTAGTTTCAAGTTTAAGTCCCGGAGAGTGATTTAGCGAGTCACTCAACTGTGTTACAATTATTGTGATTAGGGCATCCATCTAGCACGAGATTTCTGTTCAGGTCGGCCAGCACACTTGAATTCGGAAAACAGGTAAGAACTGAATATAACGTGTGATATAAATATCTGGGTGTATGTATATGTATGATATATATATGCATGCTGTGTGTATCCTTGTATGTGTTTGGGTGATATCATAGCGACACAACCATTGTGTCGGTTCAGCAGTACAGGCATCGTACTGGTTAAGAGTGTTATTCACCCTGGAAAGTATGTTTTGGTACTATCATAGCGACACAACCATTGTGTCGGTTCAGCGATACGAGGCATCGTCTTGGTTAAGAGTGATATCATGGCCAATCATACTGTTGGATGCTATGGATGCTATCATAGCGGCACGAACATAGTCTTGGGTCCTACAAGACACGATTATAGTGCTAGTAGGAGTGATATCATGGTCAGTAGCACAAGCAGTTAGAACGTTCTTGCTCATCTGTTAAGCCCTGTAGATAGGTGTATGGGCGCCTATTTACAGGTCGGAATTTATGTGATATGTTATATGCATTTCTTACTGAGTCTGTCGACTCACAGTTTCTACCTTCATGTGTAGGTAAAGGAAAGGCGAAGGCTGAACAGGAGTGAACCTGAGCTCGGGTGAGATTGTACATGTCAAAGCAGCGCGACCTGGAGTGTTCGGTCTCGGGACATCTGGGGATTTGTATTTTGGTAGTCGCTGTGCGACCTGTAATAAATGTATATTTTGAAAAATTAATTTTACATAGTTTGAAAACGGGATCCCGATATATGTAAATATTTTATAATATTATAAAGTTTAATAATTAATATAAAAGTTTTAAATTGACACATTTTTCGAGAAAATTCTTTGATTAGCAAAGATTGCACAATAATTAAAAAAGCACTGTAGCGTGCCTTAGCATTAGGGCGTTACAATATTATATTACAAAGTTTAGTATTTAAAGCAAAAGTTTTAATTTGACACGTTTTTCGGGAAATTTCTTTGATTAGCAAAGATTGCACCATAATTGAAAAAGCACTGTAGCGTGCCTTAGCATTAGGGCGTTACAATAATAATGGACTAAAAAGTCAAAGCTGTTGATTAGACACCACAAATCAGAACAATAAGAACTTTGATTTGGTATTGCTAATATGTGTAATTTCTCTAAAAATAGAAGGTTAAAAAAAATAAAAAGATAAGAAAGGGTAACAGGTCAATTTAAACAGGTGAAATATATATAATGTATTACTCAGTCAGCACCAAACAACAAATTAACTTTCATGCATATATATTATTCTTCTAATTTGTACCTTCAAAGTCCCAAACTTTGCTTCTAGTCTCCCTGCAGCTAATGTAGCTCCCCCAGCCAAGAACCTAGAATGATGAAATACCCCTTTCTTTTTCCAAAAAATATGAAAAAGGGATCAGTGTTTCAAGAAAGACAATTGAAGCTCTGAATAATCTTTCCCTCCACAATAATGTATTCGTAATGTTCTCTCTCTTGCTAAAATCAGAAGAAGCCAAAAAAATAAAAGGAGTAAGTATATCTCAATATAGCAGGAACTGGGGTTATAAGCACATAAACTATGCATTAGATCAATCTGATCCTCTTTAACTTTTACAGGTCCAAGATATTTGATGCATTGTTGCCTAAGCTTTGATCTTGGACATTTTTCAAGGTCAATCTCTTTACCATCTCCTATGTCTAACCTGCCAGACAAAATAACAATATAATTTCCAAGATGAATTCCAAATAATCCAGTACTCAAGTATAAGGATAATCTATGAAATGGTAAATTTTCTCGCCAGTAAAAGAATGGCTGACCAACATCAGCTTTACACCACTCTTTGCAGTACAGATGCAAGCTATGACCATACATATGTCTTGGATCAATCTGCATAAATTATTGACAAGTATAAATGCAAATCCAAAGTCATAATAGAGTATAGTTGAAAATTACAAGCATTTAAGACATTAACAATCTTCTTTGTCTTTTGGGTAACTAAAACAATCTATATTCAAAGAGAAAACCAGATCAATATATAACATTAAGAATCAACCATATATATAATATAGGGACATATATATATATATACACACATTTACACATACCTAATAAAGTATACCAAATCTTTTGCTAAACCTTATGTTGTAAACATACAACACAAACTCAAATCAATCTAAGGTTAGATAATCAACAAGAATTAAAATGACAAAATCAGAATTATAAATAATATAATTAGAACATGAAAAACAGAGAGAAAACACAAGAATTATCCTAGTTCGAATCTCAAATATTGAGTCCTACTCTAGCTCTCCCCCAAGGAGATTTCTCCACTATGAATTAGCCATTACAAACACCAATTTCAGTACAAGATCGACCAGAACACTCTCAGTCAGTCTAGGCTCTTCAACACTCAAAACTAGAGCAATTTAGCCAATGTCGACTTGAGTTTCTTCAGCATGATCTTAATCGAATTCTCTCTTTCTGTTTCTGTCTCACTCTCTCTTCTTTTCTCTTGCACCATTCTGATTACAAACAAGAGTTTAATATATAGTTGTTAGTGGCTGACATGTCCAGCACTTAACAGCTTGAGACAAGTTTGTTATTTAACTAACTAACCAACTTTCCAATGTGGAACTAATACAACTGAAATTAACAGATTTTCCAACTGATTTGGATATAAGAATAGGTTTAGTTTAGAGTGGATTATTTACCACAAATTCCACCTTAATCCAAACTAAACTGAACCTTAATAGACATACTACACTTGAGGGAGTGATCCTGTTGAATTAGTCAGGACCTATGTTGAGTAAATCCAAACAATGTTGGAATTTACTCACTGGCAACGCCTTGGTTCCTGCATCAGCAGGGTTCTCTTCACTTGGAACTTTCTCGAGATAAACTTCACCATCCTCTATCTTTTCTCTTATCCAAAACCTTCTAATATCAATGTGTTTAGATCTCTCATGGTAGACGGGATTCTTACTTAAATGAATTGAAGATTGGCTGTCTGAAAACACAACAGCTTTGCCCTTTATCATCTGTAGTTCACCTAGAATTCCTATGATCCAAACAGCTTCCTTGAATGCCTCGGTTGTTGCCATGAACTCAGCTTCTGTAGTGGAAAGGGCTACAACAGGTTGCAATTGAGACTTCCAGCTCATACAACATGAGTTCAGTTGAAAACAGTAGCTAGTTAGAGATTTTCTAGTATCTCTATTTGATGCATAATCAGCATCAATAAAACCTTCAAGTTCCACCTTGATACCTGTCCTCTTGAATTTCAGACCATAGTTAGAAGTAGTCTTTAGATACCTCAGTAACCACTTGACTCCTTTCCAGTGTTCTTCACCTGGGTTAGACATGTATCTACTAAGTGTACTGACAGCATATGCTATGTCAGGTCTAGTGCTAATCATAGCATACATCACACTTCCAATTGCTTCAGCATATGGTATTTCTTCCATCCGTTTCCTTTCTTTGTCATTCTTGGGAGATTGACTAGCTGAGAACACAAAATGACCAGCAATAGGAACATTTGCATCTTTAGAATCAGTCATTTTAAATTTCCTTAGGACAGATTCAATGTACTTAGCTTGAGTCAATGTCATTTTGTTATTTTTCCTGTCCCTTAGTATTTCAATTCCCAAAATCTTCCTAGCTACTCCTAAGTCTTTCATCTCAAATTCACTATTGAGAACATACTTGAGCTTGTTAATCTGATTTTGATCCTTTCCCATGATTAACATATCATCAACATACACTAACAAGAATGTAGCAGCTTGAGTCTTTAAATTTGTGAAATAGAGGCATGTGTCATATTTAGACCTTGAGTAACCAACTTTAGCCAAAACTAAATCAAATTTCTTGTACCATTGTCGAGGAGACTGCTTTAAACCATATAGCGATCTCTTCAGTAAACATACAAGTTCACCATCCTTGGATTCCACCTTGATTCCATCAAGTTGCTTCATGTAGATAGTTTCTTCAAGCTTTCCATTTAGGAATGCAGTTTTCACATCCATTTGTTCTATATTCCAATCAAACTGAACTGCAAGTGCTAACATCATCCTAATTGTCTTCATTTTGACTACTGGGGAAAAAATCTCAGAGTAATCAACACCTTCAACTTGAGTGAAACCTTGTGCCACCGACCTTGCTTTGTACAATATAGGCTCATCATTTGTCAATCCTTCTTTATGTCTGAAAATCCATTTACAACCAATTACTTTCTGCCCTTCTGGTTTAAGAACAACAATCCAGGTTTTGTTTTTCTTTAATGACTGCATTTCAGAATTCATAGCAGCATTCCATTTCTTGGCTTGCTTGCTGTTTATAGCTTCAAGATATGTTTTTGGCACTTTGTCTTGAGACTCCATTGTCATGGAAAGAGCATAGGCAATAATGTCTGCTTCAGCATACTTAGCAGGGGGTCTGATTTCTCTCCTAGTTCGATCTCGAGCCAATTGGTAATCATCTAAAGTCTCAGCACCATCATCTGGATCTATTTCAGATTCCTCTGAATTTTCTGCTGTTATTTCTTGGTCAGGGACTGCTCTTTCCAGCTCAATCTGAGTACTGATTTGATCACTTCCTTGCTTACCTGAAACATCAGAAAGCACACCTTCCTCATTTCTTTTAAATGGAAAATCAATTTCATTAAAAATTACATCTCTACTAGTTACAATTTTATTTGTTTCAAGGGAATATAGTCTATAACCTTTGACTCCATTAGGATAGCCTAGAAAGATACATTTGATTGATCTTTTCTCTGGTTTATCTAGTACATTGTGAGCATAAGCTGTACACCCAAATATTTTCAAGTGTGACAGAGAAGGTGGTTTACCAGACCACAGTTCTTCAGGGGTTTTTAAATCAATCTTCCTGTTTGGACTTCTATTAATTAGATAACATGCAGTATATAAAGCTTCTCCCCAAAAATGTTTCTTTAATCCAGATTCTAGCAATAAACATCTAACTTTATTGAGCAATGTTCTATTCATTCGTTCAGTTATACCATTTTGTTGTGGTGTTTTAATTACAGTTTTATGCATTTGTATTCCAAAATTTAAACACAATTCATTAAACTCATCATTGACAAATTCTAAACCATTGTCAGTCCTCAACACTTTGATCTTAGAATTGGTTTGATTTTCAACAAGGGTTTTCCAATTCTTAAATTCTTCAAGGCAGTCATTTTTATTTCTTAGCAAAAATACCCAAACTTTTCTACTAAAGTCATCTACAATAGATAGAAAGTATTGTTTACCTCCTTGAGTTTTAACCCTGCTGGCTCCCCACAGATCAGCATGGATGTATTCAAGGACAGATTTTGCTCTGTAATTGCTATTTGAGAACTTGATCCTATCTTGCTTTCCCTGTACACATATCTCACAGAAAGGTAGGTTAGCATGAGTATAGTTATGTAATAACCCTTGTTTAGACAATTCAACTAAACCTTGTTCACCAATGTGTCCTAATCTAGCATGCCACAACTTGGATTCTGAATTACATTTGTCAACAGCAGCAGCATGTGCTGGTGTGACAGTTTTTCCATCAAGATAATAGAGACCATGTCTCTTAATGCCCTTAAGCATGAGCAATGAACCTTTAGTGATCTTGATTACACCTTTGCTTGTCTTGTAATCATATCCTTCATCATCTAATGTTCCCAAAGAAATAAGATTTCTTTTCAGATCTGGAATATGCCTAACTTTGTGTAAAGTTTTGAAAGTCCCATCAAAACTTTTAATGAAAATAGATCCAATTTCAATTACACTACATTTGTGATCATTCCCCATTACTGTTGGAAATAATTTTACCATGATCTATTTACTATCATGTATGTTGATTAACACCCTAATATGAATTCTAAAACAATGAAAATAAACACATATAAAGTTAGAAAACCTTACAGTGGGTGCAGCGGAATAATATGACTCCTTCCGTTCAGATCTCTAGCCCTTGATTCCTTTCTGTAGCAGAGCATCACCAAGATCTGAACCTGGATCTTCTTTTCTCCTTCTTTGATGCAGAATTTCCATAGTCTTACATACTATGATTGAGGTACCACTTGATGTGTGTGGGCACTACTCATCTCACAAGGATTTCGAAATTTTCTCTCTTTTTCTCTCTTAATTTCGTGGCTTATCAAGCATACAAAGACATGCAAGAGAAGAGAACAAGGGTTGCTTTATATAGGGAAAAGGGAGAGCACAACTTTCCAAATAAACAGTTTCCTCTTTTACTGTGTAATTGATTAACTACCTTATTTAGTGTGATCCACCACTTTCCTATTATTGCTAGGCTTTGATTAGCAATTACATGGCAATTAAAAATAAAAATAATAATTGGGAAAATCACAAAGAGGTGGCCGGCCATAGGGTTTCATGGGCCTCACTTGGATTTTGCAGTTTCCTCAATTTTATTTCTATTTCTCCAAAAATGGCATTTTTCCAATTCTAATCATTTAAATGCCAAAACTAATTATTTAATAACTAAAATAGATTATTAAATAATATTGTCATTTAAAATAATTATTAATTAGACATGCAAAGTCTCTCAATTAATAATTAAACCTAGAAACCCTTTTCTTTACAATTTCATCCTTAAACTGTGAGAATTCATAAAGTAGACATAGTCTAACTTTTAGAATTATAATTGATTAATTAAAATCAATTAACTGAGTCTTACAAGCAGTATGGTCTCAACTAGTATGGGGACCATGGGTCTATATAACCGAGCTTCCAATAAGTCGAGCCGAATTTACCAAGTAAATTCCCTAACTTATTAATTCCTCATTGAATCCACACTTTGTCCTTCTTTTTCTTTCTTTTGTCTCTTAAGTCCCAACAGTTTCTAATCAAATGTCCAACTTTGCCACAATGATGACACTTCCTTGTTTCTCTAGGTCTTGATTTCGATCTTGAGTTTGACCTTGAGTTTCCTCTGAATTTTGAGTTGCTTCTCCTAGGTATTCTCCCTCGAACCATAAGTGCATCATCAGTTCTTGATTCTTGCTTGGCTGCTTTCTGCCAATTCAACTCGGCATCCCTTGATCTGAGTGTACTCATCACATCATCTAATGTTAGAGTGTCCCTGCTGTACATGATGACAGTCTTCATTTCCTTGAACTGATCAGGCAATGCATTGAGTAAGATCACTGCTTGATCTTCTTCCTTTATGGTTTCTCCCATATTGGTAAGAGCTAACACAATCTTGTTAAGTTCATCAAGATTCTGATCCAATGAAACAATGGCATTCATCTTAAACCCATAAAACTTACCTTTCAAGAAAATCTTAGTAGCAGTAGATCGAGCCATGTATAATTGATTTAGTTTGCTCCAAATTCCAAGAGCTGTCTTCTCACCAATTACTTGCCTCAGCACATTGTCTGCCAAGTTCATGACAATGGCAGATCTTGCTTGCTTCATAACTGTGTCTGATTCCTTCTTCTTGAAATCATCCATGTCCTTCTTCTTGACATCGTCAGAGTCAAGATCATCATCCAATGTTGAATCTAACTTCTGGTAGATTAATATGGCTAGCATCTTTTCTTTCCACAGACTGAAATCACCAGTACCATCGAATCTTTCCAAATCGAACATTGCTGATGAAGAACCCATTGCAGCTGAGTTTCTGGTTTGTTATTACACGATCTGAGTTTCAAAAGTTCTTGAATCCTTCTTGTGCTCTGATACCACTATTGTAAACATACAACACAAACTCAGACCAATCTAAGGTTAGATAATCAACAAGAATTAAAGTGACAAAACCAAAATTATAAACAATATAATTAGAACATGAAAAACAGAGAGAAACACAAGAATTATCCTGATTCGGATCTCAAATATTGAGTCCTACTCCAGCTCTCCCCCAAGGAGATTTCTCCACTATGAATTTTCCATTACAAACACCAATTTCAGTACAAGATCGTCAAGAACACTCTCAGTCAGTCTAGGCTCTTCAACACTCAAAACTAGAGCAATTTAGCCAATGTCGACTTGAGTTTCTTCAGCATGATCTTAATCGAATTCTCTCTCTCTCTCTCTGTTTCTGTCTCACTCTCTCTTCTTTTCTCTTGCACCATTCTGATTACAAATAAGAGCTTAATATATAGTTGTTAGTGGGCGACATGTCCGGCACTTAACAACTTGAGACAAGTTAGTTATTTAACTAACTAACCAACTTTCCAATGTAGAATTAATACAAGCTGAAATTAACAGATTTTCCAACTAATTTGGATATAAGAATAGGTTTAGTTTAGAGTGGATTATTTACCACACCTTATTAAGTAAATACTTACGAATAGAGCTATGAGACATGACAACATATGGAACCATCTCAATAATTTTAATTTTCTAGTACGATTTTCACTTCTTTTGTGAGAAGATTTAATACGTGTTACGTAGAAAATCATTGAAATTATTGATTAAAGTGAAAAAGAGCTAGCTTAAATTGAAGAATTTTCAATTGGATAAGACCTGAACCAGATCAATACCTAAATATTATATATAGAACACGTCATATAAAAATTGAACACAAGAATCATATCTTAGTCAAGAGAGTAAATAAAAAGAAGAAACAATACACATCAATAAAGGAAAGTAATAAGAAAAATAGCTAAAGGCACTCGCAAAGGATCGAGCAACCGAGCTACACCCTTCAATGTTGTTGGACGCCCATTGACAAGTCGGTTTTGAGTACTAAAGAGGCACCATCCCCTGCAGATAAGAGAATGTCAGAAGTTAAAGGTGTCAATACTAATGGAAGTACTTCTCCCGGTGATTCTCCTTACATTGATTTTGAGTTCTTTTAAGGGAAAGGAAAGTCACATCACTAGGAAGATAGATATGGGGTTGGGGGAGAAAGCCAAGGGTGCACACATCACCAAGAAGAGGAGTTCAGTTTATCATTTTATTTCAATACATTTCATATTGTGATCGTCACTACTATACATAAACAAGTAAACCAAATTAATTCAAAGTTGCGAAGCCCTACTTTTCTTGTTAGCATATCACAAACGTGATGATCAAACTCTTTGCATATACTTAAGTCACACACACTCCTCCTGAGAACAAATATCAGCATTATGATTGATTTATACCACCAAGATTCATATTTTCAAGTTTATGATCAAGAACATTTCTAGTACTCTATAGCCTCTAGGTTGTTATTATAAGAAAATTGAAGACATAATTTCCACTAGCAGTAAACGACATTCTTGAAACATTTTTCACAACACCACCTAGAGATTCACCATACCGTACTTAGCACAAAATGAAAGAAAGAATTAATAATCAAATTAGAATAAAAACAATGATGAAATTAGAGAGAGAAAACTAAGTTATTAGTATAACAATGAAAAAGAAAAGAAATTATACTTCTCGGCTCTGGCGAATCGCAACTTTTCCAATTCCAATCACTTCTGTAGGATTTTTACAGATTTGCCCTACACCAACAAGATACTTTAATATCAGTATCAAGGTCAAAAACGACCTTTCCAAGTCTAACTTAAGCTTTAGACTTAAACGGCACCGTATGACCAACACGACACCCAAACTTGTGTCGTTTGATCATCAGAGATTTAAATACTCTGAGAAGGGTCTAGAAACCCTAACACTCAATCACTCAGCCTCACAAAGCCAAAAAATGGAAACCCTAGCAGAGCAAGTTCTCTCTGAGAACTTGCTCGATTCCAAACCCTAGGAACCCAGAAAACCCAGAAAAACCCAGATCTACGCACACACACACATAGTTTTAGGTTTAGATGAATGAAAAACAAGTAATAGGAAAGAAATCACCAGATTTGTTTCAGAGTTCACCCCAAAATTAGGGCTACGTCTCTGTCAAGCTCGTCTCAGAGATTAGCTTGATATCCACTATGATTCAAAGGCAAAATACAGACTTTTGGAGCTTCCTGTCACAAGGTTTTTGACCAGGTAAACTCGATTCTTTGTTTTTACAAGTTCTGTTTGATTTTCCTTAGCATTTTCTTCTCGATCTAACTCTGTGTGTTTGTTGTTGTGCATGTACTCATCCCTTCTGTCTCCTCACCATGGGATCTGTATTTTTGAGGTTGGATCTTGGAGCTGAAGTCTTCAAACTAGGGTTTATTCTTCTTTCTCTCTCTGTATATTTTCTGATCTGGTTTTCTGTATTAGATCTTAGGTTATTTGCTTTGATTCTGTTCTTATATAGAGTAGTATAGTCGGTTGATCAAGATCTTAGGAGTTAGTTACACTTTCAGTTGTAACTAACTACTAAGATTTGATCCACTAGAGGCGAAGCCACCCTAGGACTGTTTTGTTTACTTGTATTTTATTTTCTTTTGCTGATGTGGATATATACTGTAAAGGGACTGGTTATAAGTGGATTTTAACCAACAATTTCCACCTGAAATCCTCTTATAACCAGTTCTGATGTTTGTTTGTTTATCTCTGAGAGTCCTAGCTTGATAGGTCCTACACTTAGTCTCCTTTGTCGATTCTTAACAAGTTCATGCAATGTATGAACTTGTTAAGAGTCACAATTTTAGTTCCCATGTCTGCTGGGTTATCCTCAGTAGGCACCTTCTCTATGTCTATCTCTCCTTGTGTCACTTTGTCCCTGATAAAGTGATACTTGATTTCTATGTGTTTTGTTCTGTCATGGAACATAGGGTTCTTACATAGAAATATGCAGCTCTGGCTGTCTGAGTACACAGTGGGTACTCCTTTAAGTAGATTAAGCTCTTTCATTAGCCCTTTTAGCCAAATAGCTTCCTTTATAGCTTCAGTTGTGGCAACATACTCAGCTTCTGTAGTTGATAGTGCCACAACAGGTTGAAGCTGGACTTTCCAACTTACACAGTTACCTCCAATTAGAAAGAAATAGGCAGATGTAGATCTCCTATTGTCTCTGTCCCCTGCATAGTCTGAGTCACTATAACCTTCAATTATAGTGTTAGCTTTCTGTCTGTTGTAGGTTAATCCAACCTTAGTTGTCCCAAGTAGGTACCTGAACACCCATTTCATGGCTAACCAGTGAACTTTTCCTGGATTAGCCATGTATTTGCTTAGTACACTCATAGCAAATCCCAAATCAGGTCTAGTACTTACCATTAAGTACATTACAGACCCTACAGCATTAGAATAGGGTACATCCTTCATAGTTTCAATTTCCTTCTCTGTCTTAGGGCATTGTTCCTTAGAGAGTGTATACTGGCTAGTGATAGGTTGCTTAACAACCTTAGCATCCCTCATTGAGAATTTATCTATGATTTTCTCAATGTAATCTTCCTGTCTAAGTACCAGTTTTCCTTTATCTCTGTCCCTTAGTATAGAAATTCCAAGGATCTTGGTAGCATTTCCAAGATCCTTCATTTCAAACTCTGTCTTAAGTAGAGCCTTAACCATATCAACCCTAGTCCTTTCTTGACTTATAATAAGCATGTCATCTACATAAAGTAGTAAGTAGATGACATCTTTTATAGAGTCTCCTTTGTAGTATAGGCATGTGTCATGGTAGCTTCTGTTGAACCCATGCTTTAACATAAAAGCATCAAACTTTCTATTCCACTGTCTAGGAGCTTGTTTGAGTCCATACAAGGACTTAACCAATCTGCAGACCATATTCTCCTTCCCTTTAATCTCAAAACCTTTAGGCTGTTCCATATAGATCTCTTCTTCTAGGTCTCCATGTAGGAAAGCTGTAGTGACATCCATTTGGTCAATTTCCATGTCAAACTGATTAGCTATAGATAGCATTATCCTTATGGTCTTGTACTTGGCTACTGGTGAGAATATCTCATTGTAGTCAACTCCTTCTTTCTGTGTAAAACCTTTGGCTACTAACCTAGCCTTAAATCTTATAGGTTCACCTTCAAGTATCCCTTCTTTATGCTTGTAAACCCATTTGCAGGCTATTATTCTCTTCCCTTTAGGCCTTAGAACCATTATCCAGGTCTTGTTTTTCTTTAGAGAGACCATTTCTGAATCCATAGCTTTAAACCATTTCTTAGCATTAGGCCCTGTCATAGCTTCTTCATAGGTTTGAGGTTCTGTATTTAGAGATTTCATAGCAGTCATGAAGGCATAGGCTATGTCTTCATTCCAGATATTGAAACTGTACTTAGGATTAGGCTTAGGTGTCCTCTTCTCTCTGTCTCTGGTTAGTTGGTAGTCATCCAGAGCTTCAGTGGGCTGAACCACTTCAGTTTCATCTCCCTGTTGCTCTTCTCCTTCAGTTCTTTCTCTGTTGGAGCTTTCTGTTTGTTCCACCTGATCCTGATCAGGTTCACTTCCAGCTGGTTCCACCTGATTTATATCAGGTTCTTCTTGGTCATCTAGCCTCCATAGAGTAGGGTCAAACTGTATTGTACCTGCATGGTTAGTGTCTACTGTACCTGCAGGGTTAGTTTTAAGCAAACAAGGAAATTCATTTTCTTTAAAAATAACATCTCTGCTAATTATAGTTTTGAATCCACCTTTGTCTCTTAACCAAATTCTGTAACCCTTAACTCCTTCAGGATAGCCTAGAAAAACCCCTTTAATAGCTCTAGGTTCCAGCTTACCAATACTCTGGTGCACAAATGCACTACAACCAAAAACTCTCAGGTTTGAAAGATCTGGTGGTTTACCAGACCACCTTTCCTCAGGTGTTTTGAATTCAATAACACTTGAGGGACATCTGTTTATTAAATAAGCAGATGTCATAACTGCTTCTCCCCAGAAACCATGGGACAAACCAGATTGTATTAACATACATCCGGCTTTGTTCGTAATGGTTCGTTCATTCTTCGCAACACCATTTTGTTGTGGTGTTAGCCTAAGCTCGTTCGTGTCTTTGAATACCTGTTTCTCTGCAAAACATGTCAAATTCATTGTTGCAAAATTCCAGACCATTGTCTGTCCTTAGGTTTTTAACCTTTCTGTTAGTAAGATTTTCAACAAGTGTTTTCCAATGTTTAAACCTTTGAAAAGCATCATTTTTATTTTTCAATAAGAAAATCCACACTTTTCTAGAAAAATCATCAACTATAGAGAGAAAATAGGTATTACCTCCATGAGTTGGAGTCTTTTCAGGGCCCCATAAATCTGAATGTATATAATCTAATATACCTTTAGATTTATGTGTCCCTGTTTTGAACTTCAGTCTATGATGTTTTCCAAGTATGCAATGCTCACAAAATTCCACTTTGCTGATTTTGTCTTTGCCCAGTAGTTGTTGTTCATTTACAATTTGTAGACCTTTTTCTGCTAAGTGTCCAAGTCTGTTGTGCCATAGTATAGCTTTAGCATCTTCAGGACTTTGTAAAATGTTGTTCTGTCCAACAGTGTTGTTGCTTCTAGCTATAGGTTCACCAATCATGTAGTATAGGCCTTCCTTTTTAATTCCTTTGATGATAGTCATAGATCCTTTGCATATTCTCATTTGTCCATCTTTGATCTTGCTTTCTATTTTTAAATCATCAAGCACACTTAGTGAAATTAGGTTTCTAGATAAATCAGGTACAAATCTTACCCCAGTTAGTGATCTAGTGACCCCATCATGCATCTTAAATGCCACTGTTCCTGCCCCTTTAATTTCACAGCTTTGGTCATTCCCTAGAATCACTTTTCCCTTAGTTGAATCCCTGAAATCAGTCAAAATAGATCTGTTATTAGTCATATGAAATGTACAACCTGAGTCAAGTATCCAATCATCTTTAAAAGATGATCCTGCAACATAAACTTCCCCATTTTCATAACAGTCACTAAAATTTGCATTTTGGTGATCTGTTTTATTATTAGGGTTTCTGGATTCTGAATTGTAAGCAGTTCTTTGTCCATTAAACTTGTTCTTTCTGTTTTTGTTCAAGAAATAGCAATCTTTCTTGAAATGTCCAGGTTTCCCACAGTTGTAACATCCTTCTGTATCTTGTGGTCCTTTAGAATTTGATCTGCCTTTGTTTTGTCCTCTGTTTGGACCCCTGCTGTGGCTTTGACTCCTCCCTTTCCCATGCCAAGGCTTCTTCTGAGTAGATCTGCCTCTACTCAGATTTAGTTCACCATTAGAGCCACCATTCTTTTCTGATTTCATCTCTAAGTCCTTAGATTTTAAGGCAGAGATGACCTCATCAAGAGTGATTGAGGTCCTTCCATACTTAATTGCTGTTTTAACTTCTCTGTAAGTTTCTGGCAATGAATTAAGTATGATGATGGCTTGGTTTTCATCACTAAGAGCCTCATTCTCCCCTGAGTTTGCAAGCTCAATGTGCATCCTCAAGAACTCATCAAGATTTTGATCTAAGGACTTGGATTGGTTCATTTTGAACCCAAAAATCCTTTCCTTGAGATAAATCTTGTTTGTCAAAGATTTCTGTTGAAATTGCTCCTCTAGCTTTTTCCAAATCTTTGATGGAGTCTCTTCTTTATCTACTAATCTTATTATTGCATCTGATAGATTGAAGATTAGTATTCCAGTAGCAGTTTCTAGGTATTCTTCTTGTTGTATTTTAGAAGTTCCTTCTGGCCATTCAATAGGTTCATCTAGCACCCTTAGTAGTTTCTGTTGAGCTAGAAGTGACCTAATTTTCCTTCTCCAGATTCTGTAATCCCCTGTACCATCAAATTTATCAATTTCAACTTTTATGTTACTCATTTTAATAAAATTGATAAGAAACAGATAGAGTTTTAGAATTTCTCAATTTTGTATTTCTGGAATTTGAGTTTGAATCTGAATCTTGATCTTCTTGCTGTTTGAGTGTTGTTCTTTTGTCAATCTTTATTTCAAGATTTTCTTGCCAATTCCTTTCTGATATTTTTCCCTTGAATCTTGTTGATCTCCCTTAGCCAAACCAGGCTCTGATACCACTGTAGGAAATCACAGCAGTCCCGAAACTGCCCCTACACCAACACCTAACAGTCAAAAATAAGGGCAAAGCTGTCTTTTTTTTTTCTCTTTGTGCGGATCCAAAGAGAATATGCCTTTCTCTAAACCGAATATGCCCCTTTTGAATTTCAGATCTACTTTTCAAAACCCTATTGCATTTAATTGCAATATAAAACCAATCTTTTCTCTTTCTATGAAAACCTAGCTGCCATTTTTCCCTTTCACAGCCGGCCTCCTTCACTCCTCTTCTCTCTTTCTTCTCCTTTCTTTGAACAGCAAGCAAAACCCTAGCAAGCTTCTTCTCCTCCTTCTCCTACTGCTCAGCCGAAAGCACCTTCTTCCTTTCTTTCTTCTTGTTGCAGCAACAACAACCCAGCCGAGCTTCCTCTTCTCCTTCCCTTCAACCTTCTTGCTGCAGAAATAAAACCCAGCCGAGACACCCAAGCTTATCTCCTCTTCTCTTGTTCTAGATTTTAAAACCTGCAAAGACTAAGAACAAAAAACCAGCCATAGAAATACCAACGAAAAATAAAAACCAGCAAAAGAAAAAGAATAAAAAAACACCACAACAATTGATTTCGGAGTTCCCTCTAAATCAGAGGTACGTCTCCGTCAAGCTCGTCTCAGAGATTAGCTTGATATCCACTATGATTCAAAGGCAAAATACAGACTTTTGGAGCTTCCTGTCACAAGGTTTTTGACCAGGTAAACTCGATTCTTTGTTTTTACAAGTTCTGTTTGATTTTCCTTAGCATTTTCTTCTCGATCTAACTCTGTGTGTTTGTTGTTGTGCATGTACTCATCCCTTCTGTCTCCTCACCATGGGATCTGTATTTTTGAGGTTGGATCTTGGAGCTGAAGTCTTCAAACTAGGGTTTATTCTTCTTTCTCTCTCTGTATATTTTCTGATCTGGTTTTCTGTATTAGATCTTAGGTTATTTGCTTTGATTCTGTTCTTATATAGAGTAGTATAGTCGGTTGATCAAGATCTTAGGAGTTAGTTACACTTTCAGTTGTAACTAACTACTAAGATTTGATCCACTAGAGGCGAAGCCACCCTAGGACTGTTTTGTTTACTTGTATTTTATTTTCTTTTGCTGATGTGGATATATACTGTAAAGGGACTGGTTATAAGTGGATTTTAACCAACAACTTCATTATATATTTGAATTAATGTGCGAGCCTCTAGCTCTGAACCTGAGAAAGATGATAAGTTCCATTCACAATTAATATTATCCTACACTATAGTATAATTAATAATATGTGGATATGGACATGGGTAAGGTTTTCACATAGATTTCCTAAACAAGCAACCCAAAAGTCAGTATAAATAAAATTCACATTACAATCAGAGTGCAGTAGAGCAGGCCAATAAATAATCTTTGAAAAGAGAGCAGAGGCTAGCATCTGTTAATCGTTCTCAGCAGTCAAATATATGGTTAAAAGCTAAATCTCAAGCACTTTTAACCTCAAACCAACCAATAGAGTCGTTATTAAAATTGAGAACTCTTACCTAGCTTGGGAGCTCGACCATGGAGCTTAACCTCAAACTCAACAGAAAGACAACAAAAAAATGAAATGTTGCTGTGACTAAATGAGTATACAAAATAAATAGTTGTGACTAAAAGAGAATTATTAGTCACAACCTAATAAAATGCTAACTAAATGATAATTAGTTACAGGTTTTGGTTATAAAATTTTATAACAATATTTAGTTGTGACCTTTTACTAATTATAAAACTTTAAATTTTAAAAATTGTCACAAATAATTTAGTGTGACTAAAATAGTATTTGTCATGAGTTGTGACAAAAATACACATTTAGTTACAAATTATTTTTGTTGTGGTAAAAGGTTGGGACTAAAAGTCCACTTTTTTGTAGTGTTTTTAAGCTAAGACAAAATTAAGTTCCCTATTATAATATAAGTTGAGGGGTTTATCTTGTCTTTTATCATAACAAGAGAAGTTATATATAATAGAGCACAAAATGCATTTGAAAAGACAAAAAGGCATGTGGGAGAGGAGCAAAGGAAGACATGGCTTGTTATCTCTTTTGTCTCCTTCTACCCTGCAATGCAATGTAGGGACTTTAGGAAAATTTGTTGGTATTTATGTATGAGTGTTTCTATTCTTTGCTTGTAAAGAAATTTTAATTCAATTTGTTTATGTCTGCCTATATTTTAGTTATTTAAAATTTAAAAATACACATAAAAACAACTTATTTCACTTGCCTATAAAACAAATTTTCATTAACTTGTTTTTGTGTACATGGATAGGTTATAATAAAGAATAAAAATATTAAGTAATAGTTTATACATTATTTCACAATTTATTTCAAGTGTGGAAACTACTAAACATGTCATATACTCGAGTGTAAAAATTTATTTTTAGAAGATAAATTATTTATGAATTTCACCAAATTTAGTGTGAGATCATAAATAACTAAAACATACAAACTCACATAAAAAAAAAACACAAGAGGACAAAAAAGTAATTCTCAAGCCCTACTTAGCATAGAAATTTCTTATAGTTATATGATAAGATGTAGCTCTTTCGGTGTCAAACTATATTATAAAAGAATATGTAATATCTATAATCTGACCTAGCCTTCATAACTTTTTAGATTTTTTTTTCTATTATTATATATTTTCATTTCATTTGGAAGCATGAAAGACACCCTTAAATTTGGGATATGAATGCTTAATATTAGGATCATGATTAATATGTTACTCAAAGATAGAAGGCACTAAATTGGCTTTGATGAATATGGTCAACAAGATCAGTAGTATTCAGTATTGCAAGCTGTATAATAGCATTCAATTAGTATAAGTACAATAACTTTAACCAAATATGAAGCAAACATTTATGTACTCCTCCCAAGAAAGTTGGAAGCTTTGTAGAGTCTTGATTTGAAGAAAAGACAAGTGTTTTAAAGGGTTGCTTCTTGCTGGTTTTTCCATGATAGTCCTAGTATTTTAAGCAAGATTTTGCAACAGTATAAAACATAGAGGAGTGCTAATTACAATATTCTATTACAATTTTTTAGTTTATCTCCACGTTCGAAATCACATGTCAGAATATTTTTTTCAAATTTTTTTTCATAGCGATATTCGTTATAGTTACAGTATCATCCCTGTAAATTTTTGAAAAAAATTTGAATAGTTTACAATGCCGAAAACAGAATTCTTAATATTTCAGTTTACCACGCGTGTTCAAAAAAACTTCAAACGTATTTTCGGCACTGTAAACTATTCGAAATTTTTCAAAAATTTACAGGGATAATGCTGTAAGCATAACGAACACTACCGTGAAAAAAAAAATTAAAAATATTCTAGTATGTATTTTTGAGCATGAAGGTTGACTAAGAAATTGTAATGGGAAGTTGACGGTAGCCCTCTTCTAAATCATATCTACTATGTATGTACTTTGAAGAAACTGTTATGTATGAAGAAAAAAAATAGCCAACAAAACATAGAAGCTGAAAATCAACTGCACTACTAATACTTCAAAACTGTACAATAACCAAAGACCACTCAGTCAAACTCCACAAGTCCCAGAATTGGTAAAATCTTGTTTTATATTGATGTTGCCTAAGGAAAAACAAACAAACAAAAAATCAAGTTTGATTTGAGGACTGCTTTATTAGTGGTTGTGAAGTCTTTCCCCATTCTTCAGGTGGGCTCTTAACTTCCATTAACAATGCCACAACTTCCTTCATAGTTGGTCTTTCTGTAGGAGAAGAGTTGACACAAAACATAGCAATGCCTAGTGTTTGAAGCATCTCTTGCACCATTTGATCTGGTAGACCTTGGAGCTTTGTTTCTAGAATCGACACTGCTGGTTCGAAGCTTCCCATCTTCTTCTTCACCCATTCGACGATGTGTAGCCCGTCTCCTAACTGAGATGGAGACTCAACAGCACTTCTCCCACTTAGTATCTCTAACAACACAACTCCATAGCTGTACACATCACTCTTCTCTGTTATGTTCATTGTGTATCCATACTCTGAAATTGTTAATTAACCAATATTGTCAATACAATGAAGATTATATATTATGAAAAGTTAAGTTATAACAATAAAATAGAATAAAGAATTTTGATAAACCTGGAGCAATGTAGCCATAAGAGCCAGCTACTCTTGACATAGCATGGTGATATGTAGGTGAATTCATCAGTTTTGCAAGACCGAAATCAGCCAAATAAGCTTCAAACTTTGAATCCAATAGTATGTTATTGCACTTAACATCTCTATGAAGAATTGCAGGGACACAATCATGGTGAAGATAGGCTAAACCTTGAGCTGATCCAACTGCAATCTTGTACCTAGTTTCCCAATCAAGATTCCTGTTTTCTTGCAGCAGCTGTTGCAGGTTACCATTTGAGATGTAGTTGTAGAGAAGAAGCTTGACACTTCTATTCGAACAATAGCCAACGAGTTTCACAATGTTTCGGTGTCTAATGTGTCCAAGAATCTGAATTTCAGCTGCAAATGAATCTATTGGTTCTTCCTCTTGCTTTGTCTTCCACAGCTTCTTAACTGCAATTAACTCACCACTAGGCATATCTGCTCTGTAGACTACTCCTGAACAACCTTTACCAATTATGTTTTCTTCTTTCAAGCAATCCAAGATGTTGTCAATGGTGAAGTTGAGCTTTTGAAATGGGATGAAAGTCCATGGATAAGAGAAATCTTCAGCTCCTGATGATGTTGCATAGGGTCCTAAAGATTTCTCAACCATATACTTGTTTCTAGTAATCAGAATCCATGAAGCAAGAACTGCTATGGTTACTGAAGCCAAAATCACTGAGATTATAGCAATAGTTTTGGCAGATTTCAATCCAGTTCGACGCATCATACTTGAAGAGCAAGTAATCCCATCAGTGGACTCACAAAGCTTAGAGTTTTGAAGATATGAATTGACAGATATAGTTCTGAAGAATGGTGTAACTGGGATTGGACCTGAAAAATTGTTGTAAGAGATATTAAGAGAAGTCAAACTAGTTAGAGAACCCAATACCTCAATTTTCCCATTAAGCATATTATGGGAAAGATCAAGGGATTGTAACTGAGTCAAACTGGCTAACTTCTCTGGTATCTCTCCTGTAAACCCATTTGAACTCAAGTCCAAACTGATTGTCAAGCTTGTCACAAAACCAAGTTCAGGTGGAATTGGACCAGATAGGCTATTGTAGCTCAAATCAAGTAGAGTTAGCTTCTGCAAGTTGCGAATAGATTTCGGTATTGGACCTGTGAGTAAATTGTTGTTGAGAATCAACTTGTTCAAGTAGCTGAAGTTCCCAAAACTCCCAGGAATGTTGCCAGTGAAGCTGTTTTTACTGAGATCAAGAAGCTCTAAATTGACAAGCTCACCAAGCTCTGATGGAATTTCTCCACTTATGTAGTTGTTGTGCACATCTAATAGTTCAAGAACAGTGATGTTGGCAAGCTCAGAAGGAAGGCCTCCAGAGAAATGATTCATGTACAAATCAAGGAAAACAAGATTCTGCAATTGACCAATCTCCCTAGGAATTTGACCAGCAAGCTGGTTTTCTCCAAGCCTTAACCTCACTAAAGATTGACACTTTGCAACACTTTTAGGTAATCCACCTGTTAATGAATTTCCCAGTAGTAGAAGCTTGCTCAGCTTCTTCAAACTGAAAATCTCTTCTGGGATTGACCCAGTAAGCTTGTTCCTTGAAAGATCAAGTGCATAGAGTTCAGTGCAGTTTCCAAAGGAGGGTGGTATAGTTCCAGATATTGAATTACCCCACATGAAGAAACTTTGCAATAATTTAAGCTCACCAACCTGCCATGGAATTGTACCTGATAATTGATTCTTATCAAGCTGAAGAGTAGTGAGGCTAGAACAGTTGCTCAGCTGCCATGGGATTCTTCCACTGAGAGAATTGTCTGAAAGATGAAGCTGTTCCAGAACAAGTAGCTTCCCCAAGTCACCAGGAATTTCTCCAGAAAGATCATTAGCAGATATATCCAAAATAACAAGTGAGGAACAGTTGGAAATCTCAGCTGGGATTGCTCCAGATAAGGCATTACCCCAAAGAAGCAAGCTAGTAAGCTTTTGCAACTTACCAAGTTGAGGAGGGATTGAACCAGTGAGCTTGTTCATGTGCAAGTACAGATTCCTAAGCTCAGAACACAACCCAAGTTCAGGTGGTACTGAACCAAATATCTCAGTATCATAAAGAGCCAAAGTTTGGAGATTTATCAAGTTCCCAAATGAAGGTGGTATCACACCAGAAAGTCCAGTGGCAGCAGCACCAAATGTAGTGAGATTAGTGAGCATTCCTAACTGTGATGGAATCTCTCCTGTTAGATATGGATTCCCACCAATCCTTAACTGTTGAAGAGAAACCAAAGAACCAAGTTGTGATGGTATGGAACCATTTATAACATTATCTTGGATACATAGAATTTGTAGAGAAGTAAGATTAGCAAGCTGTTGAGGTATTTTACCAGACAACCTGTTGGAGTTCAAGAAAAGGAATTGGAGAGAAGAAAGTGCTCCAAGCTCTGGAGGAATGGAGCCAGAGAGAGAGTTTGATGAGAGGTCAAGGAGGCGAAGATAAGTGAGTTTACCAAATGAAGGTGGGATAGTACCAGAGACATTGGTGGATGAAAGGTTTAGAAGCTGAAGAGAAGAGAGAGAAGAGAGCTGAGGTGGTAAAGATGAAAGGTTAAGGAAAACATTTGGTAAAGATAGAGAAATGACTCTGTTCTGTGGAGAACAAGTGATTCCCTGCCATGAACAAGGAGTTTGGCTTGTTGGGTTCCATGAAGACAACACAGAAGAGGACTCTTTAGAAGAAGGGTCAGCAGCAGAAAGAAGGGACAGAAGAGCTTCTCCATCAGGGGACAAACCGTTGACTAAACTCCTAGTCATGTTTAGATAAAACACCACCAAGAATGAAAAGAAAAGATGAGTGTTTTTTTCCATTTTTGAGTTCTGGGAAAGAAAAAAAAAATGACTTCTTGGGTTGAGAGGGTGAAGATTAAGAAATGGGGTTTGAAGAAAAAATGAAGGTGCTTCTTGTTCTAGTGAGCTTGATGGAAAATGGTAATGGTGATGAAAAAAGAAAAAGTCCACTCTAAGGAGACAACATGCATGTGAAAGGACGCTCAATAGTTATGGGGAATGCTTAAACTTTACATCAAGGTGTCAAACAATGCATGTGAGCCAAAAACAACACAATAAAAATACCAGATTTTCTCCTCTTTTTTGTTGCTTTCTCCAAAGTTTCTTCAGAGTAAAATACACAAACAGTTGTTGAACAAACTCAAAATCATTACTATTTTCAGACTAGTTACCAGAAAAACAGGACTTCCCTTCTTCTGGGGTGAGAGTGAGATTAAAAAGAACCAAGCTTTGCTACTCAAACAATGAGGTGTTCATATAAAGGAAGAGTCTTTTGTTGTTTAGTCCAACAATGGTGGACATGGGTGTTAATGGATGGATATTTAGAGGTCAGATAGTGATGGCAGAGTTTGGAAAATTGAATGTGAAAATGGGAGAAGAAAGAAGAGGCAAAAGAGAATTCTTTTGTTTTGAAAATGAGGTTCTTTCCTTCATTTGTTGTAATAAATATTGTTTTAAGATATCAAGACTAGCTTTGAAAAAAAGTCTCATTTTTCACTATTTTTATAATCCAAAAACATATTAAAATAAAGAAGAAGCCATATATTGTCTATTATATTATAAATTACCGACCGAATTGACTGAAATTAATTAGAGTTACCATATATAAGTGTAGTTAAATTTTGGTGTGATTTGTGGACTTGATTGGTGTTATAATTAGAATGAATAGAATGACAAATTTAGGAAAATAACACATAAATTAGTCAAAACTTATTTGAAATAAATTTTTACTATATAAAGAAAGAGAACTATCCATTTTAATATATAAATATTTAAATTAAAAAAATATATATTCACAAACTACATAAAGGACTTAACCACTTGAGCAACTCTCAAGTGGTCATAAGTGGTTGTGTGTCTTGAAGGTCCTGGGTTCGAGTCTCAGATAAAATATGGCTATAATATATAAACGCTTAAATTAAAAAAAAAAAAAAAACTACGTAAAGGACTTAGTAGGGGAAAATAGTCAATTCATACTACAGTAGAACCTCTATTCAAGAATACTCTATTCAAGAATAACCTCTAATTTGTTATAAAAAAAATGAAGTCCCAATTTGGGCCAGTTATAAATAAGAATAACCTCTATATTGTAATTAGTTATACATTTTTTAAGTCCCGTATTAATAAAATATACCTCTATATAAGAATAATTACATCTTAAATAAATATATACATATATTTTATAAATTTACTTATGTAAAATTAATAATTTTATTTCAAATTATAGTACATGTATAAATATTATATGTACTCGAAAATAATTTTAATATAATATAGTATTAAGAATTGTTTATTGGTATTTTTGTTACATTGATATTTTTTGATATTTTAATTTTTTTTTTCAAGTGTAACTCTATTTAGTTATAACCTCTCAATTAGAATATTATTTTCTTGGTCCCAAGTATATTCTTGGATAGAGGTTCTACTGTATTATTGTTCTCTTAAAGCACTACCAATAAATAATGTATAAAAGCATCTCTAAATAAGTAGTGAAAAGCTAAAATATAATTTATTTAACAAAAAGTATGCTCCAATAGTGTGCCAAAAAGTGATGTAAATTTGGCACATAGCAAATTTTGTGTCAAATTTGGCACAACATTTGTATGATGTAAAATTTATATCACAATAAATGCACTACTTTTGTATTTACATTTATGTCATTTTTATTATTTTATTAGTATATTTAACTATGACATTAAATTATGAAACATTTATATTATTTTTTTTTTTGTCTTACATATTAAAATAATAATAAAAGTGATTATAAAGTTATTAGATTTCTTTTTAATAAAACATTAATTAGATATTAAATTGAGTAATTACAATTACTCCATATATTGTTTTTTTAACTTTTTTTTTTTCAAATTTATGGTTTGGGTTTCTAAAGTGGTTGCAGCGCTAGTTGCAATAGGGGTTTCTATACGATTTTTTGTTGCAATTTAGGTTGCGGCGCTAGTTGCAATAGGGATTTCTATATAGAATTTCGTAAAAATGCAAAAAAAAAAATGTTTTGAATTGTAAAAATGAAAAAGGCCCTATTAAATTTTACATCAAAATTTTGCAATTGTGCATTGGAGCACAAAGCTAAAATTTGGTATAAATTTACCACAAAACTACTTTTTATGGCAAATATAGCACAATTTTTATATCTCCCATTAAAGATGGTCTAATAGTTACAAAATTAAAATATACCTCAAAATTCGAAAAGGTTCTGCGTTGATTGCAAATTTTTACATCGTAAATTTATGAGTGATTCTAATCACTAATTAATATTTTAGCTCATGAATAGTGCATCTCCACATTTAGTTAAGCTTTACCTTTTAGCTAAACATTTATTATTATTATTATTATTATTATTATTATTATTATTATTATTATTATCATTATTATTATTATCTTATTTTCTTTCTTTCACATTATCTAGAGAAAAATAAAAATATAATATTTAAATTATATAGAGAAAAAATAGAATAATTAATGTGTGGTGTTATGTAAAAATTTGAAGTATAATAAAAAAAATAAAATTTTAATGAAATATTTTAAAGGATATAGTAGAGTAAGTAGTGCTCTTAATATACTAATATAAGTAATGGTACTCTCTATTATTTTTAACTTAAATAGTTAAAATGTTAAAATAAAGAATTATTTTAATTTTTGTTGCTTCATGTTTTTTACTTTAATTAGTATTTGATTATTAAAATAATATTTTATATAAATTAATTTTATAAAATAATAGTGTTTCTGATTAAAATATTATTAGAAAAGGTTTAGCGAAAAACATAAAGAGCCCTATATTTATTCTCTATTATACAAAGTTATTTTTTATAATTTGAGCTTATTATTTTTTTTTTTTTGTATGGTTAGAGTTTATTTATTTTTTAAATCTCACTCCCTAATACTCATTATTGTAGTATTAAGAATTTTCATAACAATTTTGTAAGAAAAAAAAAAAAAAAGAATTTTCATAACCCTAAAAAAATTATTGAAAATAGTAGTAATATTTTTTTTTTTTTTGGGTGATATGATATTTTTGTATGGATACATTGAGGTCCCTTGATTTTTTTTATGGGTGATATGATATTTTTTTATGGGTCATAGTAGTTATAGTGGATTTCCAACAAATTTATTAATTTAGAGAAATTTCAAATAAGTTTTGATGTTAAAAATAAATTCAACATAATTGTTTTACTTAGGGACGGACCTAAGCATAATTGTGAGCAAGGGCATTAATGTAAATGTAAAAATAATAAGTATATACATAATACAATTACATTTTTATATTATATATATATTTAAATTATATCAGGAAAAAAATATATTTTATTTATGCTGACTACAAAAAACTGTTATTTTTAATGATAATTTTTTAATCACAACATAATTTTTTTGTAACTAAATGTGACTTTTAGTCACAATAAAATATTACTTGTGACTAAAATATAGTATTTAGTTACAAGTTGTCACTAATTTAGTTTTAGTCACAACAAGTATTGTGACTAAAAATACATTTAGTCACAATAAATTGTAATTTTTGTGATAATATTTTTATCCATAGACTTTTTAGTCACAATATAAGAATTATAATTTATAATTTGCCACAATTTTTTTACTTTTAGTCACAACTTGTATACATTTGAAAAATATATATATAGTTATATATATATATAAAAATGAGGAGAGGCATTTGTCCATCCTAGGAATCAAACTTTGTCCATTCTAATTTAGGTATTATAAATTATTTATGAAAAATAATTAAAACCTTATGTAACACCATCTTAAATATAGTTTTCTATAATTTGGCTGTGTTTGAAAAATGTACTTTTTTATATTTATTTATTTATTTATTTATTTTTTTTTTTTTTTGTAAAATAGTATAGTTACAATCCTAATGACAAAATACAGCCCCTATTGTAAAATTTCCATAAACATATATATGCATATTATGAGGTAATAATAAAGAAAAATAGTAATAAAACCTCTCTAAATAATTTACTTTGACATTTTTCAATATATTTTATCTAGAAAAAAAAATTACCTTGTATAATTTTTTATTTTAGTTTAATATTGTGTATTTATTAGGCTATAGTGAGAATTGAGAAGTGCATTGTATCAAGAAAATGTAATAGTTGAAGAAAAGTACCAAAATGACAAAAGTTTGACTCAATATAGTGACATGTTTTGTAGTTTTGTACTAAAAAAACACAATAAATATGGCTGATGTGGCAATATATAGATATACACAAATTAATACAAGATTCTTTCATATAAAAATTCCTTTTTTATTTTTACATGACATCATGGCATGTTATGTGTGATGTGATGACTAAACGGCTAAGATCACTCTAAAGTAGATAATTACTTATATCGTCCATCCTGTATATGTGTTTTTTTTTTGTAAATTATTATCATTATAAGCACTTGGAAATATTTTATAATTAGTTATCTAATTTTTATAATAATTATTAAATTAACAAATATTAAATTTGATACATATGCATATATTAAGTTGATGCTAGTATATTATAATTAATTTTCTTTTTAATTAAGTTAATTATGTGATATTATAATGTTCTCTTTTTAAATTTTCATTGGATCTTATACACGAGTATGTCACTCTGACTGTTTCATGAAATGACGACTGATCCTATAAATCAACATAATAGTTTCTAGCGTGCTTTGTCCTCAACCGCACACTTCATGGGAAAACTTCTCAGGAGGTCACCCCTACAAATCAACACATGTGTTTCTTGACATCATTTGCACACTTCATGGGAAAACTTCCCAGAAGATAACCCATCCTGAAATTACCCAAGTCGAACACGCTTAACCGTGAAGTTCTTTCGTGATGAATTTCGCCGAAAAATAAGATGCATTCTGTTGATATAGGTAGTATCAATCAATCCATTTAAGCTCTCTTCAATTGTGTAGTCTCATACCTACACAATCTCGGAATCATTACAAGTATTTCTAGCGTGTTTTGTCCTCACTCGCACACTTCATGGGAAAACTTCCCAAAAGATAATCCATCCTGAAATTATCCAAGTCGAACACGCTTAATCGTGGAGTTCATTCGTGATGGACTACCGAAAAATAAGATGCACCTTGTTGATATAGGTAGTACCAATCAATCTATTTAAGCCCTCTTCAATTGTGGAGTCTCATACCTACACAATCTCAGAATCATTACAAGTATTTTTAGCGTGCTTTGTCCTCACTCGCACACTTCATGGGAAAACTTCCCAGAAGATAACCCATCCTGAAATTACCCAAGTCAAATACGCTTAACCGTGGAGTTCTTTAGTGATGGACTACTGAAAAATAAGATGCACCTTGTTGATATAAGTAGTACTAATCAATCCATTTAAGTCCTCTTCAATTGTGTAGTCTCATACCTACACAATCTTAAAATCATTACTGTAAAGCCCGCTTAGTTAATTTGGAAATTAGCAGTTATTTATGTTAATCAGGAAATTATTTATAGCCATTTAAATAATTTATCATTGTTATTTATGGAATTCAGATATGCATAATTATGTCATCAGCAGTTTTTATATTTCGCATTTCCGGTGTCCGGTATTTTGGAACTCGGCGTTTGGCTCAGTAGAAATCACAACTTAGTATGTTAGTATTTTGGGGACGGGTTTTAGACATTGGGAATGTCGGGAATGGCCGGGAATTTAGAATGTCCCAAAAATACCCCTTTAGTATGATTTTAGTGATTTTATGGTGGAGGGGCAAAATGGTCTTTTTGCCCCATTAGTATTTTTGTCTTATGTGAATTAAATGAATTAAATGTTATTTTTTTTAATAACCTTTTTGGCTGAAATGATTAAGTGTATATGTTGAATGTTATTTTCCTTTTTATCAAAAATCATTAAGTTTGGAAAAAAATAGAAAAAAATTGGAAGCTTTTTCTCTCAACTCTCTCTCTCTCTCTTTTCGGCCATTAGAGGCAGCTTCTAGGGTGTTTTTCTCTTCAAAATTCTTGTAGATTTCAGCTTGTGGTGTGTCTCTAATCAAGGTATTTCTTAGCTTTAACCTTTTCCTTGTTTTTCTTGAAAAAAATGATGAAAATGGATGAAATTGCATGTGATTGTGAAGTGTTCTTGCTGCTGTGATTTTGTTGTTAATTTATGGATTCAAAGCATGATTTTTGATGTTAAATGAGTTGTTTGAAGCATGAGTAGCTAGGTTGTTCAAGCTTTTAATTTATATGTGAAAATTGATGATTTTTGTGAGAAAATGCTATGTTTAGTTTCTGTGTTATTGCTGGATGTTATTGCTAGTTTGCAGAGGTGTTTTAATGCTTAGTTAAGTAGAATTAACTAGGCTAGGGTGCATGTTAGATGGTTTTGCTCAAGCTTGAGTTTGGAACTCAAAGCTTGAGCTCCAATGGTGAATTTTGCATGTGTGATTTCTAGGTAGGTTTGATGCTCTAGAATTGTTATTTGGGGCATATAGAACAGTGCGGAAATTTTGGGACCAATTGGGGTTGAATTGGTCAAGTTATGAGATTTTATGGTTGTCGCTCGCGAGGAACCGGAATTCCGGTTGAGCATCCGGAATTCGGATGGGGGTTCGAATTTCCCGAACCGGAATTCGGTTGGGCAACCGTCTCTCGGTTGGGGGATTTTTCGAACCACTAGTTTTCCTCGTTTTTGGGTTTTTAGGGGTATTGCCATGCTTTTTATCGATAGGGAAACTTTTAGTTTCAAGTTTTAGTCCGGGAAGTGATTTAGCGTGTCGCTTATAGCGTTGTGATTTTTATGGTTTAGGAGCCGATGTCAGCCGTTCGGCTTCGGTTCCGGTCGGAGTTGACGGCACACTGAAATCGGAATCCGAGTAAGATTAGTATAACAAAGATGCATATGTAGATTACATGTTTAGCGAGCATGTAGGAAGCCTATTAGATTACATTAGTTGTATGTTGGCTTCGAGCTATCCAACCCCGTCACGTCGGTACGAGTGGAGTATGACCGGCCGGAGTATGACCGGTTTGACCGATCAGTGACCTTTGGGTTGGTGGTCCCGTGCTATTGACGTATCCCGTCGGTACGAGCTGGAGTATGACCGAGCGGCGGAGTATGACCGGTTCGACCGATCGGGAGGATACGGTAACACGTCGGTACGAGCCGGAGTATGACCGGCGGCGGAGTATGGCCGGTTCGGCCGATCGGGTTGTTACGTGTCAATAGTACCGTCCCTATGAACGTTCGAACTCGGTACCATGTTGGACATGGCGGTAGTGGCTCGGTACCATGTTGGACATGGCGATGGCGGGACTCGGTATCGTGTTGGACACGGCGGTCGGTTTTATGTATGATATTATTATGCTTTTCTTGCCGAGTCCGTCGACTCACGGTTTATGTTCATGTGTAGGTAAAGGCAAGGCGATTCTTGATGGACCGTGAGCGAGCTTATGAGATTGTACATGTCGGGGCGGTTAGGCCTGGAGCGTACGATCCTCGGGACGACACGGTGAGATTTTTGTAATCGTCGTTAGACGACTTTCATTTTGATGTAAAAGTTAAACGGTTAAAACGTTTGTAAATATTTTTATAAATCGGGATCCCGAGACTTTTTGTAAAATGGTTTATAAGTTTAATGAAAAAGCAAAATTTTAATTAATCACGTTTTTCCATAAACCTCGTTGATTAGCAACGAGCCGCACAAGACGTTTAAAAATCACGTAATACGCCTAAGATAGTTAGGGTGTTACAATTTGGTATCGAGCCGCGAGGTTGTCTTCCGAAGATCGTCACGACATGTACAATCATCATCGGCGAGTTAGCTCGGTTCACGGTTCGGTAAGCCTTTATTGCTTTAGTAGTTTATTTTATTCGGTTATGAAAAAGAAAAGCTGTTAGGAAGCATGTTAGTAGCACGATAGTAGAATAGGCGCATGTTTCGTTTTAAATTTCCAAATTAAGCGGCATTAGTAAGCTCTCGATGATCGTGACACGAGTGCCAACTCGGGATTTCGAGGCGGTTCGTACTAGATGGACGCCGGACGAAATGTTAGGAGTCGGGGCATCTCGGTCGGGTCGGATCAAGGTCGAGGAGCTCGGTTCCCCTCGAAGTGTTATGGGCCGAGGTAGAGGTCCCGGGGGCGGGGGTTCGCGGTTGGAGTGATGTTAACTCGCCGCGGGCTGCCCAAGTCAATCGGGAAGCCCCGGGGTGGGAAGTTACGGTTTGCGGAAATGCAAGCCGGATAGAAGAGCAAGACCTCGAGATTCGGAGGTTGAGACGGCGGGGTGCTCCTGCGGTTCCGGTGCCGGTAGTTCCGGTGGCACCGCCCTGCTTGCCCGGCCGAGATAGTGGTGGCGGCCCATAGATTGGAACCGTTGTATGAGCGGTTCGGAGCAAGCACCTCCGTATTTCGGGAGGTCCGGATGTGTCGAAAGTCGAGCGAGTGGCTTACGGTGATCACGAATTCGAACTTTATGGGTGTCACGGTAACGACGAGAGTGGTGTGCGCCACATTTCGGTTCCGGGAGGATGCCCCGGTATGGTGGGACATGGTGTCCGATTCACGATGTCACCACCATGACACGGGAAAGGTTCCAGGGAACTCTTCAACGCGAAATACTAAAATGAGGCGGTTAGAAGCGCCAAGAGGAAAGAGTTCGTTCACACGACCCGGCGGGAGAACATGAGTGTCACCGAGTATACTACTCGGTTGTGGGTTGGCGAGGTTAGCCTCGGGAATTGTGCCGACCGACTTCGGCGGGGAAGGAGAAGTATCCGGACGGGTTGAATCCCAAGATCGGGCATGACCCGATGATTACCACGGACGACGGCACCACCTATGCGCAGATGGTGGAGAAGGCCTTTGCGGGCGGAGGGCGCGGTGGGGTGTATGTCGAATCGGCCCGGTACTCCGGTTAGTGGCGGAGCTCCTACCCCTCTGCATCGGGCTTTAGCGGGGAGTAGTGGTTCGGCCGTTGATCGGAGGAAGAGGGCACCCACCGGCCGGCGGCTCGAGTCGAACAAGAGGTTCGGGGGAACCGGAACGAGAGGAGTCGTCACCGGTGGTAATGAGACCCGATTCTCCTACCCCGAGTGCCCTAGCTGCAAGAGGCATCATCGGGGAGAGTGCAAGGGGCAGGGATGCTTTCATTGTGGCATGCCCGGGCACTTCAAGAGGGAATGTCCCCAGCTCCGGCCAGAGGCACCGAGAGCTCCGCGATACCCACTCCAGCCAGGGTGTTCGCTATCACGCAGGCTGATGCAGATGCCAGCCCATCAGTTGTTACAGGTCAGATTTTTATTAACGACTCGCTTTATTCAGTGCTGTTTGATTCTGGGGCTACACGTTCTTATGTGGCGGCCAGAGTCTTTAGTAAGTTGGGTAGACCCTTTGATAGATATGAATCAGGGTTTGGAACCCTGTTACCTGGCGGAGAATTGGTTATCTCCAATAGGTGGATTAGGTCTATGTCGATCAGGATAGATGGTGGAGAGTTAAGCGCTGATCTGATAGTGATGTGCTTAGTCGAATTTGATATTATTTTAGGAATGGATTTCCTATCTAAATATTCGGCGAGCATTGACTGTAAGAGGAAGATGGTAGTCTTCCAACCAGAAAGTGAAGAACCGTTCATGTTTGTGGGTTCGGTTCAGGGATCTCGGATCCCGGTGATCTCGGCTAAGTCAGCGAGAGAATTATTGCACGGTGGGTGCTTAGGGTTTCTGGCTGTGGTGGCGGACACCACTCGGCCAGACACCATTCGGCCAGAGGACATCAGAGTGGTTCGGGAATTTTTGGACGTTTTTCCCGAAGAACTTCCAGGGTTACCACCTCAGCGGGAGATTGACTTCGTGATTGACTTGGCACCAGGGGTGGATCCGGTTTCCAAAGCCCCGTATAGGATGGCTCCAGCTGAACTTAAGGAATTAAAGATTCAGCTCCAAGGGTTGCTTGACATAGGGTTCATTCGGCCCAGTGTGTCACCTTGGGGAGCCCCGGTTTTGTTCGTGAAGAAGAAGGATGGATCTATGAGGATGTGCGTCGACTACAGAGAGTTGATCAAGCCGACGGTGAAGAATAAATATCCATTACCTAGGATCGATGACTTGTTCGATCAGCTTCAGGGGAAGACGGTCTTTTCTAAGATTGATCTCCGTTCGGGTTATCATCAGTTGAGGATCCGAGAGGAGGACATTCCAAAGACGGCTTTCCGCACTAGGTATGGACACTACGAGTTCCTGGTTATGTCATTCGGACTAACCAACGCTCCTGCAGCATTCATGGACCTGATGAATAGAGTATTCAAGGATTTCCTCGATATCTGTGTTATTGTGTTTATCGACGACATCCTCGTGTACTCTCAGTCAGAAGAGGAGCATGAGTTACATCTTCAGATGGTACTGCAACGACTTCGAGAACATAGACTCTACGCCAAGTTCAAGAAATGTGAGTTCTGGTTGTCTCAGGTGTCCTTCCTAGGACACATTGTGGGTAAGGACGGGATCAAGGTGGATCCGGGAAGATCGAATCCGTCGGGGATTGGCCGAGACCGAAGACGATGGGGCGAGATTAGAAGCTTCTTGGGATTAGCTGGGTACTACCGTAGGTTCGTGGAGGGGTTCTCCAAAATTTCAATGCCCCTAACCGAGCTTACAAAGAAGAATCAGCGATTTATCTGGACAGATAAATGCGAAGCTAGTTTTCAGGAGCTGAAACAGAGATTGATTACTGCTCCGGTACTAGCTTTGCCTTCGGACGAGGAGAAGTTCGTGGTCTATTGTGACGCATCCAAACAGGGTTTGGGGTGCGTATTGATGCAAGCCGATCGGGTTATCGCGTACGCCTCCCGTCAGTTAAAGGTTTATGAACAGCGATACCCGACTCATGATTTAGAATTGGCCGCAGTGGTTTTTGCACTGAAGATTTGGCGGCATTACCTTTATGGGGAGAAGTGCGAGATCTATACCGACCATAAAAGTCTCAAGTATTTCTTTACTCAGAAAGATTTGAACATGAGACAAAGGCGTTGGTTGGAATTAGTGAAGGACTATGATTGTGAGATCCTTTACCATCCCGGGAAAGCCAATGTGGTGGCCGATGCCACGAGCGAGAAAGGGTCCCGGGCAAGTGGCTAGCATGGTTCAGATCTCACCTCAGCTAGCAGAGGATATGGTTAGATCCAGCATTGAGTTTGTGGTAGGACAGCTTCACAACTTAACGCTGCAATCTGATCTGTTAGAAAGAATAAAGGTTGCTCAGACGTCAGATCCGGAGTTAGTGAAGATCCGAGATGAGGTATTGGCTGGTCAAGCCAAAGACTTTTCAGTGTCGGCTAGTGGAATGCTTTTGTATAAAGCCAGGGTTTGTGTCCCGAACAGTGTGGACTTGAGAAACGAGATCTTTGAGGAGGCTCATTATACTCCATATTCTCTACATCCCGGCACCACCAAGATGTACCAAGATTTGAAACCGTACTTCTGGTGGAGCGGTATGGAGAAGAATTTGGTAGAATTCGTTTCGAGATGCCTCACGTGTCAGCAGATCAAGGCTGAACATCAGAGACCGACGGGGTTGTTGCGGCCTCTAACCCTACCGGAATGGAAATGGGAGGATATTACTATGGATTTTGTGGTCGGGTTACCTAGGACCACGGGTATGTATGATTCCATACGGGTAGTGGTGGACCGATTTACGAAATCTGCTCATTTTCGCACGGTTAGAACAACGTTTACGGTGGATCGGTTGGCGAGTTATATGTCAGGGAGATAGTGAGACTTCACGGGGTACCGAAGTCTATAGTTTCGGACAGGGATCCGAAATTCACCTCCAAATTTTGGCAAAGTTTGCAACGGGCAATGGGTACAAAGCTAAAATTCAGTACAGCATTCCATCCTCAGACAGATGGTCAGTCCGAAAGGACAATTCAGATATTGGAGGATATGTTGAGAGCCTGTGTTATGGACTTTGAGGGTTCATGGAATAAATACCTACCGTTGATAGAGTTTTCTTACAACAACAGCTATCAGAGTACGATAGGGATGGCACCCTATGAACTGTTGTACGGTAGGAAGTGTAGATCCCCTATCCACTGGGATGAGACAGGGGAGAGGAAATACCTAGGTCCAGAGTCAGTTCAGCGGACCAATGAGGCAATAGAAAAGATAAAAGCTAGAATGCTTGCCTCACGGAGTAGACGAAGAGTTACGCGGATCCGAAACGTAGGGATGTTGAGTTCGAGTAGGGGACCATGTGTTTTTGCGAGTATCTCCGATGAAGGGGATTAAACGTTTCGGGAAAAGAGACAAGTTATGCCCTAGATTTACAGGACCTTTCGAGATTCTCGAGAAGATAGGTCAAGTGGCATATCGGTTAGCGTTGCCTCCAGCTTTATCAGCAGTGCACAACGTATTTCATGTCTCAATGTTGAGAAAATACGTTTCAGACCCCTCTCATATACTCAGTTATGAGAGCATTCGGCTTTCCGATCGGATATGTCTTATGAGGAACAGCCAGTGCAGATCCTGGATAGAAAGGATAAAGTCCTTCGGAATAAGACCATAGCGTTGGTCAAGGTTCTCTGGAGGAACAGTAAGGTGGAAGAAGCCACGTGGGAGCTAGAATCAGATATGCGAGCTCAATTTCCAGAGTTATTCGGAGTTAGATTTCGGGGACGAAATCCTTTTAAGGGGAATAGTTGTAAAGCCCGCTTAGTTAATTTGGAAATTAGCGATTATTTATGTTAATCGGGAAATTATTTATAGCCATTTAAATAATTTATCATTGTTATTTATGGAATTCGGATATGCATAATTATGTCATCGGCGGTTTTATATTTCGCATTTCCGGTGTCCGGTATTTTGGAACTCGGCGTTTGGCTCAGTAGAAATCACAACTTAGTATGTTAGTATTTTGGGGACGGGTTTTAGACATTGGGAATGTCGGGAATGGCCGGGAATTTAGAATGTCCCAAAAATACCCCTTTAGTATGATTTTAGTGATTTTATGGTGGAGGGGCAAAATGGTCTTTTTGCCCCATTAGTATTTTTGTCTTATGTGAATTAAATGAATTAAATGTTATTTTTTTTAATAACCTTTTTGGCTGAAATGATTAAGTGTATATGTTGAATGTTATTTTCCTTTTTATCAAAAATCATTAAGTTTGGAAAAAAATAGAAAAAAATTGGAAGCTTTTTCTCTCAACTCTCTCTCTCTCTCTTTTCGGCCATTAGAGGCAGCTTCTAGGGTGTTTTTCTCTTCAAAATTCTTGTAGATTTCAGCTTGTGGTGTGTCTCTAATCAAGGTATTTCTTAGCTTTAACCTTTTCCTTGTTTTTCTTGAAAAAAATGATGAAAATGGATGAAATTGCATGTGATTGTGAAGTGTTCTTCTTCTTTGTGATTTTGTTGTTAATTTATGGATTCAAAGCATGATTTTTGATGTTAAATGAGTTGTTTGAAGCATGAGTAGCTAGGTTGTTCAAGCTTTTAATTTATATATGAAAATTGATGATTTTTGTGAGAAAATGCTATGTTTAGTTTCTGTGTTATTGCTGGATGTTATTGCTAGTTTGCAGAGGTGTTTTAATGCTTAGTTAAGTAGAATTAACTAGGCTAGGGTGCATGTTAGATGGTTTTGCTCAAGCTTGAGTTTGGAACTCAAAGCTTGAGCTCCAATGGTGAATTTTGCATGTGTGATTTCTAGGTAGGTTTGATGCTCTAGAATTGTTATTTGGGGCATATAGAACAGGTCTGGAAAGTTTGGGACCAATTGGGGTTGAATTGGTCAAGTTATGAGATTTTATGGTTCTGCTCGCGAGGAACCGGAATTCGGTTGAGCATCCGGAATTCGGATGGGGGTTCGAAATTTCCCGAACCGGAATTCGGTTGGGCAACGGTCTGTAGGTTGGGGGATTTTTCGAACCCTAGTTTTCCTCGTTTTTGGGTTTTTAGGGGTATTGCCATGCTTTTTATCGATAGGGAAACTTTTAGTTTCAAGTTTTAGTCCGGGAAGTGATTTAGCGTGTCGCTTATAGCGTTGTGATTTTTATGGTTTAGGAGCCGATGTCAATCCGCCGTCGACTTCGGTTCCGGTCGAGTTGGCCAAGCACACCTGAAATCGGAATCCAGGTAAGATTAGTATAACAGTATGCATATGTAGATTACATGTTTAGCGAGCATGTAGGAAGCCTATTAGATTACATTAGTTGTATGTTGGCTTCGAGCTATCCAACCCTGTCACGTCGGTACAGGCTGGAGTATGACCAGCAGCCGGAGTATGACCGGTTTGACCGATCAGGCTGACACTGGGTTGGTGGTCCCGTGCTATTGACGTATCCGTCGGTACAGGCTGGAGTATGACCGACGGCGGAGTATGGCCGGTTCGGCCGATCGGGAGGATACGGTAACACGTCGGTACGAGCCGGAGTATGACCCGACGGCGGAGTATGACCGGTTCGACCGATCAGGTTGTTACGTGTCAATAGTACCGTCCCTATGAACGTTCAGAACTCAGTACCATGTTGGACATGGCAGTAGTGGCTCAGTACCATGTTGGACATGGCAGTAGCGGGACTCAGTATCGTGTTGGACACGGCAGTCAGTTTTATGTATGATATTATTATGCTTTTCTTACTGAGTCTGTCGACTCACAGTTTATGTTCATGTGTAGGTAAAGGCAAGGCAGTTGCTGATGGACCGTGAGCGAGCTTATGAGATTGTACATGTCGGGGCGGTTAGGCCTGGAGCGTACGATCCTCGGGACAGCACGGCTGAGATTTTTGTAACTGTCGTTAGACGACTTTCATTTTGATGTAAAAGTTAAACAGTTAAAACGTTTGTAAATATTTTTATAAATCGGGATCCCGAGACTTTTTGTAAAATGGTTTATAAGTTTAATGAAAAAGCAAAATTTTAATTAATCACGTTTTTCCATAAACCTCGTTGATTAGCAACGAGCTGCACAGTACGTTTAAAAATCACGTAATACGCCTAAGATAGTTAGGGTGTTACAATTACACTTGATCTTCTCCATGCAATATGAGATTGCACAATTTACTTGGTATTTTCCCTTGTAGATCACGAGACTACTAATTGTCACAGATATTAAATCAATACATGCATATTAAAATTTTTTTAATTAGATAATAATGTTTTTTTTTTAATTTTTGAAATGGCATGTGAGATTTTGATCTTTAAAGATTTTTTTAGTTATTGTTGCTATATTGGTATACCATTTAGATATGATTATATATATATATATATATATTATGTGTACAATAAAACTCAAGTGAGATGTCGTGGTGAATTATTTTATTTTAATTCATAGTTAAGCCAACGAAGTTAAAATGTGGTTAAAAATATCTACATGTATGTTTAATATTTTTTTAATTATGTAATGTATTTTTTTTTAATTTTTGAAATGAGATTTGAGATTTTGATTTAAGGATCTTTTTTAGCTATTGCGGCTACATTGGTCATGTGCCCTTTGGATATGATTATATATACTTATTTTATATGTACAATAAAACTCAAGTGAGATATCATGGTGAATCATTGTGTGACCAATTACGTAAAATTGTCTCTTATTTTAATTTAAAGTTAAACCAATAAAATTAAAAATGTAATTAAAAATGTCTACAATATTTTAAGTATTTTAAACTAAAATTAAAATTTTTTATATAAAATATTTATATGATTTTTTTATATATAATAATATTATAAATAAATTAAAAAAAATATTCTATTAAGTAATAGTATATTTTATTAAAATTAATATACAAAACTAAAAAATACCATTAAATTAAAAAATTTATTACATAACTACATTTAATATTAAAATAGATATAACACTTTATGATATTCTATTATCGTCCTTTAACAATTATTTTAGAACAAAAGAATTTTTACCTTTGGAATTATAATTTGCTTCATGAATTATTTTTTGTAAGAGGTTATCTTCGAACTATAAAGATAAGTGTAAATTGTTCAACTACATTTTATTTATTTTTGTAAATAATTTTTTGATGTAAGACTAATCTAGGAGCTAATCTATTGTAATTCAAGAATTCAGACTCAAATAATTGTATAGAATTGTACTTTAACAATCAAATATGGATGTGTACATATTTTTAAAATTAATAATGTTTGAATGTTTTTAAGGTTTATTATCTTAATTTTAGCTAGCTTAAGTGAGCTAAATAAACTCTCGTGTAAGACTCATAATCATAATAATAAATTATCTATAAAAAATGAATAGATTACAATTTGAATAAGTAAATTTATAATTATTTCTATAATTCGATGAAATATTCTTTTAGGGAAAAATATAATAATAATTCATATGGCAAATCTCTTTAGGGTGGTAGTAAATTTCATATTTATTCTTCATTATATATCTAAATTATTTATTTATTTATTTTAATATATAAATATCACAACAAATACACTATATTATTATTACCCTATCTTCCACAGCTATCTTATATCTTATATAAATACAAGTTATATATATATATTTAATTATTAGAGCACCTCCAAGGAGGCAGCAAAATTTCAAAAATGGAGTAGTTAATGCTCCAAGGAGGCACCATCATGCCTTGCAAAATGAGGATATATGTACGATTGCACGGCTTATATGCCGTGCATTTGTATAGCCTTGCATTTTTTTTTTTTTTTTTAGTTTTTTTAATAATTTAATTAATATTTATATATATTTATATTATTATATTTGTAAAATTAAGAATTATTTTTTGGGAAATTTTTTAATACACATTTTTAAAAGTGATGTACGAATCTACTCCTATTTATTTCGGCAGAAAAACTTTTTTAGTCTATTTTTTTTATATAGTAGTGTATATTATAATTATTTAAGACATCCTGTAAAATTTAAAAAAAATTAGAAAAATTTAATAAGCCGAAAATAGAGCACTTCTTTAAAAGTGGTGCACTGATTTACTCCTACCTGTTTCGGCATTCGGGAGACTTGTTTAGTCTTTTTTTTTATGGTCGTGTACATTATAGTTATTTAAAACATCTTGCAAAATTTTAAAAAATTTAAAAAAATTTAACATGCCGAAAATAAAATTCAAACTTTCTGTTGCGTGACTCTTTTATTTAGAAGAATACATTGTAAAAGCACCTTATAATATTTATTTTTGTGTAAATTTAAATGTGAATATCATAAATTATTTTTTTCTTTTAATTATAAAAGCACCTTATAATATTTATTTTTGTGTAAATTTTAATTAAAGATAAAGATGCTCACATTGAGCTTCGAAATGCATTAATCGAACACTTGTGGGACGAATATGGTAACTCACAAAATTAATATAATTTAATTAATTTTAAGTGTGTGTTTCAAGTTTAATTTAATTTAATGTAATTTTTTTGTCATGAATGTAATGTTTGTTCTCTAGTAATGTAATATTTATGTTATTGCAATATGATATTTTAATTTATCGAATTTTGCCGATTTTACAGTATTATTGTATTTAATCACATTAGTAAGTTTATTTAAATATAACAATTGTGGTAATTTTTGTTAATTAATATGATATTATTTTTTTAATTTATTAAAAAATTAATATAATAATAAGAAATATTTTTTTTAGTGTAATTTTTGGTGTTGTGGTTGGAGTAGAAATAATTTTTGACACTAAATTTGGTGATAGTGTAACACCAAATTTAGTGTCTCTTTGGAGATGCTCTTAGTCTCCATTCTCCACAACCCCATGAGATGCTCATAACAAATTTACCAAAATACCCAAACACTATACTATCTCTCTATGATTAAACTCCCAACCACACATGCATTTTATAGTAATTTCATATTCATGTTTTGGATGACAATCAAAAATTTCAGAGTCTATGGTGTGGAGAGAGAGAGAGAGAGAGAGAGAGAGAGAGAGAGAGAGAGAGAGAGAGAGAGAGAGAGAGAGAGAGAGAGACTTTGCCTTGGGAAAGGGAAGACTTTGATGATAAAATTAGAGCTTAGGAGAATGTGAAAGGTAAAAGGGAAATAAATTGGAGTAAGCAAAACAATTTCAATGTTCTTTTTTTAAAAAAAAAAATTATAATTTTTTAATTTTATTTATCTAATTTAATGATACTTCAAAACGTGGGCTTGGGCAGAGTTCATAGTTTATTTTATTTTAATTAATTAATTATAATAATAATATAGAGAGGTTTAAAGGTGGCGTGGGAATAGAGAAAATTTGTAATGAAGCTTATATATGGTTGTTTGTGTTGTACTGTGATTGGAACCATTTTTGAAGATAATTAGTACAATTTTTTAATTTTTTACTTTTAATTTTTTTTTACAGTGGGGAAGGTGAAGTTAAAATAAGGTAATAAGGTGATTTGGATTTCGAGAAAGAAATGGTGGGTTTGTTTTGGGAGTAGGGTAACAACAAAAAAAAATATATAAAATTAAACAAAATTGTCACATGAGAGAGATAATATATGTAATTATGTATTGAGAAAGATGGTATGAGTTTCTTGGAATATATTAGGGCATACCTCACGATTAGGGTTTCATTTGCCTTGGCTTTAGCTAGGGCTTTTTTTATTCTTCACACTCATTCTTCTAAGTTGGTTAATTTGATTTTGACTAAGAAATGTATAGTATTTATTTTTTTTATATATATATAAAATGATGTATATTATGTCATTGTTATATATATGTGAGCTATTGGTAATTATGTACATTAATATAATAAATTTTTTAATTTATTTTTTAATTTTTACCTAAAATTTAATTGGTATGGTTGATTTATCAACAATACAGCCAATATACTAATTAGGAGGTCTAATTTTATCATAACTACGCTTGTTTTTTTTTTTAAAAATAATCTTTTTATTTTTACAAGTAAAATATAATAATTATTAAATTAAAATAAGGAGAATTAAATACTTAATTCACTTTAATAATTATATAATAACATGTCATGAGGGATGGTACAGAGACTCTAGATTTAAAAGAAAAATAACTGCATACAATATATAATCATCAATATATTAGACTATATTGCATGACTATAACTACATTTAGCTAGATCTTAAAGAGTTTAAGTGATTAATTTGAATTTTTTGTATTATTATAATGAGATAATTTTTCATTTAATGACTTTATCATAGGTTTTAATGGGACACCGATTGAAGAAACAATATTGTTTTCCCAAAAAAAATAAAAGGTTTTTCAAGCAAAATAGTAATAACAAAATCTTAAAATTGGTGTCTCAATTATGATCATGATGTATAATTTAAGTTTTGGTTGAGTAAATATAGATAATGATAAATAATAAATGTATATAGGAAAAGAAAAGAAAGAAGAAAATAAAAAAACCCTAGTTACCTACAGAATACTTTGGGTGCTTCAAGTCAAAATGATTAATAATTGATCATGATTTTTCGAGGCTTCATTCATTAGTAGTTATGTTTTCAATGCTTTTGTTTCTTAATTATAAATTTATAATATTTATGTTTTCATTTTGGGTTAAATAAAATTGCTAATTAATTTCATTATTCATTGGCTTATTCAACCAATGAACTTGGTGACAATTTTACATAAAAAATTATTAATTTGCTTAATTCAAAAGTTTTAGCTTTCTTTCTCCATTTTTATTTTCAATTATTCTTTTTAATTGGAATAATTAGTATTTTTGTATCTTCAACTTTCAACATTATTACATGAACTCACCCTTTAAAATATACAACTTGTTGAATTTTTTTTTTTTAAAATATGACATTTACATAATTATACCTCTCTTTATGTTAGGGTCTATTTCTTTTACCGTTAAAAATAAGTATTTTTATGCATTAAATTTGACCAATACAAAATTTTGTCTATTTTTTTCAAAATAATTTAAAAATTATAATGTTCAATTGATCCTGAAAAATTAATAAAACTTATTAGAAAATCTGATAAAAATATTAAATTAATTAAAAAAATATTAAGTTTACTTAAAAAACTTAATTTATTTCTGAAAATATTTTTAAAGTTTATTTTATTTATAAACACGTATCTTAAAAAATCAACCCATGATTATTGAAAATCTGAAATTATTTATATTTATAAACTCATATCTTAAAAAATAAAAAAAAAAATAATTGAAATTTCATAAAATTATTTTTTTTTTTAAAAAAATAGAAATTAAACTAATAAAATTTTATGTTAGCTTAAACAAATCTAGATTTTTGAAATTAAAAAAATAGACACGAACTTGTTCTTGTAAAATTTAGCTTTACAAAAATTGAATTTTTAATATATTTTTTTAAATCTAAATGTATTTTTTAATAAAAAATAAATAATTTTTAAATCGCTTAATTAGGTTTAAAATTTTATTAATTTTCTTAATTATTCAAATTAAATTTTTTTAAGATCTAAATTAATTTTTTTAAGATTTACTTAAAAAATATTGAATCTTTCTCATTTTTATTTTAAGAGGCACTATTTGATAGTTTGTCAAAGTTTAAGGAACAAAGTTGCTAATTTACAAAGACATGTCATCATTTAAACGGAATATAATAAAACTGAACCTAATAGATGGACTAAATTTCTATAAATGTAAAAGTTCAGGAGAAATTTTTAACAAGCTGTATATTTTAGGGAGCAGAATCAATATTATTGTCGAAAGTTCAGGAGGTAAAATTATTAATTATTCTTTCAATTAAGAGTTTAATTAACGTACTAATATGATTTTTAATTATGATTATGTTATTGGTAAGAAAATCTCCAATTATGCTCTCTGAACTCATTCCTTAGCTCAAATAAAGAGTGATACTTGAAAAAAATGAGCTCCAACATACAAAAAAAAAAGATCAGCTCTCTAAATAGAGGGAGTTTCCTACTTTTTTGCTAAATTTATTTAATAATACTTTAATTAAAAGTACAATTACTTTTCCAGTATTTTATAAAATAAATTTATATTTAATAAATTTAAATTATATAATATTATTAAAATAATTAAATACTAACTATAACATAGAGTATAGTTGAAGCAATAACAATAAAAATAACTTTTTATTTTAATTTTTTAACTATTTAGCTAAAAAAAAATAGAATGTACGATTAAAAATGATCTAATAATGTATGTTTATTTAAAAAAAGTGTATTCAGTAATTTGTGTTTTTCCAAATTATTAAAAATATTAATCAATAAAACTTTATCAATATAACATGCCTTCAACTTATGAGTTATAAACTTAAATTAATTATTTAATTACATATAACTGAAGAAAGATAAATTTAAGTTTGAGTTTAAGGTACTGATTATATACATTTTTTAAATACAGGGTACCATATTATAAGCATTATTGAAAAGGATATCTCATAAGTTTTATATTTTTTTATTTTTATCTCTAAATTTTATATTTTCCCTAATAAAATTTATATTTTTCATTAATACTCACTACTCACTATTGACTACTATTACAAAATCTTTTATTTTTTGTGATAATTATTTAGTCACAGCATAATTTTTTTGTGACCAAATATGACTTTTAATCACAATAAAATGTTATTTTAATTAAAGTATATATAGTATTTAGATACAAGTTGTCACTAATTTAGTTTTAATCACAATAAGTATTGTCGCTAAAACTACATTTAGTCACAATAAATTATAATTTTTGTGATTAATACTTTTAGCCACAAACCTTTTAGTCACAATATAAGAATGATAATTTATAATTAAACACAATTTTTTTCTTTTAGTCACAATTTTTATTGTAACTAAAAGTAAAAAATTTTGTAGGGTAGTGGAGTAGTTGTGTCTTTTAATATTCTTCTTAATGATATATAATACAAAGGTGAAGCAAAGGTAATTTATATAAATATATACATATATATATATATAAGCATTGAAATACTATGATCAATGTTATATATTAAAAGCATTACTTGAAATGAACGTATAATTAACATGCAATATATGATCTCAAATCAAAAGTACATATTAATGATCTTATTATATATACTAAAAAGAAATATATATGTAAAAGATACCTTGTTTGTTTGCCAAGAAATAAGACTAGTTTTTCACATTAATCAAATATAAATCTGTGAATATATATACTCCTAATCCTTAGTCGATCTTCTTTATTAATTATTATTACTATAATTGCACTTCAAGATCATAAATTCTTAAGTACTCGATCGAGATCTCTCATAATGCATGAAAATTAAAAAATCTATCATAGATTCATATAGTGATAGCAGATCGCGATCCCTATTATTTCAAATAATTTAAAGATATATATTATATAATAATACATATAACATATATATAATGCGTGTATATGTATGAGTGTATTATATACGTTCAAGAGAACCAAATTTAAGTGTATAAATATATGTGTATCATTTCATGATGATCTGTACATATATATTTATAATATTATATCTTCTTTTTTTTTTTTTAAATGAAAGTCATTTTATGAAACGAAAATCTCTGTTACTAAATTAGGCAATAACTCAATTGGAACAGTGTCCAAGTTGAATAGGCGATCAGGGTGAGATATAGAGGCCCTTGCAAAGGAATGAGCTGTAACAGTCAGTAGTCCCGTGATCCGTAAGGGGAAATACCGGGTAAGCTGTGCAATCCCACATCGCCTGGGGAAGGTCAAGTGCGACGATTCTGAGACTGTGTAGGTATGGGACTGCACAGTTGAAGAGAGCTTAAATGGATTGATTGGTACTACCTATGTCAACAAGGTGCATCTTGTTTTTCGGTAGCCCATCTCGAAAGAACTCCACAGTTAAGCGTGCTTGGCCTGGAGCAATTTCAAGGATGGGTGACCTCCTGGGAAGTTTTCCCAAGATGCGTGTGAGTGAGGACAAAGTACGCTGAAAATACTCGTGTTGGTTTGTAGGGTCAGTCATCAATCCAGGAAGCAGCCAGAGTGACGTACTCGTGTATAAGAGCCATTATTCCGTGGGTGTAAGGGCCCAATGGAGGCTTGAAGCGGGGATGTTACAAATGGTATCAGAGCCTTGACCCAGCCGGAAGTGTGGTCGACGAGGACGTCGGACCCCGTAAGGGGGGGTGATTGTGACAGTCAGTAGTCCCGTGATCCGTAAGGGGAAATACCGGGTAAGCTGTGCAATCCCACATCGCACAGGGAAGGTCGAGTGGGACGATTCCGAGACCGTGTAGGTATGGGGCTGCACGGTTGAAGAGAGCTTAAATGGATTGATTGGTACTACCTATGTCGACAAGGTGCATCTTGTTTTTCGGTAGCCCATCTCGAAAGAACTCCACGGTTAAGCGTGCTTGGCACGGAGCAATTTCAAGGATGGGTGACCTCCTAGGAAGTTTTCCCAGGATGCGTGTGAGTGAGGACAAAGTACGCTGAAAATACTCGTGTTGGTTTGTAGGGTCAGTCATCAATCCAGAAGCGACCGAGTGACGTACTCGTGTATAAGAGCCATTATTCCGTGGGTGTAAGGGCCCGATGGAGGCTTGAAGCGGGGATGTTACAAATGGTATCGAGCCTTGACCCATGGAAGTGTGGTCGACGAGGACGTCGGACCCGTAAGGGGGGGTGATTGTGACGATCGGTAGTCCCGTGATCCGTAAGGGGAAATACGGGTAGGCCGTGCAATCCCACATCGCACTGGGGAAGGTCGAGTGGGACGATTCCGAGACCGTGTAGGTATGGGAGCCGCACGGTTGAAGAGAGCTTAAATGGATTGATTGGTACTACCTATGTCAACAAGGTGCATCTTGTTTTTCGGTAGCCCATCTCGAAAGAACTCCACGGTTAAGCGTGCTTGGCACGGAGCAATTTCAAGGATGGGTGACCTCTGGGAAGTTTTCCCGGGATGCGTGTGAGTGAGGACAAAGTACGGCCGAAAATACTCGTGTTGGTTTGTAGGGTCAGTCATCAATCCAGAAGCGACGAGTGACGTACTCGTGTATAAGAGCCATTATTCCGTGGGTGTAAGGGCCCAATGGAGGCTTGAAGCGGGGATGTTACAAATGGTATCAGAGCCGACCCGGCGGAAGTGTGGTCGACGAGGACGTCGGACCCGTAAGGGGTGATTGTGACGGTCGGTAGTCCCGTGATCCGTAAGGGGAAATGCGGGTAAGGCTGTGCAATCCCACATCGCACAGGGAAGGTCAAGTGGGATGATTCGAGAATTTGTGTAGGTATGGGACTGCACAGTTGAAGAGAGCTTAAATGGATTGATTGGTACTACCTATGTCAACAAGGTGCATCTTGTTTTTCGGTAGCCCATCTCGAAAGAACTCCACAGTTAAGCGTGCTTGGCCTGGAGCAATTTCAAGGATGGGTGACCTCCTGGGAAGTTTTCCCAGGATGCGTGTGAGTGAGGACAAAGCACGCTGAAAACACTCGTGTTGGTTTGTAGGGTCAGTCATCAATCCAGGAAGCAGCCAGAGTGACGTACTCGTGTATAAAAGCCATTATTCCGTGGGTGTAAGGGCCCAATGGAGGCTTGAAGCGGGGATGTTACATGAGCCGCTACATTTGCTGATCGTTTTACAAAATGAAAAGAAACATTACGCAAAGAACTTAACAAATTCCTACAATCACTAACAACTTTGCCAAATAAAGAAATCATAACGGACAACTTGAACAACTGAAAGGCAATCCGTTTCTAAAGTCACATGAAGCCATGAATGATCCTTGATCCAACTCAATGCCTCCTGGACTCCAATTGCTTCGGCCACCACAGGAGAAATCAAGCCATGAAACAACTTTGTACCACATTCAACAAAGAAACCACTGGAATCTCTCGCCACAAAACCAACTCCATAGGTAGAGGAATCATTAAACACAGCCGCATTGACATTCACCTTAATACTATTAACACTTGGAGCACTCCATTGCTCAGCCCCATCCCTCAGAATGAACCCAGTGAACAGCAGCTCATTGTTTGAATTCTGAGCAACACGCCATTGATTAAGGTAGTTTGTTACAGATGCAACGATGCCTTCGATCCCCATAACTTTATCTTGCCAAACTTTATCATTCCTAGCATTCCAGATTGCCCAGCACAAGGCCACCAGCAAGTTTGCATTATCCAAATCAAGTATCTCAAACTGATACATGTACCAACCCAAAAAAGAGAACTACTGCTGCAATATCATGCCAATACCCACCCGATCCCACACAGCTGCTGCAACTGGATAAAATAAAAGAGCAGACCGGACAAGTGAAATTCGCATGCACTCTTTTCAATTACAGCTGGGTCATTGTTGGGAGACAACTTTTCGCTGCACGCCATAACATATTTTTCATTTTCAGTGGGGTTTTTAGCTTCCACAGCTTCCTCCAAAATCTGTCTTCGGCTGAAACATCCAATCCAAACTCACCATTAAGTTGCTGCAGAAGCTTATATGCACTCTTCACTGAATACAACCCAAAAAGATCAAGCGACCAATTTAAGGTATCCATCGTTAGTCGAGCTAGAACAGGAATAGACTGCACCAATAATCTATCACGAGGCAGCAGTAAATCACTATATATTTATAAAATTATATAGTTATGAATTAATTGTAGCTTTTTATACTCATAATTTATATATATATAAAAAAAAATAGTTCAGATATAGCTCAAAAGAACTTAGCCAAAAATATATATACTCTTTATTAATTTAGTTACTACTATATATTTATGCATTTAGGAAAATATTTTTGAAAATTTGATTTTAATATTTGTTAACACAATATATAATTAATTATCTAAGTAGTGTTGAAAGTTAGTTTCAATTCGTTAAGTGTTTGTAACTAACTCTGTTATTTTCTGCTACAAACAGTTGACAATTTCTTAATTGGTTATCTTTGAATTTCTCTATATATATACTTTGTTTCCTTTGATTAATCAATATACAAGATTACATTCTTTCATTCTTCACTAATATTCACATAGTATCAGAACAAACTCTTTCTTTCTCTCCTTTCGTTTCTAGAACTTTCATCAATGGCCAGACATGAAGGTTCTTCTCAAGCAGTCACTACCAATTCTACTCTTCCTAAATCTTCCCCTGTCACTTTCTCTCATTCTATTTCTGTTAGATTAGATGAACACAATTTTCTGCCATGGCGTCACCATGTTTATGCAGCAATAAAAGGTAGTAAATTGTAGAAGCATCTTGATCCAGCTCTAACGCCACCAAGATATACTACCAATGAAGATCAGATGCTTAATTGAGTTAGTCCAAAGTACAAGGATTGGGATCAGCAGGATAGTATTTTGGTTTTCTGGCTTCTCTCATCAATGTCAGAAAAACTTCTAGCTCGAATGGTGGGATTTGATACATCTTCGCAAATCTAGTCTCATCTCAATGAGTGTTTCACAGCCTTGAATCGTGCTAATATTGGCAAGGACAAGACTCAACTATGAAATCTATGAATGAAAGACTCTTTGAATGATTTTCTACTTAAGATCAAAAGTCTTGTTGACTCTTTAATCTCCATTGGCCATCCTTTGTCGACTTAGGATCACATTGAAGCTACCTTTAATGGATTGTCCAATGAATATAATGTCTTAGTCGCATCTGTTAATACAAGGCGTTATGTTTATACAGTTCCTCGAAGCTCTACACATGGCACAAGAATTTCAATTAGAAAAGGACAAAGGAGAGCTTGACATTGCCAAAGTTGAAGCCAATTTGGCCCACACTAAACCTTTTACAGGTGGTCAAGGTACATTCTCTTCCTCATAGATTTCACCTTACCATTTTGCTCCACCTTCTGTTGTGTACAGAGGACAACCCTACTATGGACCGCCAGGCTACTATGATGCATCTTATCCTCCATCTGGATTTGGACTTCATCAACCATAAGGACAATCTCGTGGGAGACGACCTCAGAGCAGAGGGCATGCCAGCAACAGCAGAGGGGGACCACCTAGTGTAGAGGATAATTTTTTGCTTGGGGACAAAAAGCACAATACCAAGTGTGCCATAAACTTGGTCAAATTGTAAGCAAATATTTTTACAGATTTAATAAGTCATTCACAAGACCAAAAACTTTTCAAACTTTTGCAGGGAGTGCTCATCTTGCTGAAGCATCAACTCAATATGCTAGCCCTAAAACTTTTAATGATAACAGCTGGTATCCTGTCTCGGGTGCCACTCATCACCTAACTCCTAATGCTCAAAACCTAGCTTACAACTTTGATTACTTTGGTGATCAATAGATCCAAATGGGAGATGGCTCAAGTTTACTTATTCAAACCATTGGTAACATTTCTTTTCACTCTCCCGTTTACACCAAACAACTTGTCATTCACAAATTATTACATGTGCCTCTTATAACTAAAAATGTACTCAGTGTCTCTAAGTTTCCACTTGACAATAAAGTTTTCTTTGGGTTTCACCATTCTCACTATACTGTCAAAGATTAGGAATCCAAGAAGATCTTGCTGGTTGGGAAGCTTGAAAATGGTCTATACAAGTTTGATTCCATCTAGTGGATTGCTTCCCTTTCACTCAGGCGTGTTCTTCATCAAGTCATACCATTGAGTATGTTTAGTCCAGTTCAAAATAATGTAATAATCACCAGTTACTAGGGGTGTTCGCGGTGCGGGTGGTGCGGTTTTTGACTATTTTTTCAAACCAACCCGCACATGCGGTTTTTTAAATTTCCCAAACCGCACCCGCACTGCAAAATTAACAGTAGAATGACCTAGCCTATTGTGCCATAAGGCATACGAGGAATTGAGCTGCTATTCAAAAGAAGCCTTAAGTATTTATGGGGGATTTTAATTGTGTTAAGAATGTTGAATAGAGTTAGAGTTGGGAAAGAAACTAATTAAAGATTTCAAGCAGTTTAAGAGCTTTATTAATGATATCTGCGTTAATGATGTCAAGTATGATAGTTATTTCTATACTTGGAACAACAAATAAGATGGTTTGAATAGGGTCTATGCCAAGTTAGATTGAGTCTTAGGAAACATTTTGTGGATGGACATGTTTTTTACAGTTGAGGTGAATTTTCTCCCTGAAGGTGATTTTAACCATAGTTTTGCCCCCTTACTGTTCACTCTTTGCAAAATAATGGTTGAAAGCCTTTTTCGGTATTATGATATGTGGAGCATAAGCTCCATATTTCAAAGTAGAGTGAATATGGTCTGGTCAGTAAAAAGTATGGGAGCTCCCATGTATGTTTCTGTCAGGAATTGAAGCTGGTTAAATAAATTTTGAAAAGAGTTGTATAAAGAGGAGTTTAGTGATATTGTTGAGAGGAAAAAAAAAGGATTTTGTGATGCTTCAAGGATGCCAATTAGTGCTTCAAAAGGATCCTTCTAATCTGGTTTTAATCGCAGTTGAGATTGAAGCTAGGGAAGCTTTTAAAAAAGGTTATTGACTCTCATTTATCATTTTTAAAGAAAAAAGCAAAAATTGCTTGGGCAAATGGTGGAGATAGTTACACAAATTTATATCATAGAAGTCTGAACCTAGAAGAATGCAAAATTCTGTCTATGCCATTTATGATGAGTGTGGAAATCAGGTTGATGATCCTCCTGAAGTATTACTTCCTTTATGGAGTATTATAATCATTTATTGAGATCTAAAAGGGCACAAAGAAGAAGTGTGATGACTATTGTAATGAACAAGGGGCCTGTACTTTCTACTGAGCATATCGATTTCCTCTCTCAACCTTATACTAAAGAAGAAGTCAAAGCTTCCCCCTTCCCCATTCCTAATGAGAAAGCCTCTGGATTGAATGGTTTTACTAGTGGTTTCTTTAAGAAAACTTGGGAAATTGTTGGTGAAGACTTCATTATTATAGAGCTTTCTACTTTGGAGTGGGGTAAGCTTCTAAAGAGATCAATACTACTACCTTAACTCTCATTCCTAAAATTAATTGTCTCAATAATGTTTGTGATTATAGACTCGTTACTTGTTGCAATGTGGTTTATAAAATAATCACTAAGGTTCTTTGTGCTAGATTGAGGATTTTTTTACCAAACATGATTGTCGATAATCAATGCAGCTTTGTTCATAAGAGGTACATTGGATATAACATTATTATTTGTCAAGACTTAGTCACACAGTTTGGTAGGAAGCATAACAATCCCTCTTACATAATTACGTTGCATCTTAAGAAAGTTTATAAAACAGTTGAGTGGAATTTCATCAAAGAGATGTTGAAGGCTCTTCATTTTCCTGAGGCGGCTTTCATTAATATTGTTATGGATTGTGTAAGAACTCTTCACTTCTATTTGTTCATAAATGGTGCTTTCCATGGTTTATTCCTTACTAAGAGGGTCTTAGACAAGGAGATTCCATATATTGGTATGAAATATTTATCCAGACTTTTGACTAAAGTTCCAAATAGAAGGGATTTTAGCTACCACCCGAGGTGTAGGAATTTTCGGTTGAACTATCTTTGTTTTGTTGATGATGTTCTCCTTTTCTCTAAAGGGGATACCCAATCAATTATGCTGTTATTAAAAGCTTTCAAGAGATTTTCAAACACTGTTGGGCTTCATGCCAACTCAAATAAGACAACAATATATTGCTCAGGAATCAATTTTATGTCCAATTTATCCTCGATAGCTCAGTGTTTTCTCTTAGCAATCTTCCCTTTAAATATTTGGGCATTTCTACTTGTGTTGGTCGTATTTCCTAATTTGATTGTGATTCTATAATTGAGAAAATTGGCAAAAATTATTAGATGGTCGTATTTATGTTGGAAGATCCATTTTGATTAATTTTGTCTTTATTTCTACCCATACTTATTGGGTTCATCTAATAATTTTGCCAAAGTATATTTTTGGTAAAATTAATAGTATTTGTAGTACTTTTTGTGGAAAGAAAATTTTGATTCACCTAGTCCAGGATATATGGTTTGGAAGAGTGTTACCCACAAATGACCTACGTCGCGCTTCGAAAAATAGTTATCACCACTAAGATCTAATTTTTACCGTTAGATCATCATCAACGGTCAAAAACATCTTATTTGTATTTTCCCTTTATTTTTGTGGGTATCCTTCATATATAAAAGGAGAGTTTTTCAAGTTCAAAAAACTACCCAAAAAGTTAGAGCTTCTTCCTCTAGTTTCTCTTTCTAAAAATTAGAACTTCTGACACTTAGTATTATTCTGTAATTGCCATCTCGTGAGAAATAAAAACTTGAAGTAGACATAGCTCTATTACTGTCGCAATGCAGAGAGTGAACTACTATAAATTTATTGTGTCTCTCTTATAATTACTTAACTACTTAATTATTCTCAACAATCCAAGGAACAGATGTGACTTAGAAGTCTAGTTTAAATTTTTGAGTCAACATAATACAAATCCTTATTATCTAGAGTGGTGCCTTAAATGGATGAAAAGATGCAGGAAGTCCCTAAATATGCTCTTGTATACTTTGTTTGGGATGTTGAAATAATACTTTGTGAAATGATCATGTATATAGTATGTACAGTAAACTTTTTTGTAAATAGAATTAAATAAGACATTTATTTTAAATTTTCTCATTTTAAAATAGAGAAAACAAGTATAGAGAATATTATTTGGATGGAGGGATTGAGAACAACCTTTTTTTTTTTTTTGAATAAAAATCATAAGATTTATTAATTAATAAAATCGTTCAAAACACCAACAAAGATGATTTGTAGAATTGTGTTAAGCATGAGAAATTTCGGGCAAAACTTTTCTATGCTTCTCTTGTTGATAATTAGGAAGTTGGGTATGCTAAGGCTATTTGGCACAGACTTATCATTCCAAAGCACAGGTTTATCTATTGGCAAGCTTGTAATTTGCAACTTCTAACCAGGGACAATTTGGAGAGAATCTTTCCTATTCAATCCAATCTCTGCCCGGTTTGTGATCAGGAAAAGGAGACCCATAACCATCTTTTTATGGACTGCCACTTCACAAAGTTGGTGCTGCGAGATGTTAGCAACTGGTTTGGGGCTTTCAATTGGCCAAGGAACATCGTCGAGCTCCAAGACTGGGTTCAAAACGCTGCCTATGACTTAAAATTTCAGATTTATAATGCTGTCTTGGTTGGGATTCTGTATTGGGTTTGGAAAAATAGAAATAGCTGTGTGTTCAACTTGTTGTTACTCTTCTACTTTTATAAGTAGAGATGTTAAAAGATTGGTAAAGTATAGGGTGTTAGGCTTTGCTTGTAAACATACTAATACTAATGATAGAATCATGGATGTAATTAGTAGCTGGTGAGGCTTTGGTGGTTGGGCTTCGGCTCTACCTTGTTCAGGTTGTATTTGCTCAGTTTTTGAATAAAATTATCCTTTTGTTCTAAAAAAAAAAAAAAATCGTTCAAAACAATAGAACGCACTTCAAAGGATCAGTCCTCCAACTGAAGCACACAATCTGTAGAGAAACAAAAGTCTCTTGCCAAGTAATGAACCAACTTATTTGCAGATCGTTTTACAAAACACAAATCAACAAAAGATAAAGCCAAAAGCAAATTTCGAACATCTTGAACAATAAGACTAAACTGTGAAGGCATAAAAATACCGCTCTGAATCGCTTTGACACACACCAAGCTATCTGTTTCCAACATGATTTTTTCTCACGAATGAGTTGCAATCCAACTCAAAGCTTCTTTAATGCCTATTATCCTAGCAATTTATTGAAATTTTTACCGTCTGTCATTTCGGTTGTGTGGATGCGACTATAGCTAAAATTGTGGGGATTAATTGGAGGCGTTGAGTCGGATTAAGCGAAAAGGATGGTCTAGAGTGTTGCTCGAAATTGATTCATTAGTTGTGGTTCAAACAATCACCCACCATATTTATGGATATGCTTTCTCCTTTTAGTCAACTTGTGTTTGAATGTAGATCTTTATTGGTCTCTTTACTTTTTTGTCAACTTATATTTTGTTAAACGTTGTATAAATAAAATTCTATAAATAAAATTGTGTATTGTTTTGTTCGTATTCAGATCTTATTTTCAGTAAAAGTTTTGCTTCTGTTGATTTTTTTTATTTATTGTAATGATTGAAGCTTATTAATGAGTTAATAAGTTACTATTTTCTTTCAAAAAAAATAATAAATAAATAAATAAAATGTATATATATATATATTAATTAATGGGACAATGTCCCTATATATAGCTAGACGATTTTGTATCAAGTGTTAATATATAGTGGAATGTGACTTTAATTAGGACAACTTTCTTGGCATTTTCTGGTCTTAAATTTTTTGATTCATTGAGCCCCAAACCCTATTTGGTCTCATGGAATATATAGTGTATACATAATAATTAGTAACATATATAAATGTCAATTTATTTAAACTTTATTAATAAATTATTATCAACATTATTTTCTAAACAAAAAAATAAATAAAAAATTAAAGCATAGTTCTAGAAATAGTGGAGAGCATAAAGAAGACAAAAAGAGAAGCCTCCTTAAAACCATGAGTCTCACCTAATTATTATTATGATCAAATAATATATGCCCATACTTTATATCTTAAAAAAAAAAACAAATTAATTATTATGCAGAATATATGTATATATATACAGTATATGGTGTACCCATGTTTTTCAGCATAAACAAAATCAAATTAAATTAGACATCTTACAGGAATCATGCTTTCACCAATATAACAAGTCTTTTTCATTCAACAAATATATATATATATATATATATAAATTAATATATAATAACAAAGGTCTCTTTTTGGTCAAATTAATATATACTTTTCCCTTAATACAATTATACGAAATCTCCTAATAAATTATTTTTCAGATGTTGGGTGTGTGATTGTCAGATTTAAAGTTCAAATCCTTGCATTATTTTTTCATCTCTTGTTTTTAATTAATAAATGATAATAATAATAATAATTACTAACTAAATTGCCCATTTACTTTTTAATGTTATAGCTTTATTATTTATTATCCAGGTGCACTACTAGCTAGGGTTGCCATAAACCCTACTAATACTACCTCAACATGTCATCTTTTATTACTATTAATTGTAATATAATATATATATATAAGATATTATTATTATTATTATTATTATTATTATTATACATGTCATATAATAATGATACATATATGTATGTACACTTGTATTATGGTATAATTGTATTGTGTGAGTGGAAGACTAGTTATTACACAGTTTTGTATGATGAAACTAAACATTATTTATACCTTGTCTATAATTATATGCATTATTGCAAGGAGGTGATGATGATTAATTAAAGATAAGTACATTGTGACAAGGGTGTATTGTAGGGATACATTTTAGATTGACAGCTCTTGTAATTTTAAGTCTTCTATATAGGAACTCTCTAATCAATATTTGAGAGGATTTAGCTTAATAACTCCTATATATTAGCATCGACAATAATTTGAAAAACAATATATATATATATATATATATGAAGATTCTAAATAATATTTTATGTAATGATCCTGAGGTCTAATTTCTATCTATGCACGTATTTTTTGTTAAAAAAAAATATATGAAGACAAGTCTAGCTCAAATAAGAGAGTTTTCATTTAGGGAAATTTGTGTCAAAAGTCCTCAAAAAATTCAGTTTGATACATATAAGTCTCCAATTTCGAAAAATAGCAGTAATAGTCCTTAAGGTTATGTTTTTTATTTGTTCGTTAGTCCTAATTTTAATTGAGCCGTCTATTTTTTAAAAAAATTGCCACGTGTTGAAATATTATTGGTCCAAATTATTATTTTAATTTTAAAAAATAAAAATAAAAATAAATAAATTTTTTAAAAATAATTTATTTTTTCTTTTTTTTTTCCTTTTTCTTTTTCTTTCTTTTCTTCTTCATCTTCTTCTTCTTCTCACTGCCAGACCCTAACCCTAATTCTAAAATGGATGAATACAACTCTATCTCCAGAAAAAAAAAATATGAGAGGGTGTTGTACACATACGATCAGCTTGGTGGATTTCTAAAATGTATAATAGGTTATTTATTTGTTATCATTTGTTGCTTCATCTCATTTACCCAACCAGAGCATAGAGCGCACTCTTAATTGAGCTCCTCGTCGACTCCAATTCCTCATCCTCAAACTTAAGCAAGAACAACTCATAGGAACTCAAATTCACCGAAGCTAAAACCCTCAAAAATCCATTCCTAATGGAATTAAAGAAGTCATTAACTCTCCGGTCTCTATCAACAACTCTGAGCTTCCGACTGAAACTTCTAAAACTCGTGAGCCTGGAACGAAGAGCTTTAAGGCGTGAAATTTCTCGGCGAATGTCAAACTCAAGAGGAGGAGGTGGCACCGCGAATTCAACCAGTGCAGTGGTTACTCTGGTGAGAGGTTAGGGTCTGGCAGTGAGAAGACGAAGAAGAAAAGAAAGAAAAAGAAAAAAAAAAGAAATTATTTTTAAATAATTTATTTATTTTTTTAAAATTAAAATAATAATTTGGACCAATAATATTTTGACACGTGACAATTTTTTAAAAATAAACGACTCAGTTAAAATTAGGACTAACAGACAAATAAAAAACATGATCTTGAGGACTATTACCACTATTTTTTAAAGTTAGGGACTTATCTGTATCAAACTGAACTTTTTGAGGACTTTTGCCGCAAATTTCCCACTCATTTATTAGAGAACAACCTAATTACTCGAATTGGTCTTGGTAGTTATTGATATCATTTCCACTGTTACGGATTGCTTAGTGGTGGCGGTTGAAGGGATTCACAGTCAATTAATAATGACTTTATTTTGGTTTATTTAGTTTACAGTTTTGCTAGAGTTTTATGTTTTTTTTAGAGCATGTTTTCAATGAGAGTGATGTTCTTACTGAGATCATTTGCAGTCAATTAATAATAACCTTATTTTGGTTTAGTTTCATAGTTTTGCTAGAATTTCATGTTCTTTTTTAGAGTGGATTTTCAGTGGGAGTGATGTTCCTACTGAGGTCATCTGCAGTTAATTAATAATGACATCATTTTGGTTTAGTTAATTCATAGTTTTGTTAGAGTTTTGTGTTCTTTTCTAGAACGGGCTTTCAATGAGAGTGATGTTCCTATTAGAGCCATTTGCAATCAATTAATAATGACCTCATTTTAATTTAGTTAGTTCATAGTTTTACTAAAATTTTATGTTCTTTTTTTAGAGTAGGTTTTTAATAAGAGTGATGTTCCTACTAGGTCACAGGGCCGGCCCTGGGCATAGGCGGGCTAGGCCTGTGCCTAGGGCCCACCTATCCCAGGGGCCCAAAAAAAAATATTTACCTTTTAAAATTATACTATTTTTTTATTGAATTTGAAAAATACCATATTTTTTTCTAAATAAGGGCCCAAAATAATTTTTTTTTCTATGACCCACTAAAAGTCAGGCCGACCCTGCTAGGTCATTTGTAGTCATTTAATAATGAGCTTATCTTGATTTAGTTAGTTTGTAGTTTATCTAGAGCTTCATGTTCTTTTTTAGAGTGAGTTTTCAGTAGAAGTAATTTTCTTACTGAGTTTATATTTATGTTGTTAGACGATTTATCTCTTTATTAATTAAGTTCTATTTCCTTTCTAAAGTTTTTCTTTATTTATTTAATAGAAAATATAGTCAACTGCACTATTTCCTCTAATTGACATATACCTACATTTATTTTCTTAAAAATTATACGGCTACAATACAAAAACTTAATATTACTCTCACACAAATACGCTTAATTAAAAGCTATAATAAAATATTAAAGGACTCATATTATCTTAGTAACGGACCCAAAAAATTTTCTTTGTGAGAATTTTTTATTATTAAAAAATATTTATACATATATTATAATCACTCTTACTAGATTTATTTAATTTTATGGGGCACTATTTTAATCTATAATTATTAAATTTAATTTTTTAAAAAACAATATTTTTATTAGTGAGAGCTATATAGCCCCCCACATTAACACAAGTAAGTCCATCCCTGATGTCTAGCACTCTTATAATATATAATATCGCTATTAATACAATTCAATATCGAATCTCACTTATTTTAATTTAATAAAAGTAATAGATTACCGTTAACTAATATAAGACATCATGTGTACTAAGTACCTTAATTGCCCATAACAACTCTTGTTTTTTTTTTTTTCTTTGAAAATTATACTGAGCTAGTTAGACATAATTTTTTTTTTTTTTGTTATAAAGTCAATTTCAAAACGTATTTTATTTTTCAAAGACACTTTTACCTATATGATTGATTTTGGGTAAAGCTCTCCTTAATTATCTCACAATGAAGTACTTCAGTTAAAAGGAATCAAACCAAAGCTGGTCCTGTTTTTAATTATTTTCTTTCTATTTTATTTGCTCACATCACAAGTAATTTTCCTTTTTCATTTTTTTTTTAAAAATAGAAGCTTTACTGAAAAATACTCAAACTTTGACTGCTAAATTCAAAACACATAAAATCACATACCTTAAATTTTCTGGGAATTAACAAATTAATAATGAAAATAAATTATTATTTAATTCCAAAGAAAAATAGCAATCATATGCAAGCTAATGTATGACAAGTTCAATATATTACAAATTGAAAGGGCAAAATTATCAAAACTTTGTTACAAAATTTAACAATGTGTAATCAGATGTTACTAATTCAAATTCAAGGATTAATTATGCTACATGATTTTGGTTTTCCATTCACCAGAAGAACTCGTCGGTCCACCGCAACACAAGCATCGAACAAAATCTTTTTTTAAAACCAACCTATCTAAATTAGCTAACAAACAAAATTATCACTACACATTTTTCAGTAAGATAAGATAATCAAAATTCTAGGCTGTGGTTTTCTTGGATTCTCATGGTTTCTGCCTGTAATTTTCAAGTGAACAAACTAATTTATACGCTTGGATAATTCGATCTAAAAGACGACTATCCCATTTTTCTTTTTCTTCTTCTTTATGTTCACAATGTGAAAAAGTGTCAACCTTGAGTGCTAATTCAATCTCAATCCCTTTCAAATTTGAACCAGTTCCAATTTGCATACATCTTCTCTTCATTTTCGAAAAATAAAGTGTCATTTGTAAGTGGTTCGAATTCACCTGCAGCTATATAAGGAGGTAGTTTTTCTCTGTACTTCTTTGCCATCATTGCAGCCTCAGAAAACACCCTCTGTTCGGAACAAGAAATATAGAATTTAGCTTTGTGAATGATCAAAAACAGAGGGAACAAACCGAAAAAAGTTTCAATCTTTACGAGAAAATAAACTATATAATATGTACCTCTTTGTTTGTTATAAAGAGGCCAGGTTCACTCTCGAGCTCAGCGGTACTGCAACGAACAAAATAAATCATACAACCCAATTAAGATCAGATCAGATTGGCAAAGAAAATCAGACACTTCGGTTTATGCTTAATCAAAGTGATGAACTTTTCTTGGATACTAAGAAACAAGTATGAGAATTATCATGTGTGTGAAAAACTAATTCAGTAGTTGTATTCATAAATAAAAAGTTAATCTTGCGAACTCGATAATGTACCTGAGAGATATTTTGTCTGGAAACATTGACTTCACCACCATAACTTTAACCTTTTCACCAACGGCGAGTAACTCACTGACTGTCGTGATTTGTTTCTGGCTTATGTTTGAAATATGCAGCAAGCCCCTGAGAAGTATGAGAAGCAAACATGAGATCACTATTATGTCAACAATATTACAATAATGTTAAATCTACAATACTAATAGTTAGCGTAATGAATCCAATTTCAGATAAAGCTAGGCGAGAAGGATTCTTCAATGAATAAAAATCGGTGAAACATGGAGACCCTTTGAATTATTAGCCTTCAAAACACTAAGGCACATACTTGCATGCCTTTCCATTTGGCCCAAGACACATACTGAAGCATCAAACATATGCACTTCTACGTTTTCCCAAAATCCAAAGTTAGGGAAGAGAAAAAGAACTCTAGACACTAGTTCTATTAGATCTTTGTTATTGTTTAAACCCGAGCTTCATTATTTAATGTGCATAGCTCCTTTCAAAATGGAAGAGTCAACCAACTGGATTGTACAATATTAATATCACATCAAGCCCATTACCTTCTGTTAGTATGACCTATACTTATTTGAGCTCCAAATGGGAAAATTTTCTCAACGGTCCCTTCCAAAAGGGTTCCCTCCCGAAGGTATAACATTCGCTGCAAAACAACATGCACCTCTCTATAATGAAAAACATAAACAAGGGAGTAAAAATGAACATATAGTATGAAAGAAAGTTGCAAGCTAAAGAAAATGTTGCATAAAACTGACCCAAGCTTCCTTCTCACTTAGTATCAGATCATTATTGGATTCATTTATTCGAGAAACGAGCACATGAAGCCGTTGTCCCACCTATAGCATTAATAAAGCAATTAACAAACATACACAATTGTAAAGAAGAAACATATATAAGTATAGCCTATGTGAAACATAAACTCAATTTGACGATTTTTGAAGGTCCTTTCAAGTGCTATCTATACAGTGTACACCATGTAACTATGGAAGGTGGAAAGTTATAAGAGGAAGTAGGAGAACTTCAATTTGTGAGTGTAGACAACATGTTATAAATCACAATTATACTCATAATTTATTAGACAACAATTCCAAGAAATAACAAGAGTTTATTATTCTGAATAGCAAGACATATGTATCTCAAAAGTGATAACCAGCCTAGTCAAAGATAATGCTAAATGGGGCCGTAGTGTAAAGAGGGTACACACTCTAATAAGATAATATACATATATATATATATATAAATATATATATATATATATATATATCAATGAATTGGACATAATTTTATACTGCATTAGGTTCAAGAGTAATATTACCAGAGTAAGCAAGATTGAAAGAAGGAAAGGAAAAAAAATCTTGAAGATTCAACTTACTTTTTCTTTCAAGTCACCAAAGTTGTTTATTCTATTTACTAATTCAGCTTTGGGAATAAAACCTCTCAAACCCTGAAAAAATAAGATTAAAATTTGGTACCAATCAATTAGACAACAAAAGAAATGAAATGAATAAGCAAATACATATAGACACAACACACTAACCTCAATTCTTGTTAGAAGGCCTCCAGTATTCCACTCTGTGATTTTAACTTCTACAGGTTCATTCAGTTGTTTTATCTGTCTAAGATTAAAAAAAGAATGAAAACACAAAGTAAAAAAAGAACACAAAACACCATGTTTGAGTAACAATGAAAGCAAAAACCATGATGCCATTTCAAATTAAACAACTTGAAAATCACTAAGCTGAAAATCCAAATAAACATACAACAAAGAGAGAAGAGAACCTGCCTCACTCTGTGCCAAGCCATCCGGCGAAAGAGTCTTCTAGTTGAGATCAATGGGCGACCACTAAGTGTTCTTCCAAGAACCTCAGCAAACAAAATAGTACCAACTTCAACAACTGGTTTCCATGGTGTTGGTCTTTCATTAGCTTCATCATATTTCACAATTCCCATTTTCCCACTAACAAAAAACTCCTCAGCATCACAATTAGGATCACACAACAAATATTCCATCTCTTTATCATACAAAGGCATCACCTCCTTAGTCAACATTGTACCCAAAAAATCTGCCCCAATATTCACATCAAGCTTATTCTCATTCCCAGAAACAACAACTCCAACCACAAAGTCACCAGCTTTAGGCTCATAATAAGAAATATTAACCTTTTTCTCTTCATTCTTTTCCTCCTCCTCTAGCCCATCCTCATCCTCATAATCCAACTCATTTCTTTCCTTAGAAACTCCCATTTCATCTTCATTTTCTGTCATTTTGTCCACTCCATCTGTTGTGAAAAACTTCAAAAAAGGCGCCAAGGCCTCATCTTTATCAACTTTTACAACACTTTCTTCTGAAGTAGACTCATTATCATCACTATCATCTTCTCTAACCAATGGAGATGGTTTATCAAGCAAGCTATAATCTCCACTGTCTCTAGCTTTATCCTCTTCTTCTGGCTTATTATTAGACAACTGGGTACTCGAGAAACCATCAAAAACATCGTTTCTAGAGCAAAAACTCAAGTGGGTGCTTCTCAAAATTGGAACTTTCCTAGAAAAAACTGAGCTTGTAATCGAAAAAGATGAGGTTTTGGGAACTGGGTATTTGGAAAAACCACGAAAAGTTAAGGTTTCCAGTGAGTTGTGAACAAAATCGAAAGTAGTAGTAGAGAGGTGTGGACATGGTTGTTGAAGGAGTTGCATCTTCTTTCTTCTTCTTCTTATCTTAAGAACCTCATGAGCTCTGTTCCTCAGACTCTCTCCCTCTTGAGTTGATATTTGGTTTGGGTTTAACATAAGACAATGAGATTTGAGGTTTGGTTGGTGTGGTCACTTGTTGGACTTGGATTTTGTGTAGTGTAATAGATTTTTCGACATGTATTATCTTCATTACTATCACTTATTTTTAAGATAATGAATAATACCACTTTTAGTTTGGTTGTGATTATAGGGATGGAAATTTTATTTGTGAGACGAAATCCTAAGGATGCCTGCAGGGCCGGCCCTGGGTTGAAATGGGCTATAGGTAAACAAAAAAAATTAGACCTTTACTATAAAGATAAATGATATTTTTAAAAATTATTAAAAAATATGTATATTTTTTAAAATGTAATTTTTTTATTTGGCCCTAAAATGAGTAGGCCCTAAGCGCGGGCCTAGCTCGGAGGAAATTACATTGTATACCCACTTTACTTAACTTGTTTTAATTTTTACCTCTATTTTTATATTTTTTTTTAAATGTACCCACTTTTATGGATTATTTTCCTATTTAGACTCCTTAGGTTATGTAAATTATATCTTTGAGACTTAAGTAGAGAGTGGGGGTATATTAGGCAATCCACTCAAAAAAGTGGGTATATTTTAATAAAAAAAAAACAATATGAGCGTATTTTTGATTAATGGATACAAAAAAGAGGTATTTTTCAACTTATCCCCCTAGCCTGCCTATGTTTAGGGCCGACTCTAGATACCTGCTCGTAATGGGGTAGGGATTTCTCGCCTAAACATAGACAGAGGTTGAGATGGAAATAACTTTTCATCTCCAATTGATAAACGTGGCAGAGACGGAGATGAAAAGTTATTATTTTATGTTATTATACATATTTGATATGTATATTTATGGTATATTAGTAGCTTTTAATTATTTTTAATTTTATTTTGGACAATATTTTGTACTTTAAATTATTAAACATAGTATAATATTTTAATTTTAGGTTTGGCATGATTAATCTTCTGGATTGAATTTTTTAGGGTAAGACTCTAAATTTTAATTTTGTTTTGGTTTCTACTTTTTCGTCCAGTTTGGTCTCTTAACTATACCAATGTGAATTTTCAATGAGTACACAAATATACATATGGCAAATTTTCATTGATCTACCTAATATTAATAATTTAAATATTAAAAAAATAATTAAAAATGTATTAAAATTTTAAAAATATATATTTTTTAAAATTTTTCCATTTCCATTTCCTTTTCTTTCTTTTTCTTTATTTCTAAAAAATAATTTAAAAATTTCTTCTTCTTCTTCTTCTTCTTCTCACGATTCTTCTAAATCCCTAACAGTATACGCCTCTCTCAATCTCCTATCTCTGATTTATTAATTTTTAGGGTTCATATCAGAGTCACGACAGAAGTGTAATTGATTAAGCTTTTTTTAATAAAAAATATTCTGTTGAATCTGATATGAACCATAAACTCTAGATCTCAACAAAATATTGCATAAACTAAATCTAACTAGTTAGATTAGGAAATTACCACTTGTTGCCTATCAGGGTTGTCTTGAATCTTTTCGTACAATATTTTGATCATCCAATCTAGTGATGGGCTTGATGAAGAATCACACCGCGTCTTCCAGATCAGCCTCAACACTCGGGATAAGAGTGAGCTTATAGATTTAACAAGATGAACAAATTTTTTGATCACAATTCAACTCATGAGATACTATGATGGAGATTGAGAAAAATTACACACCACCACTCAAGGTTGAGTGGCGTGTAACAAAGGAGAGAGAGAGAGAGAGAGAGAGAGAGAGAGAGAGAGAGAGAGAGAGAGAGAGAGAGAGAGAGAGAGAGAGAGAGAGAGAGATTAAATTTCAATTTCAATTTTGTTTTATTTCTCAGTTGCAGTTGATTAGTGGTTAAAAATATATTTTTATTTATTTCAAATGATAAAATAAATTGAGTTTTAGTTTATATTTTCATGAGATTATTGTAATATATTTTATAAATAAAAATATTTGATTTTGATTTAATTTATGATTTAGTTGTAAGAGTTAAAGTGCATTTCTGTTGAAATAAAGAGGAAGAAGCAAAGTTGAAAAGAAAAGAAAGAAAAATAGCATGTTTGTTAAAGTTCAAAGTAACTCCGTGTGAAATCAACCACCTAATCTATATTACAACTACCGTACTAGAAGTCATATTTGTGTGTTAAACTGTAGTCCCATCCTCTTTTTTATATATCACTATTTATTGTTTTAAAATTATAATATTTAAAACTCTTTTTAATCCTATAAAATAAAAAGATAATATTATATTTTTATTTAAAATTTAAAATAAATATCATATAACTGAATAACAAAATTCAATTATACCCTTTTATTTTATATTATTTTTAATTTAAATACATTATCCTATAATATATTTAATCCAAATAATAAAAGATAATTATTACTTTTTAATTTAATATATATTATAAAAAATAATCAAATAAAAATTAAAGGCTTTTATATGACACCTACACATATAGGGCTAAGCCTCACACGTGTGGATTTAAATCTCAAAAATTAATTTCTTAATTTTGCTACAAATAAAATTTATTATTTATGTTATAACAAATAATAATGGACTAATTCTCATTCAGCTTTGATTTCATTAAGATTAAGTTGAAGTTGCCTTTTACTTGCAGTTGGCTCCATCCTTCCCCACACGAATAAGTTAAAAATTTAAGGACTAACTTTTTTTTTTTTTTTGAGGAAAAATTAGTTATAACTAAAAGATAAAAGACCATAAGGTCATTAACTAAGGAGCCCTCAATAGTTTTAGAAATGTTGAATGCCAATGCCCATTTGACAACATTATTGGCAATAAAGTTAATTAATGATCTCTAGAAATTCAAGAGAAATTACATCCCAAAAGTAAGCATGTCAAAAAGATCCATTTAGTTAGAGCGGGTGGAGCTTTGATCCAACGGGTCACTTTTGATTCGAAACATTCAGATACTTATTGAATTTCAGATCAGATTTGCTCCTCCTCGCCTAATTTTTTTTTTCGGATCGAATATGATCCGATCCGATTTCAATATTTTAAAAAAAGAACTTAATGCAAGACTCTGACTCTAGACCCGAACCCAGACCCCCTGAGACCCAAGACCCGAACCCGAGACCCAAGCCCGGGACCCAAGCTCGAACCCTGACCCAAACCCAAGACCGGACCCATAATTGGGTTTCGAGACCTAAACGTGAACCCGGGACCAGACCCGCACCTAGACCTGGACACACGGACTTAGACCCAGACCCAAACTCATGACCCTGACCCAGGACAAGACCCGAACCTAGACCCGGGATCAGACCTAGACCTGAGACCAGACTCAGACTCGGGACTTGAGACTTGGCCCCAGGCTCAAAACTGGGATCTGGACTTAGACCCGAGACCCAGTCTTGGACTCAATTTATTAATACAAGTTAATACCAAATATAGTATTGTATTAAATAATACTAATAAAAAATTAAAATGAATATAAAAATGAAAGTTTAGATATAAAATTAAAATTCTTAAAAAAAAAAGGTCGAGTCAGAACATATCAAATTAGATGATTTAAATAAGTCAGGTCAGATCTGATCCAATCTAATCTAAGTATCTGATCTAGGAAGGCAAGACATGGCGGATCCTTACATAATCTGGATCAGGTTAAATCATAGTTGGATTAGATCCGATCCGATCCATTTACACTCCTACAGAAGAAAGTCTCTTACAATCATTAGTATAAATATAATTAGCAATACACCACCTAGGTTCAATGTCTATAAGAGCATCATGAATTGATTGTGAATCACTTCCACAATAACATAAGTTTCACATTTTTGATAGCGAGACAACATGCAGCTGTGGATGAAAATCTTACCCTTGGGTACAGGGCTTGCAGGTACCCACCTCTAATGGAGAGAGAATTTCCTACTTAAAAGGGGATAACCCACCTTAACGGAGATTCCTCGCCCGAATTTCGATGGAAAATATGCAAAGTGGGTTAAGGATAGGTATTAAAATAATTAACAAGAATTGAGGTGGGGATGGGTATTAAAATAATAAACGAGAATGGGTGGAGCACTCCCCGCCTATTACCTGCTCCATCTTCATCCCACATGCAGTTGCTTCCCCCACAATGGGCTTCTAAGAATGGAGCTTTTTGGCTTCAATCCACAAAAGTTTTGTAAGTTTGGTTTCTAGCTATCGCAACAATTATCATTGACTCCCTTCTGACGATGGGGAATAGTAGGTGAAACGTTATTGTGGATCTTATCATTCTTGACTCTCCAAATAATATCCACAATAATAGACGCATACAAAAAAATTACTTTTTCATTCATCCCATACTAAATGAGATTCCAAATAAATCTCACCCAATCCCAACAACGAGAGTTATTTTCTCTAATTTATAAAGGTGTATGTCGGTTGATTTGGTCAGATTATATTGTATTTTACCAACCCAATATAAATATTGAGTTACAAATATCTAATTGTAACCCGTCGAATAAAAATATAAAAAGAGTTTAACCCGTCCAAACTGATCTTTATTTTTATTTATTTTTTTATTTTTAGTAGTTTTTAATAGTAGTTTTTGGTTTTCAAATAAATTGAATAAACATTAAAGTATTCAACAATATTCTTTAAAAAATTTAAGAAAAAAGCATATTTATGTGTAAATTCTAAATTTTAACTTCAATATTCAAATACAATCAAAATTAAACACTATAAAATCTAAATTTCAAATTAAACACTATAAAATACAAAACTTTAAATGTAAAATACTTTAACTATTAAACGTAATTTATATATTATATTATACATAATTTTAGTAAAAATGTATAAATGAGTTTATTCGAGTTATTTGATCGGATTAAAATAATATTTAACTCGTTTATTATATTTATTGGGTGGTTTGAATTTTTAGTTAAGTTATTCAGTTATATTTTTTGTCGGGTTGGTATGGACATTTATTTAGGTTCGACAATTTATAAATTTGTTTAAACACCTCTAATTATAATTAGTATGAGACCTTTATAAAAAGGGTGTTCAAAGATGTCTTTTCCTCTCCATTACAATGAGAACATGACAAATCATTCATCGGAATCTCTATCAAATACAGACTTAAAAAATATATTGTAAAGTTTAAGAATCTGTATAAATAATTATATTTCGATTATGAGCATTTTTTTTTTCTTTTATGTTGTTTAACAAGAGAGAATACATTTTTTTCTTAAAAAAAAAAACAAGAGACTTTTAAAAAGGATTTTTACACCACATGAAATTTTTAACTTTTTACTTTCTTACTATTGACAGAATTTTTCGAGTGTTCTACTTTGTTGTTTTACGGTTGTTTTATAAAAAGACAGTATTTTTATAAAAAAAAATTCCATGTAACAATAAAATTGTAAACGTTTACCTAAAATTTAATATTTTTGTAAAAAACCTTTTTAAAAACATCCAATAAGAAGAAGTTAAATTTGACTACAAACAAGAAAATGACAAAAAATAACAAAAAGGACACACATATATATATAGTTGTTTCCAGCACAAAGAAAGGAGATTACTCTTTTCATACTTGCATATAACATTATTTTTATAATTGTTAATATTTTATTTTTAAATGCATCAAATTACAAATTATTAAGATATTTCTTCTATTTTCAAAAATAAATATCCTCATTCTAATATGATGATGTGACATATGTCAATTTGTACTCGAATAGTACCAAATACTAAGCTAATTATTTTTTATTAATTGTGTCGTATCGAGTCGTATTTTTTATTAATTGTGTCGTATCGAGTCGTGTCATAATCGAAATTATTCGAAATACTTATACTCAAAGCAAGATTAAAAAATGTAGATAAAATGGACCAACCGTCCATTTTGTTGCATGATAAGATGCATTGTGTTTTCTTATTCCACAATGTGCTTGAAAATATTGGCAGTTTCGAAAATATGTTTTTTTGAATAGTAATTTTGTAATCATAAACATTATCCATAATTTTGTTTTATCATTGTTAAATGTCCTACTCTACAACATTATTGGGTTTCTTGGTAATTAGGGTTTTCATTGGTTGGTTGGTGTTGGATATGGAAACTCAGCTAAGCAAATGGGCCCATGCATCCACTGATCTGGTGGTCTGCTATCTTTGTTTTGGACCTGTTATGGTCTGAACTCTGAATGAATATGGGGCCCAACCCAACATCCCAAATGTCAATGATCATTACCTCGATTTTATTATTTGACAAATATTCCAAAATTTAATATTTTGGTTTTTGATTTTTTTTTTTTTAAAAAAAGAAAGCCAGAGAGTGACGATCAATAATTGATTTTATTGCTACACTACAGAACAGCAATGTAAGAAGCTAAATGAATATTGCCAGTTACTACAAAAAAAAAAAAAAAAAAAAAAAAAAAAAAAATTGAAACAAAATTCATTATTCAATGAGAGATTAGAAAGAGAGATTAGTCCCAATTTATTTATTTAGTAAAATTTGATTGGTTAAAGCTTGAACATGCCAACTCAAGCAGTTTGGAGCCTTAGGCTAAAAATTAAAATTGGATGTTTTATTAAAAAAATTATCAATCAATACTTCCTAAATTCATTTTTTTAATAAAATATGTCATAAATTCTAAAATAGATAAATTTTTTAAAATCATATGTATTGAGAAGGGCTGTTCATCCGATCCAATCCACATTTTTTTGATCAAACAACATCTAATCCGCACTAAGTGCGACTTTCATTTTTTGGATCCAATTCAATCCGCACAATAGCTTAAATCCAATCCAATCCAATCCGCAAAAATACGGATTGGATCAGTTACTTTGGATTAGTTACTTTTTAATATTAAATTATTTAATATTTATAAAAAAATATTTTTTTTTCACATAACTAGCAACAAAATAAAATAAATTATAGTTATTTTATGTCTACAACAACACATTAAATTAATAAAATAACAAATTTAAAGGAAAAAAAATTGTATATATAAAAAAATATTTAATTTTATTTTAAATTGTATGTAGAAAAAAAAAGAATAGAATATACATTTTATCTATTAAGTTTTACAATATAATTGTATTATATGTATTAGACTTTTAAAATTACTATTTTCTTTACATTAAAATGTTATTTGTATAAATAATTTTTTAATTTTGTTATAAATATGTGTGGATTGGATTGGATTGGTTACTTTTACATGTCAATCAATATTCAATCCGCACAAGTGCGGATTTTGAATTTTTCAATCCAATTCAATCTGCACAAGTGTGGATGTCCGCACTTTGCGGATTGAATTGGATTGAATCTGCTATTTTATGAACACCCCTATTGAGACTACAAAATTTTATTATTATTTTTTTAGGTGCTAAGTGCATATTTACTCTTATAAATAATTATTATGTATACTATATATTATAAAAATAATAATAAAACATTTTAATATAAGGAGTCTTGTATAAAAGTCTAAACTGCTATATGATTGGGTTGGCCTGAGCGTAAAATACCCCATTAGCATCACTATAAACGAAAAAAAATTACAAGTACCATTATAAAATTACTCCTTACAAAAAAAATATATATATTACTCTTTTAGAACAAATAATGAATGGGACTAGAATTTATCTTCTTAATCTTCTTCTTCAAAAAAATCATATCTTCTTATATGTAATTATTTTTTACAAAAAAATAGTACAATATCAAAAAAGAAAGAACAAAAACTAAATAGGTAGTCAATTTTTCTTAAAAGGAAATTAAAAAGTTACCTTATTAACATTAATTAGTCATATTTTTTTTTTTTACTTTTCCACATAGCATGCAATCTATTAATAGCTATAAATGACTTGAAGAAAAAGTACTTGAGAGATGACAATAACTAAGATATTAAAAAATTGGCCTTATAATAATAATAATATATAAATCGTACAAACTTGCATGCATATGAAGATTATGAGTTCGATTTCTCTGGCTTTATAACAATGCGTACTTATGAACACCTTTTTTGTTGTCTTTTTTAATAAAAACAAATAAAAGATATTTTAATAAAGAGAATTGCTAAAAGACTATTTAATTTCATACTTATAATTAATCGTAGTAAAACGTTACAGCAATCCTCTTTAATAAAACATGTTTAATTTAAATTAAAATTAAGCAAAATTTCCAATCAAAATTTAAATAATAATAATAATAATAATAATAATAATAATAATAATAATAATAATAATAAAACTGAAAATTATTGAGAGAGAAAAAAAAATATTGCATCGTGTGATTTTTTTTTTTTTTTGGTATTCTTTTGTTATTTTTTAAAAAGGGTATATGCTATTATTAGGGATATTCTTGGTTATTGTAATTTAATTTACGATACAAATATTTAAGTTTAATTTCCACCTCTTGGTTATAAATTTAATTTTTAGCGTTAATAATACTTAAGTTATATTTCTGAAAGTTTATAGGTATTAAGTAGTTATCCACGTATTATTTTTTTATTGGTATATTTAAATTATTTTTTTTAAAAAAAATAAAACTTTAATGACTTGGACTAATTAGAGATTGCCACGTGTTAATTTACTTAACACTTAACAGTCAAGTACTTACCGAAGTTTCAAATTACTTAAGTATTATTACCGCTAAAAAGTAAACTTAAATATTTATTTACAACTGAGAGTTAAACTTAGATATTTATGCCACAAATTACTCATTCATTTATCATTCTCTCTTTTAATTTTTGTTATAGATTGGCCAATAATGTTACACATTCATTGACTAAGTTTACTTTATATATAAATTAACCACACGACAAGTATAAATTAATTATAAAAAAATAATAAAAAAATAATTTTATAACAATTATAGTACAATTATAAATAAATTACAAAATAATAAAAAATGGTTTATTAATTTTACTGAAACGTATTTTTATAAATAAAAAAATTTAAAAAATAAAAATAATTTTTTGTTCGTGTTAACGTATTTTTGTAAAAAAAAAATTCAAATTTCTAATCCATTATATAATATTTTCAAAATAAAATAATACATCACTAAATGTGGCAGTCAGTAGTCCCATGATCCGTAAGACAAAATACTGAGTAAGCTGTTAATTCCACACCGCCTAGGGAATGTCAAGTGGGATGATTTTGAGACTGTGTAGGTATGAGACTGCACAGTTGAAGAGAGCTTAAATGAATTGATTGGTACTACATATATATGTCAATACATGTTATTTTCTGGTAGCCCATCACGAAAGAACTTCACGGTTAAGCGTGCTTGATTTGGAGTAATTTTAGGATGGGTAACCTCTTGGGAAGTTTTCCCAAGTAGTGTGCGAGTGAGAAGAAAGTACACTATGTATAAAAACCATAATTCCGTAAGTATAAGAGCCCAATAAAAATTTAAAGCGGAGACGTTACACTAAAATTGTAATATTAAAAATTATTCTTAAAAATTTAGACAATATTGTTATAATTGTAAAAATTTAATTAATTAATATATTATACACATACTGGAATAAAAATGTTTGCCATTTTTTTTTTTGTCCAATTAGAAATTTATATAATGGAGATCCATGATGTAAAATTAGTTGGCAACAAAATACCCTAATTTAATATCATTATTGTTGTATATTTATACTAAAAAAAAGTACTTTTACGTACTAACCACTAATTTTTAGTGTAATATAATATTTTTCTACTATATGTGACTTTTAGTTATAACAACAAATAGTTACTTGTGGTCCTTTTAAAAAAATAGTATTTAAATAAAAGTTGTCACTAATTTAATTTTATTATAACTAAAAACACATTTAATTATAATAAATTATAATTTTTGTGACTAATATCTTTAGTCACGAACTTTTTAGTCACAACATACGAATATTGATTTATATTTATAATTAGTTATAGCTTTTCTACTTTTATTTATAATATTTGTTTTGATTAAAAGTAAGATTTTTTTTTTAGAATTAGATAATTTAATTTGATAAACATATATTCATTTTAATCTGAATATATAAGACATATATATATATATAATATAACTTAAGATTTATGTGTGGAAGTTTTTGTTCTAAATACATTGAGTTTCAATTAGAATTGACTCAATTAATCATTGTGCAAAATTAAAAACAATTGATTCTTCTTCTTTATATATAAATGAATAAAAACCAATTAATAAGACCAAAAAAAAAAAAAACAAACAATGAGAATCGAATAGAAACATTCCCATTCACATGATAATTAAAAAAAAAAAATTATTCATTAATTAATAGATAATATTTATCATAAACTCAAGTTATAATTATAAGCAATAAGTTGACTCTAATCACATGGGCATGCTTAATTAATTATATAGCAAAATAATTAAATTAATGTTAGCATCTCTTTCATTATAATACTTGGCACAAAGTTGAGCTGTTTTTCACTAAAAATATTATTGATACATCACTATAGCTCATAATAATTTAAATTAAACTAAAATTTTCTTAGTACTTATCAATAGATTATTTTAACTAATAATTATATAAGTTTTATATACTGAATAAATTAATAATATATCATTTAAAAATAATGTTAGGTGGGGAGTAAATAAGAAAAACACATGGAACCTTCTTAATTTTGGCCACGTAGTTAGTAATGATTTTTTTTATATATATATATATATATAAAAAGTACCATTATAATTAAATATATACATGAACAAATTAAGACAAGAGACAACTTTGCTATATAGCACATAATTATAATATCAATAATCACTATAGTTTGATTATGAAATTGAAAGTACGTATAGTTAATTTAGCTAGACTATAATTGTTTTTGTAGTGATTATACATATATTGATTAATTTATATAAATATATATATTATATATATAATTATCATCCTTGGACACTCTTATATTATTGCTCCATTTAATTTCGATCCCATTGAATATTTTTTTTTTATTTTATTTTCTTGAATCAAACAAAAATAGGTGACTAATGAGGAAGATTAATTTATAGTTAAATATATATAGTAGTGACGTCTTGATCTTTCTATCGATTGAAATTTATATATGAAAAAAAAAGTAATAAATTACTAACTTTTATTATATATTTACTTTGAATTTTGTACCACCACTATGATCCAGATCACACAATGTAACTTAAGTTTATATTTTTTTTTATTAAAAATTATATCTATGAAAAGTTATCAATTATATATATTCATGTTTATGGAAATCCATTCTCATAATAAATTACATATAATATTTTTTTCTTCAAAATAATTACATATAATATTTTAAATAAATATATTAATTACTCCTGACTCTCAACTAAATCATATCTCAAATCCTAAATGTAAATATAAAGAAAAAAAAGTAACAACAATCACATTCACACACACAAATAAATAATAAATAATTATGTTAGTATTACATGTAATTTATTATTATTTTAAATTAAAAAAATAAATTAATCGTAATCAATGATCTAATAAATTTAGAGATTATTCCATATCCCATATATCTTTTTTTTTTTCATCATATTAATTAAGAAGAAAAATATATAGTACATATACCTACATATTTATCTTCAATTAACTTCACCATAAATATTATATTATATATATAGATGACTGTGGAAATAATGAAATTTTCAATATTTTCATGCCTAAGATCTTAGAAAAAAAAAAGTTATATCTAAAATTAATGCAATATATACTAATTATTTTCAAAAAGGGATTCACATGTATATGAAAATAATTAAAAGAAAAAAGAATTGTCCTAAAGAGCATATATTAATGGTAATATATATAGATTATTAGATATTGAAATTCAAAATTATTTATTATGATCAGGACGATAGATTTTTTATTTTGTTAAATAACAAAATAGATCGTATATTTTTTAAAATAGTACAAATAGCACATAGAATTGATTTTTTGTCAAAAAAAAATTTAATAATAATCCGATCTAAAAGTGTTATCACAAAACTGTTTACAATTTTTATATCTGTTCGTATTAAAAATTGTCTTCAAGTTAGTTATATTAAAAAAAAAATTGTTAAAAATTAAGCTCATATTCTTATTTTTACTATTTTAGAAAATATAAGGTCTATTTTATCATATAACAAAATAAAGAGTCAAATCAATAACTTTTACAAAAACACAAAATCTAAAATATATAATACAAACCCTATATAAACATATTTGTAGCTATAATATTTATGTGTGGCTCTTAAAAATTCAGAAACCACTAGAGGAAATTAAAAGAGAAAAGAAAAAAAAAGTGCACAGTGTATGGTTCATCTTTCTACACGTATGTAATCCCTAATAATATATGATCTTAATTATGAATTAAAATAATATATTATTTTTGCATGAATTAATATTGATTAAATTTACATGTTTTGTTTGGATTGAGGGCCCCCAAAAACCAAAAAGTAATATTATAAAGTAGTTCTCACTCCACAGTCCACCATATATAGTCCATGCAAACAATAATGGAACTGTTATAAATATTATTAATTATGTAGATGTCCAAATCTTTTATTTATTACCATTAATTGTAATTAACATTACTCTTTTCTTAGTTTCCCTTTTTCTTAGTTTCTTAATATCTCACTCTTGTATTTGTATAAATAGGGATTCACCCCATTGGAATAAAGAACTCAGAAATTCTCATTCACTTTCTCTTTCTCTCTTCATCTTCTTCTTCTTTCTTCTCATCTACTTTATATTATTTTATATTATTTTATAACACGTTATCAGCACGAGTCTCTGCCCAAGCTTCAAGCATGAGTCTCTTCCTAAGACCCAATGTAAGTATTTTGTTAAAATTCTTGAATTGTTTCAAAGTCACGATACACTAAATATATATTTATATATATACTTATCTGACTGAAACAATTTCAAGAATCCTTTGTTTTCTTTTTATCTATATATATATCTATATATTATATATGTATGTATATATTTTTATATATTTATTATTGATTCATATATATATACATATTATGTACTTATCATTCATAATATTTACAATATATGTTTGCCTATGATATGATAGAGAAAATCTATATAAATTATACATATATCCAGAAAGATTATGTATCATCGATAAAATATTGCATATATCTTGAAGATTATGCATCATCGATAAAATATTGCATATATCCTGAAGATTATGCATCATCGATAAAATATTGCATATATCCTGAAGATAATGCATCATCGATAAAATATTGCATATATCCTGAAGATTATGCATCCTCGATAAAATATCGCATATATCCTGATGATTGTGCGTCCTCAATAAAATCTTGCATATATCCTGAAGATTATGCAAATGTAATATTCATTATATAGTTGATGGATATATAATGAAAGAGATGAATACATATTTATATATATGTTCTTGTATTCTTTGAGGACAATGAAAAGTAATCTAATATCGATATAGATTTTGACAAACATTTCCTGAAGTAAATGTTTTATATTTATCGAAGAAAAAAAATGATTGTATTTATGTGAATACAACTAAAGAATCATTAAAAATGATTATTATTGATGCAATTTTATAGTGGGTTTTGAATACCCAAAAAGAATATTAAGAAAATTGCATTGAAACATCAAAGTATAAGAATAACAGTGAGCATGACTAATGTTATTTAAATACATGAGACATGTATTTATTGTTCATCATTCCCTGCAGAGAATGATACGAATTGAATTCAACTACTTTTAAAGATTGTTTGTATTAGTCATGTTACTATACATTGTTATTACTTGCAATGTTGGAAATTATTACATGTGACATATATTAAAGATCAAATTTTGCATACATCTTGGAGATTATGCAAAAATTGTATTCATATATTCTTTGAAATATTATTAAAGAAATTGTTGAGTAATTTCTTTTTATATATGAACAAGTAATAAATTTTTAAGAAATTTATAATAATGTTCTACTTGTTCAACGTCATTCCCCGAAGTGAATGTAATGATTTTAAATAATTAATGGCATTGTTTGCTACTCAAATATTTCCAGAAGAAATTGGAAACAACCAAAAGATGAAATACCACACACAATCAAAGTGCATGAAATCTATATATCATGTGTGGAATTGAATAATAGTGGTCGCGTACCTGTAGTACGGACACACTTATAATCAAGATAAAAGTATACTTGATTATTTAATAGAATGTGAATTGTACAAACTTATTGTACATTTAGAATATTTAAATATCATTACCTAAAGAGAATGAATAGACATGAAATTCTATTTCAAAGAATATAGATTTCACATATATTGGTAATGCCAGAAGCAAATTAATAAATACATATTTTATTATTTCTTGAAATCAATAGTTTCAAACTATTGTTGGCACAGGATATGTATATATATAGTTACTATATAATTCAGTTTGCATATTCCCAAAAGTGGATATATAATTTACTAATATTTGTTAGTGATCCAATATAATCAAAGTGATAAAGAATCACAAAATGATTATTTGAAAAGCTTCCTGAAGAAGTCATACATACAATTGCTACTTGGAGTAGTAAAATATATTTGTATGTACCTAGATGTATAACTTTTATCTAGTTATAAAAGTGATAAGAAATAACTTATTATATGTACTGGTTGTACATTTAAATATATAATATATCAAGTCATGATAATTAGACTGATGAATAGTCTATTAATAAATTAGACGACTTGTTAAAAAGATACCAGGAAAAATGAATGATATATTATGGTTATATCTATTTGACCATTACAATAACATGATGAAGTTGTCATGTATCTTTTAAATTATACACATCATTGAATTGATGATAGTGATTCCTGAAGAAATATAAAGTTTGATAAACATAATAGTGACTCCTGAAGAGTGTATATGTTTTGGAGAATAATACAGTAGAACCTCTATTTAAGAATACTCTATTCAAGAATAACTTCTAATTTGTTATAAAAAAATCAAGTCCTGATTTGGGCCAGTTATAAATAAGAATAACCTCTAAATTGTAATTAGTTATACATTTTTTAAGTCCCGTATTAACAAAGTATACCTCTATATAAGAATAATTACATCTTAATAAAATATATACATGTATTTTGTAAATTTATTTATGTAAAATTAATAATTTTATTTTAAATTATAATACATGTATGAAATTATATTTACTTTAAAATATTTCTATTATGATATAGTATTAATGATTGTTTATTGTTATTATTGTTACATTGATATTTTTTGATTTTTTAATTTTTTTTTCTAGTGTAATTCTATTTAGTTATAACCTCCCAATTAGAATATAATTTAGTTGGTCCCAAGTGTATTCTTGAATAGAGGTTCTACTGTATAATTATATTATTCGTGTATATAAAAATGAAACTTTTTATGATTACTTATATGTTGTAGTGATTTTACATTACCTTGTGAAAGTTTCATTGAAATACAAATTATAGTGAACCTGAAGTTCATGAATTGAATTATTTTGACATGATCAATCATATGCAATAAATTGTCAAAAAATTTGACTAAATTTTGTTGAAGAACCAGAAGATTCTTCTCATTGTTAATTTATAAGGCTCAAAAGAAGAATGTGCATATATTTGCACATAGAAAATATTTAAATTATATTTCCTTAACAATCTTGAGCTATTGTTAGATTTTTATTGCATAGTTTCTTATCGATGTGATAAGATTATATAATCATGCATTTACAAAATGTGTAAATTTATGTATTTCTAATTATACACGTATGACTCATTCTTAGAAATGAATTAAGTTCATAAGGATTGAACTTGAAACTAAAGTTTATTGAACCTAAAGTTCAATGTCATATAGTATATATGAGTTTAAACAAATATTGATTCATTGTGATATATTGAAATCCCTACAGGTGTATTAATATTATTAGATATCACAATTTTTAAAAAATCTCTCGATCAGGGGGAGAGAAGCAGTTGGGATCGATGATAATTTTTGAAAAATGATCCTTGCACAAAGTATATAAGAACAATATAGTTCAAAATGATATATACCAACTGCAAATCAATATTATTCAAAGTTGAGATAGAATGAGTTGAAAACGCCTGAAGCGTAAATGAACAATGTAGAAATTATTAATAAATGTTCATTTGATTTGCCCTGAAGTTGTTAAATCTAGAGGTACTCATGGAGATACCTTAATGTTATAAAGTATTAAAATGATAACCGTGATGAAAACGGTACTCGAAAAGACTCCCAAGAGAAGTTAGACATAACACATTTCATCATAATTGAATCCCTGAAGTGATTCGTTATAAGTACCTATAAATGATAAACATATTTAAAAAATATGTAATTTAAAGAGATCTCTATAAGTTATGTCAATATGGGAGGAAATTATCATTTATTGAAATTTTTGTCGACAATAAATATTGAATGTTTGCATATGCAATAAACTAACATGAGATAGCAAGGATCATGGTATTAGATTTGTCGAGAATCATCGACTTACATTTTGATTTTTGGCCAAAATATTATGACGCAATCCAGGCAAATTTACTCACATAAAGTGAAGTAAGACCTGTAGGGTGTGCAAATAAATATTTCTAATGAGAAATTTGCATATATGTATTTGTACATAATGAATTGTTGTACAAAGTTTGCATAGGCATGAGATTGATTGAAGTAAGGCTTAAATATTGAGAAAATATAATCATTATTTGATTATAGCCTGGAATATATTTTATGAAGATTTATAAGCGTCACATAAATGTTGCAACAAAAGATTATTTATTTGGAGCTCCTAATATAGTGAGAATTTGAAATAAGCCTTATCTAAAAATTCTAGAAGAATTTAATACATGTCTTAAGTGATATAAATTCTAAGTCGCGCGCACTATATGACAAAGATCTTTGTATGAAATAAAGACATGTAAGTAAATTATTATTTGAAAAAATACCTATGGTTGACTATGCAATATAAATACGTAAATTATAAGTTGTGATAGACTCTTGAAGAGTTTTTGATTAATTGCAAAACAAACTTTTATTTCTTTTGTATATCGAGAAATATTAAATGTATAAAGTTTGTTCATTAGTATTGAAGTCCTGAAGTACTTCATATGTATCAAGAATTATAGATATATGATCTTTTGATATGAAAATTAAGATCATACAACAAGATGGAACAAATATATGGTATTGGAGTACCATCATTGTCACAAATGAAATTTATATTATCATTAATGTGTTATGTTCATATCTACTTGAAATGTTAAATTTTAGTATGAACAAGATTGTATATACACATGAATGATACAATTAGTTAGATAAAGATTAATGTTCCACGAACCCGTCATCTATAATTTAGAAGTCCATACATACTCTGGAAGAGTTATAGAAAATATATGATCAAAGATTGTATATTGTGATATTTTAAAAGTGATAACAATAATCTTATGAGATTTATTATCACCAAAAGAATTATGGATCATATGTGCATGAGGGGGAGACATATTCATGTTGCACTCTTTTTCCCTTAGCTCAGGTTTTGTCCCACTGGGTTTTCCTGGCAAGGTTTTTAACGAGGCAACTTACAAATAGTTATGAATATGAAATATATATTGTACTCTTTTTTCCCTTAGCTCAGATTTTGTCCCACTGGGTTTTTCTGGCAAGGTTTTTAACGAGACAACTATAAATCATGTTAACATACTTGCATTTTATGAAGCAAGTAGAGAATGTGTGTGAGTGAGAACATTGACATAGCATATTTGGAAAACATATGGATTGCACTCAATAAAGAAGTATCAACCCAAACAGTTCTCTATGAAGATAATACTGCTTGCATCGCTCAACTAAAAGGAGGGTACATTGAAGGAGATAGAGTTAGAACACATTTCACCAAATTCTTCTTTATACGCTTCAAGAAAATGCATATTGGTGTTCAACATATTCAATCAAGTGTCAATCTTACAAACTTATTCACAAAGTTATTACCAACATCAACATTTGAGAAGACGGCAGACAAGATCGAGATTCGTCGATTAGAAGATCTCCACAAATGCCTAAATGAGGGGGAGTTAGTTTACACTATACTCTTTTTCCTTTGATCAAGTTTTCAGCAAGATTTTTAATAAGACAGTTATTATGGACATCCAAGGGGGAGTGTTATAAATATTATTAATTATGTGGATGTCCAAATCTTTTATTTATTACCATTAATTGTAATTAACATTACTCTTTTCTTAGTTTCCCTTTTTCTTAGTTTCTTAATATCTCACTCTTGTATTTGTATAAATAGGGGTTCACCCCATTGGAATAAAGAACTCAGAAATTCTCATTCACTTTCTCTTTCTCTCTTCATCTTCTTCTTCTTTCTTCTCATCTACTTTATATGATTTTATATTATTTTATAACAGGAACCAATTTTTCTTTTTATATATATAGGCCCTAATAGTGGTAGCATTAGCGGCGGAACCAAAATTCGCCCCTAATTCTACTTATTTAATTTATTTTTTTAAAAAAAATATTAGCGGTAGATTCCCCCGCTAATAGTATTAGCAGCGAACCCCACCGCTAATAATATTAAAAAATAAAAAAATAATCGTTAGAATTATTAGCGGCAGGACATTAATAGCGGTCCCGCTGCTAATAATTGTATATATACCCAACCCCGACTTTCGGTACCTGTTTCAGTACTTTGTTTTTACTCGTAAGCTTTTTTAGACATAGTCAATTTTGTGAGTTCAATCTATGCCATTTAAAATGTCACGTTGTCGTGATGTATAAAAACTCAATGATTGTGCTAAAAAATTAAATGTCTCAAGCATACGATTAATTATAGAATTTTTTATTACATACAAACACATACATCATGCATGATACGATAGAGTTTATTTAAGATTTAGTTCATAAAAATAATAATAAATTTTTTTTATAGATTTGTTATAAATAATTTAAATTTTTAAAATAATTATAAGTAATTAATATTATATATTTTGAATTTTGCACTTAATATAATTTTTTCTTTAATTTTAACATTTTGAATTGTGATCGGGTCGTTGATTAAGGTTAAAATACCCTGTAGATAATCAATGTAAGCATAAACTACAACATTTGGGTGATATGAACGGTGATCGATACCAATCTAAGCCTTTTGACTAGGAAAATCAATATAAGAGCATTACCGATTAGTGTAATAATTGTTAATCTAATTAGAATATTCTGGGTGCAAATTTCCCTTATGCAATTTGTCGTAAGCGTATTTGCACATTAATCATTTTATCACCCTATAAATAGAAACTTAAGTAGTTAGAATTCTAGGAGAAAAGAGAGACAGAAAAATTCAGAGAAAAATAATTCACAGTTAAAACTGCCACCATTGATTGTTTATGTGCACAGTCTTGAACATGCGGTATGTTTATATCAGTACACCTAATATTTTTTTTTCAAAGTTTATTTTAAAATTAAATAAAATTATAAAAATAAAAAATAAATATTTAAAAAATATTATAAATTTTGAAATAATTTTTTATAATTTTTAAATAATAATATTAGGTGTACCAATATAAATGTGCTATGTGTACAAGAGTGTACACATAAGTAGTCTATGTTGGCAGTTAACTGTAAAAAATAGATGACACCTTAAATTTATTAATAGCAGTCCCGCTACTAATAATTGTATATATACCCAGCTCCGACTTTCGGTACCTGTTTTAGTACTTTGTTTTTGCTCGTAAACTTTTTTAGAAATAGTCAATTTTGTGAGTTCAATCTATGCCATTTAAAATATCACGTTGTCGTGAGGTATAAAAACTCAATAATTGTGCTAAAGAATTAAATGCCTCAAGCCTACGATTAATTATAGAATTTTTTTATTACATACAAACACATACGTCATGCTAAGATAGAGTTTATTTAAGATTTAGTTCATAAAAATAATAATAATTTTATTTAAAAGAATTTGTTATAAATAATTTAAATTTTTAAAATAATTATAAGTAATTAATATTATGAAATTTGGGTGATAAGAAATTTGAATTGCCACTATGGACTGTTTATGTGTACACTCATGTACACGTGGTATGTTTATATCGGTACACCTAATATTTTTATTTCAAAATTTATTTTAAAATTAAATAAAATTATAAAAATAAAAAATAAAATATTTAAATAATATTATAAATTTTGAAATATTTTCTTATAATTTTTAAATAATAATATTAGGTGTACTAATATATATGTGCTACGTGTACAAGAGTATACACATAAGTAGTCTATGTTAAAAAATAGATGACACCTTAAATTTACTAACAGTTTAGTCGTTTAGAGAGTTTTATTTTATCACCAAAATTTAAGCTTGGAAGATTAAGTACAAATAGACTAATAATTGAACATACTAAAAAAAACGCCTCTTTCAACTTACTCCTCTCTTTCTTTCTATTATTATTATTATTTATTTTTTTTTTTTATGAAAAGATAACTTATTTTATATTAAAGAAGAATGACTATTTTTTCTTTTTTGACGTGAAAGAAGAATGACTATTAAGTTGGGCATAAAAAATGTTATAGATAGATGTATCTATCTTTCTATTCATATATATTACTAAAAAAAAGGATTTTTTTTATTTTTTAAAAAATAAAATAAGTATTATTTAATTATCTTTATTGGTAGCCTTAGGATAGTAATAAATTAATAATTAGTGAATCAATTTAATAACTTCGGATAAATGCTAAATGCAAGACTCCTTTGAAAAAAAAATAAAAAAAGATTGCAGGACCAGTCGCGTGACTTCATCCGGGTCCTATATATATAAATATAGCTTTAACGGTAAATTAAATTAGGGTAAAAAAAATAGAGTTTTCCTTTTTAAATATTTTGTTTTATTAAAAGAATTGTTCTTACTTTTTTTTCTTATGAAATATAGCTTTCATATAGATGAGGGTTTGAAAAGTTTTCTAGTAAACAATTTCGTGTGAGTTTTGAACTTTGCATGCAATGTGATTTTTCCTAAATAAGGATTACCAAAAAGAAATTTTATATGCAAATTAATAACTATTAAAATTATATTTGTGTTTTTGAACTCATGACATCGATCCTATATGCATCTTAGCTTAATAATCACAACAAATTAAATTAATATTATGTTTATAAACATATGTCCTAACTAATTAAATTGCATATATATATTTTTTTTTTTAAAAAAAGTGATTGGCTTGTCTCGTTTCTATGTGGATCTACCCTAGACATATATATATACATACATATATATACTAGATGAGAGTTACGTGGCGAGCCACGTAAATATTAGTTTTATATAAGTTCTAGTGATTTTTGTTTAAGAATTCTGTAACTAAGCAACGGCAACAACAATGGTAGATAGATCTATTTAAGTTTTTCATATTTGTAAAGATTATAAATCTAAACTTTTAATTTTATTGGTTTGAGATTTTGAATTGTTCTGATTTATTTGTTTATGAATTTATTGAAATATTTGAATATTTATTTGTTTTGATTTTGAATTGTTCTAATTTATTCATACTTGAATATTTATATTGATGATTGTTAATGAAATAATATTTTTTAATATAGAGTTTAAATTTTATATTGATGATTGTTAATGAAATTAGTTTGTAGCTTTATGTTTTTTTTTTTTTTTTAAAAAAAATGTATTATTTTATATAGAGTTTAAATTTAAATTTATATAAACATATTTATTTTTTTAAAAAATAATTTATTATTGAGAAAAAATGCAGAAGAAAATATCACACAAAACCAAACCATACCTCATAAGCAATAAAAGAATATCATATTTCTACAAAATAGAGGCAAAGAGTGCAGGTATTGTCAGACAATGAATTACAACGAAAGTAGGGCCTGCCCATTTCAATCTTAAAAATTTAAAAAATTACCTTCAAATCCTTTAAAAATCGAAAGGAAAAAAAATGGTAAAAAAAAAACAATAATAATAAAAATCTTAAGACTTGAAGGGACTTCACTTTTACCTTTCAAGTAATGAATCGTTGCCATTCTGATAGATGGTGAACAACAATTCTGAATGCAACCCTCCACCATAAACAAGCTAAGTCGCTAGACAATTAAGTCAAATTGTTCGATCCAAAATCGATAGAAGCCCATGAATCAATCAAATCAACACAAACCCAATTCCACCCAAATCGAAAGGAGCAGGTGCCAGGTGGTTCCTTCAATCGTTTTTCCATGATTTTTTTTCTTAAATGGTTCTTTGATACGATAAAATAACTATTTCCACATTATACGATATAAGTGGTTATAAATATTTTTTCTTTTCTTTTCTTTTGAAGTAGATTACAGAGAAGATATTTTTGAATAGAAAATATTAAAAAAAAGTCATCAATTTAAAAAAAAGATTGTTTAATCTTTTGGGTTTAATTATTGGGTTTATTTGTTAACGGGAGATCAAACTATTAACATCGTTAAATTTAACAGAATATTCTTTTATTTTTAAGGTATATTTTGTTAAACCAAGAAATTCCGTTAGATATACACTTTTAATATATAAAGATATCTAAATTAAAAAAATAATAATATATGGTTAATTAATATAATTATTCAAATTTACTAAAATTATTTATCAATTATGTCTAAACAAAAATTACATGCAAATAAATACCTCTAAATGAAATAAAAATATTTATAAATAGTTTTATTATTATCTGGTAGAAAAAAATATTTATATTAAATGTCCACATAATTTGACCTAAAGTTAGTTTTTATTATTTTGTAAAAAGAAAAAAAAAAGACTTGTTTTTGACTTTTGTTATTGTTTTCATTACATATAAATGTCAATTTCAAATATGTGAATGTTACCAAAAATAAGATTCATTTATTTCATAATATCGAATATATCATTTTCAAAGAAATTATAATAGTTGCATATTATTTTGAGTAAATTAAAATTATTACTTGGCCGGTGGTTTTGGACGATGACTTTAGCTCTATACCCATTACCAACATCCAAAAGCTTTTTACTTTTTATGTTTCTTCTCTTAATTCTTCCCACCTATCCATCTTATTTCTTTTAGTTAGAGATGTTGTTAGAATTTTTTTTCTTAAAAAAAAATTATTATAAACGAGGGTTCGTCTATTTAATTTTATTTTCGCTAAATGAGCAATATAACTTCATGTATTAGACTATGTTTGATTTGTCTATTTGTAAGATCAGTCTTATAGGTGTGCAAGTTAAGCTACTGTACAGAGCTAAAAAAAAAAAAAATTCAATAACAACCTATCATTAGTCATTCTCATAAAAAAAAAAAAAAAAAAAACCATTACTACTATTTATTATTATTTTTTTCAAACCTTTCATATTATATTTTTTATCATACTTTTTTTTGAAGATGTATTGGAATCAATAATAATTTAATAAAATAGTTTGAGTTTTTTAGTGTTTTGTAAGATACATAACCATATGAAAATATTCAAAAATATCATTTATAAATTATAAATTTTTTTCTTTTTGGTTAGAAGCCCAATTTTTAAATTAGAACAGAGTCTTTAAAAATATTTAATAGGCTCTATCTGTTAGTACTCAAAATTTCCATTTACCTTTTTAAATAATAAACTTAATTTCTTATGTGTATAGTAAGATCAAGATTAAGTGTGCTTTAACTTAAGAGTAGGTAATTTAAATAAAAATTAAGTTAAATTATTGTTATAAAATAATATAAAATAATATAAAGTAGATGAGAAGAAAGAAGAAGAAGATGAAGAGAGAAAGAGAAAGTGAATGAGAATTTCTGAGTTGTTTATTCCAATGGGGTGAACCCCTATTTATACAAATACAAGAGTGAGATATTAAGAAACTAAGAAAAAGAGAATTTTGATTACAATTAATGGTAATAAATAAAAGATTTGGACATCCATATAATTATTAATATTTATAACACTCCCCCTTGGATGTCCATAATAACTGCCTTATTAAAAATCTTGCTGAAAACTTGATCAAAGGAAAAACAGTATAGTGTAAACTAACTCCCCCTCATTTAGGCATTTGTGGAGATCTTCTAATCGACGAATTTCGATCTTATCTGCCGTCTTCTCAAATGTTGATGTTAGTAATAACTTTGTGAATAAGTTTGCAAGATTGACACTTGATTGAATATGTTGAACACCAATATGCATTTTCTTGAAGCGTATAAAGAAGAATTTCGTGAAATGTGTTCTAACTCTATCTCCTTCAATGTACCTCCTTTTAGTTGAGCGATGCAAGCAATATTATCCATAGAAAATTGCTTGGGTTGATACTTCTTTATTGAGTGCAATCTATATGTTTCCCGAATATGCTATGTCAATGATCTCACTCACACACATTTTCTACTTGCTTCACAAAATGCAAGTATGTTAACATGATTTACAGTTGCCTCGTTAAAAACCTTGCCAGAAAAATCCAGTGGGACAAAATCTGAGCTAAGGAAAAAAAGAGTACAATATATATTTCATATTCATAATTATTTGCAAGTTGCCTCGTTAAAAACCTTGCCAGGAAAACCCAGTGGGACAAAACCTGAGCTAAGGGAAAAAGAGTGCAACATGAATATGTCTCCCCCTCATGCACATATGATCCATAATTCTTTTGGTGATAATAGATCTCATAAGATTATTGTTATCACTTTTAAAATATCACCATATATAATCTTTGATCATATATTTTCTATAACTCTTCCAGAGTATGTATGGACTTCTTATAGATGAGGGGTTCGTGAAACATTAATCTTTATCCAACTAATTGTATCATTTATGTGTGTACACAACTTTGTTCATACTAAAATTTAAAATTTCAAGTAGATATGAACATAACACATTAATGGTACTATAAATTTTCATTTGTGACAATGATGGTACTCCAAGACCATATATTTGTTCCATCTTGTTGTATGATCTTAATAAATGATCATATATCTATAATTCTTGATACATATGAAGTACTTCAGGACTTCAATACTAATGAACAAACTTTATACATTAATATTTCTCGAAATACAAAAGAAATAAAAGTTTGTTCTTCAATTAATCAAAAACTCTTAAAGAGTCTATCACAACATATAATTTACGTATTTATACTGCATAGACAACCATACATATTTTTCAAACAATAATTCACTTACATGTTTTTATTTCATACAAAGATCTTTGTCATATAGTGCGCGCGACTTAGAATTTATATCACTTAAGACATGTATTAAATTCTTTTAGAATTTTTAGATAAGGCTTATTTCAAATTCTCACTATATTAGGAGCTCCAAATAAATAACCTTTTGTTGTAACATTTATGTGACGCTTATAAATCCTCATATAATATATTCCAGGCTATAATCAAATCATGATTATATTTTCTCAATATTTAAGCCTTACTTCAATCAATCTCATGTCTATGCAAACTTTGTACAACAATTCATTATGTACAAATACATATATGCAAATTTATCATTAGAAATATTTATTTGCACACCCTACAGGTCTTACTTCACTTTATGTGAGTAAATTTGCCTGGATTGCGTCATAATATTTTGGCCAAAAATCAAAATGTATGTCGATAATTCTCGACAAATCTAATACAATGATCCTTGCTATCTCATGTTAGTTTATTGCATATGCACACATTCAATATTTATTGTCGACAAAAATTTCAATAAATGATAATTTCCTCCCATATTGACATAACTTTTAGAGATCTCTTTAAATTACATATTTTTCAAATATGTTTATCATTTATAGGTACCTATATAGAATCACTTCAGGGATTCAATTATGATTAGAAGTGTTATGTCTAACTTCTTTTGGGAGTCTCTTCAAGTACCGTTTTCATCACGGTTATCATTTTAATACTTTATAACATTAAGGTATCTCCATGAGTACCTCTAGATTTAACAATTTCAGGGCAAATCAAATGAACATTTACTAATAATTTCTATATTGTTCATTTACGCTTCAGGCGTTTTCAACTCATTCTAACTCAACTTTGAATAATATTGATTTGCAGTTGGTATATATCATTTTGAACTATATTGTTCTTATATACTTTGTGCAAGGATCATTTTTCAAAAATTATCATCGATCCCAACTGCTTCTCTCCCCCTGATCGAGAGAATTTTAAGAAATTGTGATATCTAATAATATTAATACACCTGTAGGGATTTCAATATATCACAATGAATCAATATTTATTTAAACTCATATATACTATATGACATTGAACTTCAGGTTCAATAAACTTCAGTTTCAAGTTCAATCCTTATGAACTTAATTCATTTCTAAGAATGAGTCATACGTGTATAATTAGAAATACATAAATTTACACATTTTGTAAATGCATGATCATATAATCTTATCACATCGATAAGAAACTATGCAATAAAAATCTAATAATGGCTCAAGATTGTTAAAGAAATATAATTTAAATATTTTCTATGTGCAAATATATGCACATTCTTCTTTTGAGCCTTATAAATTAACAATGAGAAGAATCTTTTGGTTCTTCAACAAAATTTAGTCAAATCCTTTGACAATTTATTGCATATGATTTATCATGTCAAAATAATTCAATTAATGAACTTCAGGTTCACTATAATTTGTATTTCAATGAAACTTTCAAAGGTAATGTAAATTTATTACAACATAATCATTATAAGTTTCATTTTTATATACACGAATAATATAATTATATTATTCTCCAAAACATACACTCTTCAAGAGTCACTATTATGTTTATCAAACTTCATATTTCTTCAGGAATCACTATCATCAATTCAATGATGTGTATAATGTAAAATGTACATGACAACTTCATCATGCTGTTATAATGGTCAAATAGATATAACCATAATATATCATTCATGCATGTTTCCTGGTATCTTTTTAACAAGTCGTCTAATTTATTAATAGACTATTCATCAGTCTAATTATCATGACTTGATATATTATATATTTAAATGTACAACCAGTACATATAATAAGTTATTTCTTATCACTTTCATAACTAGATAAAAGTTATACATCTAGGTACATACAAAAATATTTTACTACTCAAAGTAGCAATTGTATGTAAGACTTCTTCAGAGCTTTTCAAATAATCATTTTGTGATTCTTTATCACTTTGATTATATTGGATCACTAACAAATATTAGTAAATTATATATCCACTTTTGGGAATATGCAAACTGAATTATATAGTAACTATATATATACATATCCTGTACCAACAATAGTTTAAAACTATTGATTTCAAGAAATAATAAAATATGTATATATTAATTTGCTTTTGGCATTGCCAATATATGTGAAATCTATATTCTTTGAAATAGAATTTCATGTCTATTCATTCTCTTTAGGGAATGATATTTAAATATTTCAAATGTACAATAAGTTTGTACAATTCACATTCTATTCAATAATCAAATATACTTTTATCTTGATTATAAGTGTGTCCGTACTACAGGTACGCGACTACTATTATTTAATTCCACACATGATATATAGATTTTATACACTTTAATTGTGTGTGGTATCTCATCTTTTAGTTGTTTCCACTTTTTCTGGAAATATTTGAGTAGTAAATAATGTCATTGATTATTTAAAATCATTACATTCACTTCGGGGAATGATGTTGAACAAGTAGAACATTATTATAAATTTCTTAAAAATTTATTACTTGTTCATATATAAAAAGAAATTACTCAGCAATTTCTTTAACAATATTTCAAAGAATATATGAATGCAATTTTTGCATAGTCTCCAAGATGTATGCAAAATTTAATCTTTAACATATGTCAGATTCAATAATTTCCAACATTGCAAGTAATAACAATGTATAATAACATGACTAATACAAACAATCTTTAAAAGTAGTTGAATTCAATTCGTATCATTCTCTGCAGGGAATGATGAACAATAAATACATGTCTCATGTATTTAAATAACATTAGTCATGCTCACTGTTATTCTTATACTTTGATGTTTCAATGTAATTTTTTTAACATTCTTTTTGGGTATTCAAAACCCACTATAAAATTGCATCAATAATAATCATTTTTAATGATTCTTTAGTTGTATTCACATAAATACAATCATTTTTTTTCTTCGATAAATATAAAACATTTACTTCAGAAAATGTTTGTCAAAATCTATATCGATATTAGATTATTTTTCATTGTCCTCAAAGAATACAAGAACATATATATAAATATGTATTCATCTCTTTCATTATATATTCATCAACTATATAATGAATATTACGTTTGCATAATCTTCAGGATATATGCAAGATTTTATTGAGGACGCATAATCATCAGGATATATGCAAGATTTTATTGAGGACGCATAATCATCAGGATGTATGCAATATTTTATCGAGGATGCATAATCTTCAGGATATATGCAATATTTTATCGATGATGCATAATCTTCAGGATATATGCAATATTTTATCGATGATGCATAATCTTTAGGATATATGCAATATTTTATCGATGATGCATAATCTTTAGGATATATGCAATATTTTATCGATGATACATAATCTTCTGGATATATGTATAATTTATATAGATTTTCTCTATCATATCATAGGCACACATATATTGTAAATATTATGAATGATAAGACCATTATATATATATGAAATCAATAATAATTATATAAAAATATATACATACAAATATAATATATAGATATATAGATAAAAAGAAAAAAGAAATCAAATGATTCTTGAAATTGTTTCAGTCAGAGGAGTATATATATAAATATATATTTAGTGTATTTTGATTTTGAAACAATTCAAGAACTTTAACAAGATACTTACATTGGGACTTGGGTAGAGACTCATGCTTGAAGCTTGGGCAGAGACTCATGCTTGAAGCTTGGGCAGAGACTCGTGCTGATAACGTGTTATAAAATAATATAAAATAATATAAAGTAGATGAGAAGAAAGAAGAAGAAGATGAAGAGAGAAAGAGAAAGTGAATGAGAATTTCTGAGTTGTTTATTCCAATGGGGTGAACCCCTATTTATACAAATACAAGAGTGAGATATTAAGAAACTAAGAAAAAGGGAAACTAAGAAAAAGAGAATTTTGATTACAATTAATGGTAATAAATAAAAGATTTGGACATCCATATAATTATTAATATTTATAACAATTTTTAATTTATTCTAAATATTTTTACATAATTTTTTGTGTTAATTTTAATAAGATATTTTATCATGTATTTATTAAAAAAAAGTTAATTTGGTGCAAAATTGCCAATACCATTATTCCTATTAAAAAAGTGGGTTCTAACTTAAATAAATATTGAAAAAAAAAGTAGAAAGTTTAGAGTCTTTCGACAACACGTTGCATATATATCTTTGTTGTAATTATCGTGGCGCGAACAACTTGTTTGGCTAGCTAGATAATTTTTTATTTTAAATTAGATGTGGGTGAAACAATTTGTTAGAACTATATTTTTTTAACAAAATAAAATTTAATTTTTTTGCAGAATAATGTAAAAATTTAGTATGTATTGTGTGAAATTATTATATAACTATTCACCTAGCCAAAATACAATAGGCTGCACAATACACTCATTTAGGAGGTGTACCATAAAATTAGCTTATAGGTGAAAATTGGAATTGGTAAATTTTACAAAATTTGCCTCATTATCACTAAATTATTGTTCTTTGTTTGATTTTCAGGATAAATATCTATCTAAAGTTATGGGTAATTAAATAATTTTATTCCTAAAATAAAAAGTGACTTTAATTATCCAATAATATTACATAATTATTACAACATTTTTTACTTTTAGTCACAATAAAATTTGTGACTAAAAGCAAAAAAATGTGACTAATTATAAAATACAATTTTTATGTTGTGACTAAAAAGTCCGTGGCTAAATGTATTAGTCACAAAAATTACAATTTGTTGTGACTAATGTGTTTTTAGTCACAATATATGTTGTGACTAAAACTAAATTAGTGATAACTCGTAACTAAATGTTATGTTTTAATTACAAATAATATTTTGTTGTGACTAAAAATCACATTTAATCACAAAAAAATTATGTGACTAAAATGTTGTCACTAAAAATAGCTGTTTTATTTTTATAATAAATCCCATATTGTAATTTATGTGGATGATGAAAAAGTCGCCACATATTTGTCATTGATGTAAATTACCACATCAAAAAGAAAAAGTGAATCATCATTAAAATTGATTGTTGCAAATAGGTAAAGAAAGATAAAGAGTAACAAATGTCAACATAAATTGACATAAATTAGTTAGTGATTGATCTTCATTAATTTTTAAATAACTGTCTTTTTAGTTAATTGGACAATCCAAATTGATAATTTTAACTTCATTTTTAAGTATGCATTTATTAAAAAAAAGTAAATAATATTTTAAATTTTGTATTTTACAAAAGTTATTAATTAGATTATCTGTATTGTTAAATGATAAAATAGATCCTATATTTTTTAAAATTATACAAATAGAACTCTAAATTGATTTTTTGTCAAAAAAACTTAATAATAATCTAATTTAGAAATGTTATGGTAAAATTGGTTACATATTCTATATCTGTTCGTGTTAGAAATTATCTTAAAGTTGATTATATTAAAAAAATAAAATTATTAAAAATTGAGCTCATGACCCTATTTTTCCCATTTTGAAAAGGGTCCATTTATCATTTAACAAAACCAAGGGTTCAATTGGTAACTTTTACAAACACATAATCCAAAATGGTATTTACCCTAAAAAATGATAAAAACTTGTGATTCTATTCTAAAATTGTTACGTGGCAATTCTTGATGGGTCCAAATCATTAAATTTTTATTATTTCAAAAAATTAGTTCAAATATACCAATAAGAAAGTGACACGTAGATATAATGGCTTAATATTTAACGATTATGTACCTACAGAGTTTCAGAAATATAACTTAGGTATTATTACCGCCAAAAATTAAATTTAGATATTTATTTACAATTGAGAATTAAACTTAAGTATTTATGCCGCAAATTACTCTTTTTTTTACCAAATTTTTTATTTTTGCCGATGCATATAACATATTTTTGCTCTTTTTTATTGTAGTGACATAAAATAGTATAAAAATGAATATTTCATAATTAATCCTAATTTTATAAATTCTCATACTAATTAATTAAATAGTTTTAGTAAACAATTAAAAATCATTCATTATAGATGACTAAATATTTAGAATTTTTTTTAATAAAATAAAAGAAATATGTATGGATCACATGAAAGAATCTATAGAAGATAGGACCACATTTTCTTACTTAATAAGTGGACAAGTTTTCAATGAACACATATTTTTATATGATATGAACAAAGCTAGTAATTGACACGTATACCTTTAATTAATTCAATTGTTCAGAATCACCACCGCTGCATTTAATTAATATTTTAAACGTGATTTTTTTTTTTTTTTTTTTTTTATGAAAGGGGTGAATAATATTTTTTATTTTTTGAGAAAGATAATATATAAAGTTGAAAAAATTGACACAATTTTTATTTTATTTTTAGTAATTAAGACAAATTTGACAATAGATACTTTGTAGCTGTCTAAATAAGACAGTTTTCATTAAATTATGGTTGGGTGTTGGTGAATTATCAATTTATTATTATGTGTTTTGGTCTTGTCATTATATGTAATTTATTAATTTATTAATTAACATAAAATTGCAATATAATCACCCTTATTTCTAAGAGAATAATTAATTTGAAAATAAATTTCACTCTTAATTAGTTAATTGATTATTTTTGTTCAAGAAGAAAAAATATTATTTTTTTAATGGAAATAATACTTTATTAAATAACCATCTCTGTTAGCAAAATAGGTAACAAGTCAGTTGGAACAACCTCCAAAGTGCAATCAGGATAGAATATAGAGGCTCTAGCAAAGTTATGAGCTGCCGTATTTAGTTGATCGTCTAACAAAATAAATAACAACATTTTTTAAATCCTTAAGCGTATCCTTACAAACATTCACTACTTGACCAAACATGGATCACATATCAATTGTGCTTCGTAAGGCTTGAACAACCGGAAGACAATCCGTTTCAAGAACTACATGTGTCCATTGTTGCATCTTGATCCAGCTTAACGCCTCTCGAATTCGCATGACTTCGACTGCAACAGGGGAAACTTGTCCGTGGAACAACTTTGTGCAGCCTTCAACTAACATACCCCGAGAATCACGAGCCACCAAACCAACCTCAAATTGTCGGGTTTCATTGAACAAAGACGCGTCAACATTTACCTTAACACTATCAACATGTGGAGGCACCCAACACACAGCAGCATCTTCGAGTAGAAAACTAGAAAATGTAGTCTCCATGATTGATTTTTGTGTGTTTTGCCATTGGTTAAGAAAACTCTTTGCTGATGAGACAATGCTATTGTAAAGACCGCATATGATTAATACCTTGAATTATTAAATAATTAGGGTTTATGTATGAGATTAAATTAATAATTATGAAATGCATATTTTGGAAATATATTTAATATCATATATGTTATTATGCTATTTAATGTAAATTATCCAATTTCTGTGTTTGTGTTCGGAAGCTGTGGAAAGCGACGTTGGGCCTTTAGAGAGTCGTATATTGTATGTTATAGCACTTTATTATTTCGAGGCATCAATGTTAGGGTTATTAGTATCGGGTTTTGACCGGAATAATTTTTATAACTAAAAATCCTTAGAAGTTTTTATTAAATCTTTGGTATTTACATATGGGGTGATTGGTCTTTTAATGTTTTCTTTTATTATTATTATTCTTTTATTCTTATTTTTATTTCAGCCTAATAGTTTAATCTTTTAAGTAATAGATTTAAATAAAACCTCTTTTCTCTTGGAAAAGCTAGAAAGCCCTAGAAAAAAATAGGAAATTATCACTCTTCTTCAATCTCTCTCTCTCTCTTGCTCTCGATTTCCCTAGGAGCAGCTTGAAGCTGTGAATTTTCAGCTCATCAACAAGAAGTCTAGCTGAATTCTTAAGTCTCAACTCAAGGTATCTCTTTTTAGTTACCTTCCTTATGCTTTTCTTAGGTTTAGGTTGAATTGTGAGGGTTGAGTTAATGGTTTTAGTGGCTGTTTGTTCTTAAGTCATTCTAATTTGTAATCTGGTGTTAATTATGTTCTTTGTTGCTGGTTTGGATTAATTTAAGGGGGGGTTACCTTGTTGTGAGTCAATTGGAGTTTATGAACTCCAACTTGGGCTCTAATGGTGATTCTATGTTTTGACTTGTTTATTATAATTTGATGATTGGAATATGTTATTTGGGGTATGAGCAGGTGTTCTGGAAGTTATAGAAAAGTTTGGGCTTGATTTGAATTAAAGGGATCGAATTTTTGTCCCCAGCTCAGAACCGGTCGACCGCTTCAGAAGCCTCTTGCAACCGGTCGACCGGTTGGTACCCAGGAACTGGGGTTCCGGTTGGAAACTGGTCTGCCGGTTCGGGCTTTTTCCCGAGCCCTAGTTTTTCCGGTTTTTACGTAATTTAGGGTATAGGCATCCTATTTATGTTGGAAATTATTTTACCAGGATCTTAGATCTACTCACAAGTATGTTTATTAACACCCTAAATATGAACTTTCTAAAACGATGAAATAAACACATATAAAGTTTAGGAAACCTTACATTGGGTGCAGCGGAACATAATGACTCCTTCCGTTCAGATATCTAGCCCTTGATTCCTTTCTGTAGCAGAGCATTATCAATATCTGAACCTGGATCTCTTTCTCTGAATCTTTGATGCTGAAACTCCTTCTTGCTGAAAGTCTTTCTTCACGATCTTCCTCACTATGATTGAGGTATCACTTGCTGTGTGTGGGCACTACTCTTACACTAAGAATTTCGAAATCTCAATGAGGAAGAGAGAGAGAGAGTGGGTTCCGCCAAAGATAGGGAGAGAGAAGGCTCAGTTTTTTCTGAATGAAAAAGTAGAAAATTTAAGTGTAAATTTCCTGAAGCCTTCACTATCTATTTATAGCATTCCACTAGGGTTAGGTTTGAATTATTTGGCATTAAAATAATGAAAATATCAGTTTAAATTGCCTACAAAAGTGGCTTGCCATGCTTAGTGGATTTGGGCCTCACTTTTTGCAATTTTGCAGTTTTATCTTTTCTGCATCTGATTTTCTCAAAAATGCAAATTTTCAAATTCAACCATTTAAATGCCAATTCTAACTATTTAATAAGTATAAATAATTATTAAATAATATTGTCATTTATCATATTTATTAATTGAACCATACAAAGTATCATAATTAACAAATATGCCCCTAAAACTCTTTCTTTACAATTTCGCCCTTACTTAGTGAAAAATTCACAAATAGACATAGTCTAATTTGAGAATTATAATTGATTAATCAAAACCAATATATGAGTCTTACAAGCAATATTATCTCAACTAGTGCGGGGACCATGGGTCTATATAACTGAGCTTCCAATAAGTAGATCAAGAATTTAGCACTAAAATTCACTAACTTATTAATTCTTCGTTGAATCCACACATAGAACTTAGAATTGCACTCTCAGTATATAGAATGTTCTATATGTTCCACCATATAGACGCATCATCAGTTATCCATTGTTATAATCCTAATGTGATCAATGATCCTCTATATGAATGACCTACACTGTAAAGGGATTAAATTACCGTTACACCCTACAATGCATTTTATCCTTAAAACACTTGACCCCGTATAAATGATATTTCAACTTATGTGAAATGAGTACTCCACCATTTATGTTCGTTTGGTCAAGCTCGAAGGAGATCATCCTTTGCTTACTATTCGCCAGATAGAAGCTATAGATTCCATGTTTATGATAGCGCTCCCACTCAATTGCACTACCGTGTTCCCAAAATGTACGTATCACCCTGACCTAAAAGTAGGCTTAACTAACAAATCAAAGAACACGAATAGCCTTTCAAGATTGAGCCTTATCATAACAGGATTAAGAACATTTGATCTAGGATCAACTAGGCGATATTGACTTGAATAGATATTACGGTAAGTTTAATAAATCTAAGTCAAAGTTCAATATCGGTCCCTTCCGATGCATACTCCATGCATCCAACCTGAGCTTTACTTTAACCAATGCTCTGGAAAGAACATAGCACTTCTCCAAATGCAAGTAAACTCTGTTGTAGATTATCATATCAGTAAAACCCTATGTCTGATAAATCTAGGAAACTTTATTCACATAGTCATGTTTACTTTCCAATGTGTTGACAACACAATAAACAGGATCAAGTATGTGAAAAGGGTTTCAGATGAATTTATACATTATGTACATATAATCATGAAATAAATCATGTGAATCATGCAACATTAAATGTTATTTCTGATCTATATTAATAAGTAAATCTGATTATATTGAAATGAGTTTTATTTAGGGCATAAAACCCAACAAACTCCCACTTGCACTAATATAAAACAAAAAGTGCGTTTCAAATAATCTCAACACCTCGATATACAAATCAAGTGTAGTAGTAGTAAACTCCTCGTAATAGGATCTGAAAGGTTGAATTAAACACAAACTTTTCTCCACCATTACTCTTCCTTTTATCACAAAATCATTGATAATGTGAAATTCCTCTCTATATGTCTACTCTCTTGGGATACTAGATTCTATACCTTTGGCAACTACTTTTGGTTAATCAGGAAATTAACACTAGTAGTTTAAGGCAATTTGGAATGGTGCCAAAGATGTATAGAACTTTCCTTAGACTGAATAAGTACCTTTCCTGCAGCTTTAACATTCAGTCCCTTCCTGGTAGACCTAGAGACTTCAGATAGGTTTTTACACTTCTCCAAAATCACTATTCCACCCCCAGAGTAACCACCATCTTATCAGAAAGATTTACTAGCACAAAGGCAAATTTCGAAATCTGATATGGTGTAGTCTAAGAGTTTTAAACACACCCTTATAGACTAACATATAGTTCCTCTTCTTAATCTTAGGATTTACTTGATTGTGTTCCAATGTTCTTCTCCTGGATTAATCTGATACCTACTCATTACTCCCACTCAACAGCAGGTGTCTGGTCTAAGGCATACTAAAGCATATCTGAGACCTCTCACTGTTGATATAAGAAATTCTTTCATGGCTTTATCTTTTCTGGAATAGTTGAGACTTTTCCTTAGATAAATAAAATCTATGCCTAGAAGTCGAGAAGCTTCTATAGATTGCCATTAGAAAGAAAATGCTTCAGCATCTTACTAAAGTAAGTTGCTTGTATTAGTGTAAGTAATTACCAGGTATACCATAAGCCATAGGTTTAGATAAACTCAAACCTATAATACTAGGAACAAGAAGTTTTGTTAAGTCTATTGAATGGACTTATAAACGAAAATTTCCTTTTATGTCCTTGTAATAGAAAACTTTAGGTTATTCCATGTGAATGGATTAAACCATAGTTCTATTGGCTTTTCTTCTTAGTTTCTTATCTTGACAATCCATTACTTGTTAAAACTCACAATGGATTTTAATCACTAGTGTCTTCCAAGTCATAAGAAGGTGAGTTCCTAGAAACTCTCCCACTACGACAAGGTACCGTGAATTATGTCTAAGAAAACTAAATGGTATTAACCTCTTTGGTTGTGACAAGACAACAGAGGCAGTGGGATCATCATATGTCATATAAGATGATAGAACACTTTTGGAATCAAGAAAAATATCTCCTTTATTTGCTACTTGTTTTCAGACTTAGTCATTATCTTAGAAAAGTAGTATTTGTTTGAACAAACACTTTCTTATCTATTGACTATGGGATGGTCCACCCCTAATCACTTAGAATAGCTAATAAACTATGGTTAATAGTTCTAACTTTTCTTAAGATTTTGATTAGGTCATCCATGAATCTAGTAATGATTTACATTAAGTATACAACCATTACATCATTCTGAAATTGTATTACCATAGAAGGAATTAGGCAACAACTAGTAACTAATCATCAACATGCAACTTGAAATTTTTTGGGGAGGTAAGTTTGGATATAATTCAAAAATCAAATTAATGATCTTTGAACTGCATATCTACTAACTATTTCTCCACCCCTATCAGTTCGCAAGATCTTTAACCACTTACCTTAATGGTTTTAACCATTGCTAGAAATTAATGAAATTTTTCAAACATTTCAAATTTCTTGCTAAAAGGTATAATCTAGAGTTATCGTTTTAAGAATACAATGAAAAACTCATATCCACCCCTGAATGTGCATCCATCTACGAATGAGATGAACTTACTTTCACTGGATATAGGCATATTAACTCTTTGCAGAGATTGATCTTGTCAAATCCACTATGAACAAGATACAAATGCCATAGATTAAAAAAAATGGTAGTGTCTTTTGATGACATAGGTTTAGTTACATCAAAGAGTTCTTAGAATACTGCAAGTGGATCCTGGTCACAGAATACCTAACTCATATTCCATACAGTTTTAATCCATTAATAGAAGATGGATATTAAACACTTGAGAAAGTGTAACTGTATTGTATTCTGGAATTAGAAATATAAGAAAATTTCTATTTGGAATCTAAAATTAAAGTCAAAGACTTAAATTTATACCAAATATAATGAGTAATTCTATCTTGGACCACCACTACTAATTTAACTCTAAGTCTGATTTGCCCATACAAGTAAGAGATTTCTAAGATTGAGGATTTATATTGATTGGGAATAGAATTTCGGGATTATAATCATATGCGTCATTTAATTTCTTAAGAGAAAATATAATGACATGAAATGATTTATAGACCATTCATCCAATGATATATTATTGAGCTAATTCGAAATGAATAAGCTAAGATGAATTAGGATAATTTCGTTTAAAATAAGAATCCAACGATGCTTCGATTAGCGAAAGTCAAAGTAATCTTATTTATATAATCTTCTTGTTTCATATCGTAAAAATACTAGTCTAAGGTGTCATCAATTGATGAACAGCTAGATGTCGCATATACAATATTTATCTTTCGAGATCTTACACTATTATGTATGTCTAATGGTGAAAATCCATTAGGGATTTATCTCATTAGAAAAACAAACATGTTAGACCAACAATGAAGATTTGAAATTAATCTACAATTTAATAACAGAAATTAACATGGTTCAATATAAATCCATACACAATTCAGAAATTATTAAACATATAGCAAGTAGGAATGACCAGTGAAAATACTAAAACATACAATCCTAAATAATTTCCAAGGTTTTCAACAAACTGATACAGTGTCCCGGTAGGCGAGAGTCAAAGTATCATTCATTGAATAGAGTTGTCAGCTCATCTAAAATAGAAACCATTCTAGCAACCTTTTATTCGATCAAAATAAGAATCCAACGTTGTCCCGGTAGGCGAGAGTCAAGGTTATTCTCATTTTATGAGCTTCCACCATTGTTTCATGTTTCATAAGTTTATCTCTAAGTAGTCACCGTAGGGGAGAGTCTAATAGAGACGAAAACTTACAAAACACTTATCAAATGAGATTTTACTGTGTTAAATGCGTTCAACGAATAACCATCCATAGGGGGACGAAGTCTAGCGTCTCGAGGTTATATTGAAAACATTTAACTTTTGTAAGACCAACAATGGAGATCGAATATCTTAATAATAATCAAGCTCATTATTTAAAGTGAGTTGTATTTTCTTTGATTCTCTTTATTTAATCTATTTATTTTAAATATATATTTATTTAAAATTTCCAATTTAGAATGAAAAATTCTAAATATAAATTTTAATTTAATATTTATAAATTTTACTTAGATGGATATGAAAATAACATGAATTATTTCCATCTTAGTAATAATTTCCAATAAATATTTAGAAAAATATTCAATTTAAGTTGTTACAAAATTAATTTAAATTAATTTACAACTCAAATTTAATTTTCAATAAATATATATTGCATTTCGAAAAATTAAAGTATTCTAGGACACAATTTTTGAAAATGCATGTTAAAATAAAAGATTAATCCTGGAAAAATTATTCTAATTTAATGTTGGCCCAAAACTAATTAATAAAATTAATTTACAACAAAAAATATAATTTTCCTATTTAATTAAATATATAAGAAAAATTTCAAATATTTAAGTATGATGATGAAAATCAACTAAAATATTAATTTTCTATTTAATTAAATACACTAGAAAAATACTTCAAGCAAAAATATCATCTATCTAGATTTTCGTTTGACTAATTAATTCAATTTCTAATAATATACTTTAATTCAATTTATTTTAAATTAATCAATAAATGAAAAAATCATTGATTTAAGTTGATCCAAGAATTAATTAAAATAAATAATTAATTTACAACTTAATCTATTTTTCAAATAAAATTTGAAATTCCAGCATTTAAGAAATGCAATTTCAAAATTCGATTAATAAAATAAAGAAAAAATATATTTTGAAAATTATTTAACTTTAGTTGAAAAAATAAATTTCAACTAAAAATAATTTTCTATTTAATTAAATGTCATGAAAAAGAAATATTTAAGTATGATGATGAGAATCAACTTAGATATTTAATTTTCAAGTTAATTAAATTCAAGAAATAAATAATTAAGTGTAGAGAAGGCTTAATTATTAATCTCTAGTTTAATACTAGGAAAAATATACTTAAAATAAATTGTACCAAAATTAATTATATAAATAATTAATTTCACAATGTATAATATTTTCCTTTTAAATATTAGAAATAATAAGTAGTCTAGAAATAACTATCTAGAAAATATCTTATTTGACTAAGTATCTTTTCCACAAAATTTAAAAAAATATCTAATTTAAGTTGTATTAGAAAAAATCTAGAACTTAAATATTTTTCAAATTTAAATTTAATTAAATATCAAAAAATAAGTTGTAACCACTTAATTTGAAAATATTCCATTTTAAGTTAATATTCGAAAAGATATCAACTTAAAAAATATCTAAAATATTCCATTTTAAGTTAATATTCGAAAAGATATTAACTTAAAAAATATCTAAAGAATCTTAATAACCAATGCCTAAAATTCCTCAACTTAATTTTGAAATTTAAAATTCAAAAGATATTCAGATTTAAGTTGGTTAGTTGTAGATAACTAAATATCAACTTAAATAAGAATATTTAATGAAAAATTTAAATTAAGTTCCAGAAAGAATCTAGATGGTTATAATTCTTTATTTAATTAAATACAAGAAAATACATATAGTTTAGCTTAAAATAAAGAATTCTTTAAACTATAATTTTCTTAAATTAATTTCAAAATAAATGAAATTAATTATGTTGCTAATCAATTTTATTAGGTTACACTAGTGTAATTAACCTAGTACAGTTGTTCAAATCAGGCAAATGGGCCTTCACAATTGGGGTGGTTCATGTGAGGGGGTGCTGGGTTCAGTATGTCGTACCCACTTCTATGGCTCCCAACTCTCACACAAGGCCCAAAAGAGAGGAATGTAACCTTAATAAGAACAACTGTTATTAATTGAATAAGCCCAAAAACTAAATGAGCCTAAATAAATTCTATCAAGAACTATGATAATTTATTTTAGCAACAACAACCTATATGCATCTATAATAAAATTAAACACATAGGCTCACACAGGCACACTTTGGATGGGTCCTATCATGTTGCTAGGTCATACATAGATGAAAGAAGATTGTAAATATACCTGTTACAAATTATTATCTTGACCAAGGGAGCCATCAGATCATTAGATCTGGCAAAAAGTAACCATGGCTATTTGCAATCAAGTAATAATAGGTTTTGAAAACTTACACACAAGCTAAAACACATACTCCTGTAACAAGGTTAGTTGGATAGTTGGATGTAGGATTTATTTAATTTTAAATTAAATAATTAATTAAATAAAATAAATTTTCGAAATTTTAAAAAAAAAATTGAAAAAATACAAAAAATTCGAAATTTAAATTTAAATTTAAACCTACAATTTTTGAAAAATTAGGTTTCAACCAACCTAAATATCATTTCAAAAATTTTTGCTAACTACTTTTAAATTTTAAATGTTATTTTATAAATAAAAATTAAATAAAAAATTAGAAAAGATAAATGAATATCTTTTCCAAATTTTAAATGTAATTTAAATAAATAAAATAACAAAATTTAAAAAAATAGCAAAATATCTTATATCATTTAAAAATTACATGATTATAGTTATCTTATTTTAAATTTAAAATAAGATAAGATATAATCAAATTTTAAAATAAGATAGATTATTAAGCAAAAAGATAGATACTAACTATTTTAAAATTCAAATTACACTAATATCTTGAATTAAATTTAAAAAATATTAAATTAATTCAAAATGATAATTAGAATTGAATTAGGAATAGTAATAGTATAAATACAGAACTACACAAAAAATCGGAAGTTAATTCCATGAAAAAGCATGAAAAAACGAAGAAAAACGAAAACATTGTGAGGTGTACGGACAGTTTTCGCGATCGCAGGAAAATTTCAGCACAGCTCCCATTTTTTCGAATCTTCAAAAAATCATAACTAATTCAAATTAAATCAAAATTGAGTTCTGTAAAAAAGTAACTTGCTTAATTTTTTCCATACTATCCAATAAAAATAATTCCAGAAACAGATATTAAATTATTTTTAACGATAATTCACAAACACCAATCAATCATCAAATAACACTCAATACAACATGATACCATCCAAAAACAAACAAACAATCGTTTTAAAGTCCAAATTTCTTGCAAGTAAATCAATTACCATGGCTCTGAGGCCAGTTGTTGGAAATTATTTTACCAGGATCTTAGATCTACTCACAAGTATGTTTATTAACACCCTAAATATGAACTTTCTAAAACGATGAAATAAACACATATAAAGTTTAGGAAACCTTACATTGGGTGCAGCGGAACATAATGACTCCTTCCGTTCAGATATCTAGCCCTTGATTCCTTTCTGTAGCAGAGCATTATCAATATCTGAACCTGGATCTCTTTCTCTGAATCTTTGATGCTGAAACTCCTTCTTGCTGAAAGTCTTTCTTCACGATCTTCCTCACTATGATTGAGGTATCACTTGCTGTGTGTGGGCACTACTCTTACACTAAGAATTTCGAAATCTCAATGAGGAAGAGAGAGAGAGTGGGTTCGGCCAAAGATAGGGAGAGAGAAGGCTCAGTTTTTTCTGAATGAAAAAGTAGAAAATTTAAGTGTAAATTTCCTGAAGCCTTCACTATCTATTTATAGCATTCCACTAGGGTTAGGTTTGAATTATTTGGCATTAAAATAATGAAAATATCAGTTTAAATTGCCTACAAAAGTGGCTGGCCATGCTTAGTGGATTTGGGCCTCACTTTTTGCAATTTTGCAGTTTTATCTTTTCTGCATATGATTTTCTCAAAAATGCCAATTTTCAAATTCAACCATTTAAATGCCAATTCTAACTATTTAATAAGTATAAATAATTATTAAATAATATTGTCATTTATCATATTTATTAATTGAACCATACAAAGTATCATAATTAACAAATATGCCCCTAAAACTCTTTCTTTACAATTTCGCCCTTACTTAGTGAAAAATTCACGAATAGACATAGTCTAATTTGAGAATTATAATTGATTAATCAAAACCAATTATATGAGTCTTACAAGCAATATTATCTCAACTAGTGCGGGGACCATGGGTCTATATAACCGAGCTTCCAATAAGTAGATCAAGAATTTAGCACTAAAATTCACTAACTTATTAATTCTTCGTTGAATCCACGCATAGAACTTAGAATTGCACTCTCAGTATATAGAATGCTCTATATGTTCCACCATATAGACGCATCATCAGTTATCCATTGCTATAATCCTAATGTGATCAATGATCCTCTATATGAATGACCTACACTGTAAAGGGATTAAATTACCGTTACACCCTACAATGTATTTTATCCTTAAAACACTTGACCCCGTATAAATGATATTTCAGCTTATGTGAAATGAGTACTCCACCGTTTATGTTCGTTTGGTCAAGCTCGAAGGAGATCATCCTTTGCTTACTATTCGCCAGATAGAAGCTATAGATTCCATGTTTATGATAGCGCTCCCACTCAATTGCACTACCGTGTTCCCAAAATGTACGTATCACCCTGACCTAAAAGTAGGCTTAACTAACAAATCAAAGAACACGAATAGTCTTTCAAGATTGAGCCTTATCATAACAGGATTAAGAACATTTGATCTAGGATCAACTAGGCGATATTGACTTGAATAGATATTACGGTAAGTTTAATAAATCTAAGTCAAAGTTCAATATCGGTCCCTTCCGATGCATACTCCATGCATCCAACCTGAGCTTTACTTTAACCAATGCTCTGGAAAGAACATAGCACTTCTCCAAATGCAAGTAAACTCTGTTGTAGATTATCATATCAGTAAAACCCTATGTCTGATAAATCTAGGAAACTTTATTCACATAGTCATGTTTACTTTCCAATGTGTTGACAACACAATAAACAGGATCAAGTATGTGAAAAGGGTTTCAGATGAATTTATACATTATGTACATATAATCATGAAATAAATCATGTGAACCATGCAACATTAAATGTTATTTCTGATCTATATTAATTAGTAAATCTGATTATATTGAAATGAGTTTTATTTAGGGCATAAAACCCAACAATTTATCGATAGGGTTAAGTTTAGTTTCTATTTTAAATCCCCAAAAAGTGTTTAGCGTGTCTCTCATTGAATTTCGAACATTATGGTTTAGGGCCCTGTAAAGCGTCGAGCTGCGTTTCCACTCAGGCTGACCGGCACACTTGAGCACGGAACAAGGTAAGATAGCGTAAGAATATATATATATATATATATGAATATATGCTTGTTTTAGTTGTTTGCACTACTAGCACTAATATGAATGTGATTATTAGGGTGTTAGTATAGTGTTGCATATTAGTGTGGTTACGGTGTTACCAACACGAGTACCAGGGGTACGTCGTGTTCGTGGTACAACACTTAGTAATTCCCGGGAGTACAGTTAGGGCTCTACCAACACGAGTACAGAATTGGTACTTTAGTGCATTTGGTACAGTAGTCGTACTTCCCTTAAGAACGTTCTTATCCATTTAGTGAGCTTAATTATTGAGCTCAGGGCGGCTTAATCATTAAGTCGGCATCACATTATTTTTATATATATCTTGCATATCTTACTGAGTCTGTTGACTCATCAGTTTGCTACCAAGTGTAGGTAAAGGAAATGCAAAGCTGGAGGAACAGTGAGATAGAGCTCGGTAGTGATTGTACATATCGCGGCAGTGCAACGTGGAAGGTTTCGGTGTTTTACTATTTTGGAGTCTGTATTTTGATGTTGCATGCTAGCAAGTTTTAATAAAAAAATAATATCATATGTACATATTAGTAAAATGCTTTTAAATTGTATTTTGATACTCGGGATCCCGATCCATATAGTTATAAAGATATAATATATTAAAGTTATCTTTGAGTTTAGTAAATTTAAAATACGGGCGTTACAGCTATCCACCCAAACTCTTTTATCTTGCCAAACCTTGTCATTTCTCGCATTCCAAATTGACCAACACAAAGCCACCAGCAACTCCTTTTTCTCTTTTTCCAGCCGCTAAAAATTGCCAATGCACCAGGCCAAAAATGATTCTTCCTGCTGCATTACAGTCGCTATTCCCACTCGACCCCAACTTGTCTTAGCAGCAGGACAGGTTACAAGCGCGTGCAAAATAGATTCATCTTCGATAGAACAGACTGGACACTTAGCTTCAACCGGTACATGCTTGAACCGGAGCTGGAGCATCGTTAGAAGGCAGCCACTTCCTGCTCTCCACACCAGGTTCTTCATTTTAGAAGGAAGTTTGAGACTCTAAAATTGTTTCCAGAATTTATTCTCCACTATCTCCACCAAATCAACCTCACCTTTTAGCTCCTACATCAATCTATATGCACTTTTAACAGTGTACACTCCTGAAAGTTCTCTAAACCACACCAGACAGTCACGGGTTGTTGGTGTGTCAAGCGTAATATGCAAGATCAAATTACGATCTCTTGGCTCAAAAAGATCATTCAGCACCACCTCATCCCATTCTAATCTGCCCGGTTTCATCAAGTTTGCAACTTTAGTATTTATTAGGCCCGAGTGTGAAGACATAATCCTTGGGTTAGCATCATCAGGGAGCCATGCCTCTCCTAACACCGAGATAGAACTACCATTACCAACATTCCAACGAACCCCCCTAGCCACCAAATTTTGAGCTTCAAGGATACTCCGCCAAACATAGCTCATGTTGGATCCTAACGAGGCCGAAATAAACGTGCCATTGGGGTAATACCTGGCTTTGAACACACATGAAACTAAGGATTCAGAATTGACTAAGAGACACCAACCTTGCTTACCCAAAAGTGCAGATTAAAGTCTCTTAAATTTTAAAAGTTCATTCTACCTTTTGATTTGTGGTGACAAAGCCTTTTCCATGACATCCAATGAATACCCGAGTTGGTTGTTGATGAGGATTGTGTTGGATTTTGTGCCCTAAATAAAACCCATTTCAATATAATCAGATTTACTTATTAATAAAGATCAGAAATAACATTTTATGTTGCATGGTTCACATGATTTATTTCATGATTATATATATATAATGTATGAATTCTATTTAAGTCCAGAACATATGAATTTGTTAATGATTATATGTAACACCCTAACTAACATAGGCGTATTACGTGATTTTTAAACATGCTGTGCAGCTCGCTGCTAATCAACGAGGATTATGGAAAAACGTGATTAATTAAAATTTTGCTTTTTAATTAAACTTATAAAACAATATTACAAAAGACTCGGGATCCCGATTATAAAATCATTTACAAAAAGATTTAACTGTTTAACTGACACACAAAATAAATGTCGTCTAACGACCAGTTACAAAAATCAGCCTCGCTGTCCCGATGATCGTACGCTCCAGGCCTAACCGCCCCGACATGTACAATCTTCATAAGCTCGCTCACGGTCCATCAGCTCTAGCCTTGCCTTTACCTACACATAAACGTAGAACTGTGAGTCGACAGACTCAGTAAGAAAAGCATAATAATACTCATACATAATCCCGGTTATGATCAGACGCCCATACCCTGATCATAACCCTAACTGCCGTGTCCAACACGATACTGAGTCCCGCTACTGCCGTGTCCAACACGGTACTGAGCCACTACTGCCATGTCCAACATGGTACTGAGTTCTGAATGTTCATAGGGACGGTACTATTAACACGTAACAACCTGATCGGTCGAACCGGTCATACTCCGCCGTCGGTCATACTCCGGCTGTACCGACGATGTTACTATATCCTCCGATCGGCCGAACCGGTCATACTCCGCATTGCTGGTCATACTCCAGCTGTACCGACGGGATACGTCAATAGTACGTAACCACCAACCAAGTGTCGACTGATCGGTCGAACCGGTCATACTCCGGCTGCTGGTCATACTCCAGCCTGTACCGACGTGACAGGGTTGGATGGTTCGAAGCCAACATACATAACTAATGTAATCTAACAGGCTTCCTACATGCACGCTAAACATGTAATCTACATATGCATAATGTTATACTAATCTTACCTGAATTCCGAATTCAGGTGTGCCGGTCAACCTGACTGGAACTTTAGCTGAGCGGCGGATTACAGGCTCCTAAACCATAAAAATCACAATGCTATAAGTGACACGCTAAATCACTTCCCGGGGACTTAAACTAGGAACTAAAAGTTTCCCTATCGATAAAAAGCATGGCAATACCTCCTAAAACATAAAAACGAGGAAAACTAGGGTCCCTGAATTTTCCCCAACCGGTAGACCGGTTGCCCAACCGGAATTCGGTTCGGGAAAATTCGGCACCCTCATCCGAATTCCGGATGCACAACCTAATCTCGGTTCCTCGCAAAACAAACATAAAAATTCATAACTTGCACAATTCAACCCCAAATTGATTCAAACCTTCCAGACCTGTTCTATACCTCCCCTAGAACAATTCTAAGGCACCAAAACCACCCAGAAATCACAGAAACAAAAAGTGCCATTAAAGCTCAAGCTTTGAGTTCTAAACTCAAACTTGAGCAAAACCACCTAGCATGCATTCAAATCAACTAAAATCCTCTTAAACTAGCATAATATAACCTCTGAAAATAAATAAAAACATCCAGCAACAGATTAAACCATTTCTTTCAAAAATCATATATTTTGCTTAGAAAAATCATAGCTTTAAACAAGGTAGCAAGCATGCATTAAAACCTAGATAATCCATTCATTTTAAACCTAATTAAGCTTCTGTAAACAACAATTAAACACAGCAACAATCAGCCATACAAACTAACATGCAACCTACCATTTTCACCTCAAAAACTTCAAGAACATTAAGAAAGGTTGAGGAAAACTTACTAGAAACTAGGGATCACAAAATCTACACAAGATGAGCTTGAATCACCAAGGAAAATCTCACTTCCTTGCTACTCAAGAAGGGCCGAAAAAAGGAGAGAGAGCTTGAGAGAGTTTTGCAATTTTCTATCTTTTTTCTAAGTGTAATTTGTTGTAAAATGAGAAAATGAGTAAAGGACACCTAGCATATAACCATTTCAGCCAAATAATCAAATAAATAACATTTATTTTCAAATAATCAAGTCACTAAAAGACAAAACACTAATGGGGCAAAAAGACCATTTTGCCCCTCCACCATAAAACCACATAAATCATACTAAAGGGGTATTTTTGGGAAATTCTAAATTCCCGGCCATTCCCGACATTCCCAATGTCTAATAAACTGCCCCAAACTACTAACATACTAAGTTGTGATTTCTACTGAGCCAAACACCGAGTTCCAAAATACCGAGCACCGGAAATGCAAAATATGAAAACTATTGAATGACATAACCATGCATTTCTGAATTCCATAAATAACAGCATAATAATTATTTAAATAGCTATAAATAATTTTCATAATTAATCATAATTAACTGATAATTTCCAAATTAAACTAAGCGGGCTTTACATTATAGTGTTGTCAACACAGTCGAATATAATCTTAATTATATGTTCGAAAGTTTATTCCCTGATTTGTCAGTTCACTGGATTTAGACTGACATGATAATCAACGATAGGTATTCTTACACCTTGGATAAGTGTTATGTCCTTTCCAGGGTATTGGCAAAGTTTACCAGCATCAGATGTATGGAGTATACATCGGAAGGGACCGATATTGAACTTTGATTATATTTGTTAAAATTTACCGTAATATCTATTCAATTCAATATCACTTGTTGATCCTAGATCAAATGATCTTAATCCTGATATGGTTAGGTTCGATCTCAAGAGTATTATACATGTTCTTTGATTTGTTAGTTAAGCCTACTTTTGAACAGTCAAGGTGATATGTACATTTTGGGAACATGATAGTATAATTGAGTGGGAGCGCTAACATAAATATGGAGTCTATAACTTCTATAGGAACTTAGAAGTGAAACGATGATATCCTTCAAGCTTGGCTAAACAGAGATAAATGGTTGAGATCTCATTTCACTTCGCTGAAATATCATTTATACGGAGCTAAGTGTTTTAAGGATAAAATACATTGAAGGTGTAACGATAATTTAGTGCCTATTCAATGTAGATCATCTATTAGAGGGTCATTGATCAAATTAGGATTATAACAATGGATAATTAATAGCGTATCTATATCGTGGAACATATAGAGCGTTCTATATGACTGAGAGTGCAATTCCAAGTTCTAAGTGTGGATTCAATAAGGAATTAATAAGTTAGGGAATTTACTGTTGGAAATTATTTTACCAGGATCTTAGATCTACTCACAAGTATGTTTATTAACATCCTAAATAAGAACTTTCTAAAACGATAAATTAAACACATATAAAGTTTAAGAAACCTTACATTGGGTGCAGTGGAATATAATCACTCCTTCCGTTCAGATATCTAGCCCTTGATTCCTTTCTATAGCAGAGCATTATCAATATCTGAACCTGGATCTCTTTCTCTGAATCTTTGATGCTGAAACTCCTTTGCTGATGATCTTTCTTCACGATCTTCCTCACTATGATTGAGGTATTGCTTGATGTGTGTGGGCACTACTCTAATCACTAAGGATTTCGAAATTCAAAGGAAGAAGAAAGAAGAAGTGGTAGCTAAAGATAGGGAGAGAGAGAGGCTCAGTTTTTCTGAATCAGAAGAAGTGTAGAAATTTTAGTGTAAATTTTCTGAAGCCTTCACTATCTATTTATAGCATTCCACTAGGGTTAGGTTTGAATTATTTGGCATTAAAATAATGAAAAAATCAGTTTAAATTTCCTACAAAAGTGGCTGGCCCTATACAAGTGGATTTGGGCCTCACTTTTTGCAATTTTGCAGTTTTACCTTTTCTGCATCTGATTTTCTCAAAAACACCAATTTTCTAATTCAACCATTTAAATGCCAATTCTAACTATTTAATAAATATAAATAATTATTAAATAATATTGTCATTTATCATATTTATTAATTGAACCATACAAAGTATCATAATTAACAAATATGCCCCTAAAACTCTTTCTTTACAATTTCGCCCTTACTTAGTGAAAATTTCACAAATAGACATAGTCTAGTTTGAGAATTATAATTGATTAATCAAAACCAATTACATGAGTCTTACAAGCAATATTATCTCAACTAGTGGGGGGACCATGGGTCTATATAACCGAGCTTCCAATAAGTAGATCAAGAATTTAGCACTAAAATTCACTAACTTATTAATTCTTCGTTGAATCCACGCATAGAACTTAGAATTGCACTCTCAGTATATAGAATGCTCTATATGTTCCACCATATAGACACATCATTAGTTATCCATTGTTATAATCCTAATGTGATCAATGATCCTCTATATGAATGATCTACACTGTAAAGGGATTAGTTTACCGTTACACCCTACAATGTATTTATTCCTTAAAACACTTGACCCCGTATAAATGATATTTCAGCTTATGTGAAATGAGTACTCCACCATTTATGTTCATTTGGTGAAGCTCGAAGGAGATCATCCTTTGCTTACTATTCGCCAGATAGAAGCTATAGATTCCATGTTTATGTTAGCGCTCCCACTCAATTGCACTACCGTGTTCCCAAAATGTACGTATCACCCTGACCTAAAAGTAGGCTTAACTAACAAATCAAAGAACACGAATAGCCTTTCAAGATTGAGCCTAATCATAACAGGATTAAGAACATTTGATCTAGGATCAACTAGGCGATGTTGACTTGAATAGATATTACGGTAAGTTTAATAAATCTAAGTCAAAGTTCAATATCGGTCCCTTCCGATGCATACTCCATGCATCCAACCTGAGCTTTACTTTAACCAATGCTCTGGAAAGAACATAGCACTTCTCCAAATGCAAGTAAACTCTATTGTAGATTATCATATCAGTAAAACCCTATGTCTGATAAATCTAGGAAACTTTATTCACATAGTCATGTTTACTTTCCAATGTGTTGACGGCACAATAAACAGGATCAAGTATGTGAAAAGGGTTTCAGATGAATTTATACATTATGTACATATAATCATGAAATAAATCATGTGAACCATGCAACATTGAATGTTATTTCTGATCTATATTAATAAGTAAATCTGATTATATTGAAATGAGTTTTATTTAGGGCATAAAACCCAACAAACTCCCACTTGCACTAATATAAAACAAAAAGTGCGTTTCAAATAATCTCAACACCTTGATATACAAATCAAGTGTAGTAGTAGTAAACTCCTCGTAATAGGATCTGAAAGGTTGAACTAACCACAACCTTTTCTCCACCATTACTCTTCCTTTAATCACAAAATCATTGATAATGTGAAATTCCTCTCTATATGTCTACTCTCTTGGGATACTGGATTCTATATCTTTGGCAACTACTTTTGGTTAATCAGGAAATTAACACTAGTAGTTTAAGGCAATTTGGAATGGTGCCAAAGATGTATAGAACTTTCCTTAGACTGAATAAGTACCTTTTCTGCAGCTTTAACATTCAGTCCCTTTCTGGTAGACCTAGAGAATTCAGATAGGTTTTTACACTTCTCCGAAATCACTATTCCACCCCCAGAGTAACCACCATCTTATCAGAAAGATTTACTAGCACAATGGCAAATTTCGAAATCTGATATGGTGTAGTCTAAGAGTTTTAAACACACCCTTATAGACTAACATATAGTTCCTCTTCTTAATCTTAGGATTTACTTGATTGTCTTCCAATGTTCTTCTCTTGGATTAATCTGATACCTACTCATTACTCCCACTCAACAGCAGGTGTCTGCTCTAAGGCATACAAAAGCATATCTAAGACCTCTCACTGTTGATATAAGAAATTCTTTCATGGCTTTATCTTTTCTGGAATAGTTAAGACTTTTCCTTAGATAAATAAAATCTATACCTAAGAAGTTGTGAAGCTTCTATAGATTGCCATTAGAAAGAAAATGCTTCAGCATCTTACTAAAGTAAGTTGCTTGCATTAGAGTAAGTAATTACCAGGTATACCATAAGCCATAGGTTTAGATAAACTCAAACCTATAATACTAGGAACAGGAAGTTTGTTAAGTCCATTGAATGGACTTATAAACGAAATTTCTTTTTATGTCCTTGTAATAGAAAACTTTAGGTTACTCCATGTGAATGGATTAAACCATAGTTCTATTGGCCTTCTTCTTAGTTTCTTATCTTGACAATCCATTACTTGTTTAAACTCACAATGGATTTTAATCACTAGTGTCTCCCAAGTCATAAGAAGGTGAGTTCCTAGAAACTCTCCCACTACGACAAGGCACCGTGAATTATGTCGAAGAAAACTAAATGGTATTGATCTCTTCGGTTGTGACAAGACAACAGAGGCAGTGGGATCGTCATATGTTATATAAGATGATAGAACACTTTTGGAATCAAGAAAAAATATCTCCTTTATTTGCTACTTGTTTTCAGACTTAGTCATTATCTTAGAAAAGTAGTATTTGTTTGAACAAACACTTTCTTATCTATTGACAATGTGATGGTCCACCCCTAATCACTTAGAACAGCTAACAAACCATGGTTAACAGTTCTAGCTTTTATTAAGATTTTGATTAGGTCATCCATGAATCTAGTAATGATTTACATTAAGTATACAACCATTACATCATTCTGAAATTGCATTACCATAGAAGGAATTAGGCAACGACTAGTAACTAATCATCAACATGCAACTCGAAATTTCTGGGGAGGTAAGTTTGGATATATTTCAAAAATCAATTTAATGATCTTTGAACTGCATATCTACTAACTATTTCTCCACCCCTATCAATTCGCAAGATCTTTAACCACTTACCTTAATGGTTTTAACCATTGCTAGAAATTAATGAAATTTTTCAAACATTTCAAATTTCTTTGCTAAAAGGTATAATCTAGAGTTATCGTTTTAAGAATACAACGAAAAACTCATATCCACCCCTGAATGTACATTCATCTACGAATGAGATGAACTACTTTCAGTGGATATAGGCATATTAACTCTTTGCAGAGATTGATCTTGTCAAATCCACTATGAACAAGATACAAATGCCATAGATTAAAAAAATGGTAGTGTCTATTGATGACATAGGTTTAGTTACATCAAAGAGTTCTTAGAATACTGCAAGTGGATCCTGGTCACAGAATACCTAACTCATATTCCATACAGTTTTAATCCATTAATAGAAGATGGACATTAAACACTTGAGAAAGTGTAACTGTATTGTATTCTGGAATTAGAAATATAAGAAAATTTCTATTTGGAATCTAAAATTAAAGTCAAAGACTTAAATTTATACCAAATATTATGAGTAATTCTATCTTGGACCAACACTACTAATACAAACTCTAAGTCAGATTTGCCCATACAAGTAGGAGATTTCTAAGATTGAGGATTTATATCAATTGGGAATAGAATTTCGGGATTATAATCATATGCGTCATTTAATTTCTTAAGAGAAAATATAATGACATGAAATGATTTATAGACCATTCATCCAATGATATATTTGAAGCTAATTCGAAATGAATAAGCTAAGAGGAATTAGGATAATTTCGTTTATAAATAAGAATCCAACGATGCTTCAATTAGCGAATGTCAAAGTAATCTTATTTATACAATCTTCTTGTTTCATATCGTAAAAATACTAGTCTAAGGTGTCATCAATTGATGAACAGCTAGATGTCGCATATACAATATTTATCTTTCGAGATCTAACACTATTATGTATGTCTAATGGTGAAAATCCACTAGGGATTTATCTCATTAGATAAACAAGCCAAGTTAGACCAACAATGAAGATTCGAAATTAAACTACAACTTAATAACAGAAAATAACATGGTTCAATATAAATTCATACATAATTTAGAAATTATAAACATATAGCAAGTAGGAATGACAAGTGAAAATACTAAAACTTACAATCCTAAATAATTTCCAAGGTTTTCAACAAACTGATATCAGTGTCCCGTTTAGGCGAGAGTCAAAGGTACCATTCATTGAATAGAGTTGTCAGCTCGTCTAAAATTTTAAACATTCTAGCAACCTTTTATTCGATCAAGATTGGAATTCAGCGTTGTCCCGTTTAGGCGAGAGTCAAGGCAATTCTATCTTATGAGCTTCCACCATTGTTTCATAATTTGCAAGTCAAGTATGGTCGCCACCATTAGAGTGATCCATACCATACAAAACACTTACAAACTACTTATCATGCGAGGTTAAACGGTGCGAAATTGCTAATGAACGTTCCTCCATTAGGGAGGATTACTCACTAAAACAAACACGGTGTAAAACCCACAATGGAGATCGAATATCTTAATAATAAAACTCATTATTTAAAGAGAGTTGTATTTTCTTTGATTCTCTTTATTTATTCTATTTATTTTAAATATATATTTAATATTTATAAATTTTACTTAGATGGATATGAAAATAACATGAATTATTTCCATCTTAGTAATAATTTCCAATAAATATTTAGAAAAATATTCAATTTAAGTTGTTACAAAATTAATTTAAATTAATTTACAACTCAAATTTAATTTTCTATAAATATATATTGCATTTCGAAAAATTAAAGTATTTAAGAATACAATTTTCGAAAAATGCATGTTAAAATAAAAAATAAATCTTGGAAAAATTATTCTAATTTAATGTTGGCCCAAAATTAATTAATAAAATTAATTTACAACAAAAAATATAATTTTCCTATTTAATTAAATATATAAGAAAAATTTCAAATATTTAAGTATGATGATGAAAATCAACTTAAATATTAATTTTCTATTTAATTAAATACACTAGAAAAATACTTCAAGCAAAAATATCATCTATCTAGATTTTCCTTTGACTAATTAATTCAATTTCTAATAATATACTTTAATTCAATTTATTTTAAATTAATCAATAAATGAAAAAATCATTGATTTAAGTTGATCCAAGAATTAATTAAAATAAGTAATTAATTTACAACTTAATCTATTTTTCAAGATAAAATTCGAAATTCTAGCATTTAAGAAATGCAATTTCGAAAATTGATTAATAAAATAAAGAAAAAAATATATTTTGAAAATTATTTAAATTTAGTTGAAAAAATAAATTTCAACTAAAAATAATTTTCTATTTAATTAAATGTCATGAAAAAGAAATTTTTAAGTATGATGATAAAAATCAACTTAGATATTTAATTTTCAAATTAATTAAATGTATTAAATTCAAGAAATAAATAATTAAGTGTAGAGAAGGCTTAATTATTAATTTTTAGTTTAATACTAGGAAAAATATACTTAAAATAAATTGTACCAAAATTAATTAAATAATTAATTTCACAATTTATAATATTTTCCTATTTAATATTAAAAATAATAAGTAGTCTAGAAATAACTATTTAGAAAATATCTTATTTGACTAAGTATCTTTTCCACAAAATTTGAAAAAATATCTAATTTAAATTTAATTAAATATCAAAAATTAAGTTGTAACCACTTAATTTGAAAATATTCCATTTTAAGTTAATATTCGAAAAGATATTAACTTAAAAAATATCTAAAGAATCTTAATAACCAATGCCTAAAATTCCTCAACTTAATTTTGAAATTTTGAATTCAAAAGATATTCAGATTTAAGTTGGTTAGTTGAAGATAACAAAATATCAACTTAAATAGGAATATTTAATGAAAAATTTAAATTAAGTTCCAGAAAGAATCTAGATGGTTATAATACTATATTTAATTAAACAAGTACAGGCTTACTGAACCGTGAACCGAGCTTTCTCTGATGAAGATTGTACATGTCATAGCAAGCTTCGGTAGACAAACCTGGCGGCTCTGATACCAAAATTGTAACGCCCTAATGCTAAGGCACGCTACAGTGCTTTTTCAATTATTGTGCAATCTTTGCTAATCAAAGAAATTTCTCGAAAAACGTGCCAAATTAAAACTTTTGCATTAAATACTAAACTTTGTAATTTAATAAAATATTTACAAGTGCCGGGATCCCGATTTTTAAAACTTTACAAAATTTACTTTTCAAGCATACATTCCAAAATACACCGAGTTACAGGTCGCACAGCGACTTTCAAAATACAACTCCCAGATGTCCCGAGACCGAACACTCCAGGTCGCGCTGCTTGACATGTACAATCTCACCCGAGCTCAGGTTCACTCCTGTTCAGCTTTCGCCTTTCCTTTACCTACACATGAAAGCAGAAACTGTGAGTCAACAGACTCAGTAAGAAATGCATATAACATATCACATAATTTCCGACCTGTAAATAGGCGCCCATACACCTACTTACAGAGCTTAACAGATGAGTATGAACGTTCTAACTAGGACACGACCATGTACCATGTACCACATGCACTCATTATACCTTTGTATTAGTGTAGGTAAGGTATGACCGCACCTTGAGTACTATCTAGTGTTGTACCACAGACACCTTGTACCTTCCCGTACAAGTGCTGGTAACACTATGATGTACTTCCAAACTTCATACACCTTACCAATGCACTCCGTACCACAACCGTACAAGTGTTGGTGGTGTATGGATCACAACAAATAAGCATGTATACATATTAACACACACATACATTCAGATAATCACATCATACATTATACACAGTTCTTACCTGTTTTCCGAATTCAAGTGTGTTGGCCGACCTGAACGGAATTCTCGTGCTAGACGGATGCCCTAATCACATATTGAAATCGGGTAAGCCACATGATTAAAACCCTAATCCCGGTGAAACCAAACCAAAACCCTAGGTTCTGCTATACTCTAAAGGGGTTATTCTAACTCTGGAAATGGGGAAACACCCAACCGAGGCACCGAAATGGCAAAAATTGAGAAAATGAAAGGCCCGGAACTTCGCCAAAACAGGCTAGCCGGTTTTTGTACCGCAAACCGGCTAGCCGGTTTGCACCAGTATTCCCCAAGCTTTTCATTTGTTGCTCAATTCTTCACCAATTGCCATGAAACCTTCCAGAGCTCCTATTCAATGTACAAACAATATAATCCAGCCAGTAATTCACAGAACAAAACAATAAATGTCAACTTGCCATTAAAGCTTAAAGCTTGAACTCAAAGCTTAGAATTTGAACAAAACTTACAACCAACCTCAAAACCAGCTTCTAGGATTTTAAAACAACTCAAACTAAACATAAAATTCGAACTCCAAATAACCCTAACCCTAACAGCTCCTAAAACTCAAAATCAACTCTTGAAAATAAATAAAACTTGAGAAAAACCATAACTAAAGAGCAACTAGGGTTTACCTTGATTAATTCCTCCTTCAATCTCTGCTGAAAACACAAAATCCAGCAATGAATTCACCCTTGGTTGGCTAGTACGAAAAGAGAGAAGAGAAAGAAAGGGTTTTCTCTTTTTTTTTTTTAACTTTTTCTTATTTTCTCTAAATAGCATAAAGACTAGGAAAACTCCTTTTTCCTTTGCTGAATATTGCTTGGCTAGGTGTCAATTAATTAGAAAGCCACCTATCTATGACTTAACAAAAAGTCCAATTTGCCCTTTGACTCAAACTTAGGGTATTCACCAAAACTAGGGGTAAAATGGTCAAATTCCATAACCCCGCTCAATCCCGATAAAATATTTTCTCTAAAATATTTCCCACTATGAAATAAGGTTCTAAACTTACCCATGTGATCAATCTAGCCATCCATCGCATTTTCCGTTGTCGCCGAACAAAAATTACAAAAATAACATATTACACATATAAGCTAGATAATACCCCTAGAGTTTAATAAAATCTCCGGAATTGAGAAATTATAACTCTAATATTTATTTCTAAATATTGGGGTCCACAATTAAATTAATTCACAAATAATAATAAAATAATTAAAATTAGTGCTAATTGCCTTTACTAATCCATATACTAGAGCGGTCATTACAATTATCCCCCCGTTAATAGGATTTCGTCCCCGAAATCTAACCTGAATAGCTCTGGATGCTGAGTCCTCATATCCGACTCCAACTCCCAGGTGGCTTCTTCCACCTTACTGTTCCTCCAGAGCACCTTAACCAGTGCAATAGTCTTGTTTCGAAGAACTTTTTCTTTTCTATCCAAAATCTGAACAGGTTGCTCTTCATAGGATAAGTCTGGTTGAAGTTCAAGGGCTTCATAACTCAAGACATGAGTAGGGTCTGACACGTATTTCCTTAACATAGAAATGTGAAATACGTCACGAACAGCCGATAATGCTGGTGGTAAGGCTAGCCGATACGCTACCTGCCCGACCTTCTCAAGTATCTGAAATGGCCCAATGAACCTAGGGCTTAACTTACCCTTCTTCCCGAAGCGTCTAATACCCTTCATTGGCGAAACCCGCAGGAAAACATGTTCTCCTGCCTGAAATGTAACATCTCTACGCTTCGGATCAGCATAACTTTTCTGCCTGCTTTGAGAAGCAAGCATTCGAGCCTTGATCTTATCAATAGCTTCATTGGTTCTCTGTACTAATTCTGGACCCAGGTACTTCCTTTCTCCTGTCTCGTCCCAATGAATAGGAGAACGACATTTTCTACCATATAACATCTCATAGGGAGCCATCCCTATTGTACTTTGGTAGCTGTTGTTGTAGGAGAATTCAATTAAAGGCAAGTACTTACTCCATGAACCCTCAAAGTCCATGACACAGGCTCGCAATAGGTCTTCTAAAATCTGGATAGTTCTTTCTGACTGACCATCAGTCTGAGGGTGAAAGGCTGTACTAAACTTTAACTTGGTACCCATAGCCTTCTGAAGACTCACCCAAAACTTCGATGTGAACTTTGGATCCCTGTCTGATACAATAGATTTAGGGGCTCCATGGAGACGAACTATCTCCTTCACATACAATTCAGCATACTGATCCACTGAATAGGTAACTTTCACTGGTAGAAAGTGAGCCGACTTTGTGAATCTGTCCACGATAACCCAAACAGAATCATACATTCCCGTAGTTCTAGGCAAACCAGTTACAAAGTCCATAGCGATGTCCTCTCACTTCCATTCTGGAAGGACTAAAGGTTGCAATAATCCTGCCGGCCTCTGATGTTCAGCCTTAATCTGCTGGCAGGTTAAACACTTGGACACGTAGTCCACCACATCTCTTTTCATGCCATACCACCAGAAGTAGGGTTTCAAATCCTGATACATCTTGGTGGTTCCCGGATGCAATGAATAAGGCGTGGTGTGAGCTTCATCAAGTATCTCTTTCTTAAGCTCATCCACACTAGGAACACAAACTCGAGCTTTATATAGCAACATTCCACTGCTCGAGACTGAAAAGCCTCTAGGCCGACCAGCCACTACTTCATCTCGAACTTTAACTAGCTCGGGATCTTCCAGTTGTGCCTTTCTGATTCTCTCCAACAGATCAGATTGGAGTGTTAAATTATGTAATTTCCCGACCACAAACTCAATCTCTGCACTGACCATTTTCGAGGCTAGTTGAGGGGCTATCATAACCATAGTACACACTTGACCGGGACCTTTTCTGCTCAGCGCATCGGCCACAACATTGGCCTTCCCGGGGTGATACAGTATTTCACAATCGTAGTCTTTAACTAACTCCAGCCACCTTCTCTGCCTCATATTCAAATCTTTTTGGGTGAAAAAGTATTTAAGACTTTTATGATCAGTATAAATTTCACACTTTTCACCGTAAAGATAATGTCGCCATATCTTTAAAGCAAAAACCACAGCAGCGAGCTCTAAATCATGAGTTGGGTAACGCTGCTCATAATCCTTCAATTGACGAGAGGCATAAGCTATGACTCTGTCAGCTTGCATCAGAACACATCCCAGACCCTGTCTGGATGCATCACAATACACAACAAATTTCTCTTGATCTGATGGCAAAGCTAACACCGGAGCTGTTATCAAACGCTGCTTCAACTCCTGAAAACTTGTTTCACACTTATCTGACCACACAAATCTATGATTTTTCTTGGTCAATTCGGTTAGGGGCATAGAAAGTTTAGAAAATCCTTCGACGAAATGTCGATAATACCCTGCTAACCCGAGAAAACTTCGAACTTTCGTCACAGATTTGGGCCTCGGCCAATTCTTCACTGATTCTACCTTGTTTGGATCGACCATAATTCCATTCTTCCCAACAATATGACCCAGAAAGGACACCTCGGACAACCAGAATTCACACTTTTTGAACTTGGCATACAGCTTGTGATCCCTAAGTCGCTGTAACACCATTCGAAGATGATGCTCGTGCTCCTCTTCTGACTGAGAGTATACAAGAATGTCATCGATAAACACTATAACGCAGTTATCGAGGAAATCCTTGAACACCCTATTCATGAGATCCATAAAGGCCGCAGGAGCATTAGTCAATCCGAATGACATTACCAGAAACTCATAGTGCCCATATCTGGTTCTAAAAGCAGTCTTCGGTATGTCCTCCTCCCGAATTCTGAGTTGGTGATAACCCGACCGTAAATCAATCTTTGAAAACACAGTCTTTCCCTGAAGCTGATCGAACAAATCGTCGATTCTGGGCAACGGGTACTTATTCTTAATCGTCAGCTTGTTAAGTTCCCGATAATCAATACACATTCTGAGGGAACCATCTTTCTTTTTCACAAAAAGAACCGGAGCTCCCCAGGGCAATACACTGGGTCGAATAAACCCAATATCAAGCATCCCCTGAAGTTACAACTTAAGCTCTTTGAGTTCTACTGGAGCCATCCTATATGGAGCTTTGGAAACAGGTTCGACTCCAGGTGCCAAATCAATAACAAAGTCAATCTCTCACTGTGGCGGCAATCCCGGCAACTCCTCGGGAAACACATCAAGAAAATCTTTCACCACCCGGACTACCTCAGGCCCAAATGTTTCAGGTCTGCTGGAGTCAAATACTACCGCTAGAAATCCTACACAACCATTGCATAGTAAATCCCTAGCTCTCAGCACAGAAATAACCGGGATCCGAGACCCCTGAACCGATCCAACATAAACAAAGGGATCTTCACCTTCCGACTGAAAAGTCACCATTTTACGCCTACAATCTATACTGGCCGAATACTTGGATAGAAAATCCATTCCCAGTATAATATCAAACTCAGTTAATTTCAATTCTATGAGGTCAGTACTCAATTCTCTATCTTCGATCCTAATCGGCATAGACCTAATGCGCCTATTAGAGATAACCAATTCCCCGCTAGGCATTAGGGTTCCAAACCCTCTTTCTAAAATATCACAAGGCCTACCCAAAAGATCAATCACTCTTGTAGCCACATATGAACGTGTAGCTCCCGAGTCAAATAATACTGTAAATAACAAGTTGTTGACGGGAAGCTGACCTGTCACAACAGAAGGACTGGCTGCAGCGTCAGCTTGGGTAATGGCAAACACACGAGCAGGAACCGGTTTCACCTCAGCTTTCGGCTCCTCTTTCTTTGCCTGGGGGCAATCTTTCTTGAAATGCCCCACCATGCCACACAGGAAGCATGTCTTCCGGTTACACTCTCCCGGATGATGTTTCTTGCACCTTGGACACTCAGGATAAGAGTAACCCTGGCGTCCCCCTCTGCCTTGGTTCCCACGGAACCGCTTGCTTTGCCCCGAGCCACGAGAAGCTGGAACAACTTTTCTTTTCTGCTCGGTGGTGGAGTCACCACCATCCCTACCATAAACAGGAGTAGGAATAGTGGGGGTTCCACCAACACTCGAAGTCACCCGGGGCTCCTGAAGGAATTTTACCGCACCCTCGGCTCTCAAAGCCTTTTCAACCATCTCCGCATAAGTGGTTGTCTCAGTAGTAGTAATAACCAGATCATGTCTAATTTTTGCACTCAAACCCGCCAAGTATTTTTCCTTCTTACTGAAGTCAGTTGGCACAATTCCCACTGCCAGCTTGGCCAACCGGTCAAACTTTGTCGTATATTCAGTAACCGACATTCCCTCAGTTTGAACCAACTCGGTAAACTCTTTTTGCTTTGCACTGCGGACCGCTTCGTTATAATACTTGGAGTTAAATAACTCCTTAAATTCTTCCCAGGTCATCAGCGTGACGTCCCGAGTGAGGGTTATCAACTCCCACCACACGAGAGCATCTTCCTAAAATTGGAAAGTGGCGCAGGTCACCCGGTCATTTCCAACCACTCCCATGAAGTTGAGAATACGTTCGATCATCGAAAGCCACTGCTCGGCCTTCATCACATCAGGGCCTCCCAGAAACACTGGAGGTGCCTGTTTTCGAAATCTTTTGTACAACGGTTCCATACGGTTGCCAACAGCAGGTTGTTCTGCTGGCACCGCGGGAACTGCAACAGCCTGAACCACTTGAGGAGGCACGGCAGGAGGACCCTGCTGCCTCAATCTTTGGATTTCTTCATCTTACTGGCGGATTCTATCTTGCATCTCCGCAAATCTTTGCTCCCAATCAGGACGGGCTTGAGGTGGATTTACAGGGCGACCACCCTGAGCTCTGCCACGGCCACGGCCGCGACCACGAGGATTTTGAGGATTCCTCTGACCGCCTCCGGTCTCAACCATGCCACCCTGACTTCTTGTATTTCGCGGGGCGTCCATTTAATAGGACTTAGCCTGTGAATCCATAAGCCAGGCAGGTTAGACAGCGATCAAAATTAACACCGCTCTTAATAACTTAAAGGCAACACACTTTCTTTTCTTTTTTAAGAAAATATATTTAATTTAAATCTAATATGCTTCCTAACATGCTTTCACATTCACATTTATTTAAGGTACTAAACAAGTACAGGCTTACTGAACCGTGAACCGAGCTTTCTCTGATGAAGATTGTACATGTCATAGCAAGCTTCGGTAGACAAACCTGGCGGCTCTGATACCAAAATTGTAACGCCCTAATGCTAAGGCACGCTACAGTGCTTTTTCAATTATTGTGCAATCTTTGCTAATCAAAGAAATTTCTCGAAAAACGTGCCAAATTAAAACTTTTGCATTAAATACTAAACTTTGTAATTTAATAAAATATTTACAAGTGCCGGGATCCCAATTTTTAAAACTTTACAAAATTTACTTTTCAAGCATACATTCCAAAATACACCGAGTTACAGGTCGCACAGTGACTTTCAAAATACAACTCCCAGATGTCCCGAGACCGAACACTCCAGGTCGCGCCGCTTGACATGTACAATCTCACACGAGCTCAGGTTCACTCCTATTCAGCTTTCGCCTTTCCTTTACCTACACATGAAAGCAGAAACTGTGAGTCAACAGACTCAGTAAGAAATGCATATAACATATCACATAATTTCCGACCTGTAAATAGGCGCCCATACACCTACTTACAGAGCTTAACAGATGAGTATGAACGTTCTAACTAGGACACGACCATGTACCATGTACCACATGCACTCATTATACCTTTGTATTAGTGTAGGTAAGGTATGACCGCACCTTGAGTACTATCTAGTGTTGTACCACAGACACCTTGTACCTTCCCGTACAAGTGCTGGTAACACTATGATGTACTTCCAAACTTCATACACCTTACCAATGCACTCCGTACCACAACCGTACAAGTGTTGGTGGTGTATGGATCACAACAAATAAGCATGTATACATATTAACACACACATACATTCAGATAATCACATCATACATTATACACAGTTCTTACCTGTTTTCCGAATTCAAGTGTGTTGGCCGACCTGAACGGAATTCTCGTGCTAGACGGATGCCCTAATCACATATTGAAATCGGGTAAGCCACATGATTAAAACCCTAATCCCGGTGAAACCAAACCAAAACCCTAGGTTCTGCTATACTCTAAAGGGGTTATTCTAACTCTGGAAATGGGGAAACACCCAACCGAGGCACCGAAATGGCAAAAATTGAGAAAATGAAAGGCCCGGGGAACCCTGCCAAAACCGGCTAGCCGGTTTTTGTGGCACTGCAAACCGGCTAGCCGGTTTGCACCAGTATTCCCCAAGCTTTTCATTTGTTGCTCAATTCTTCACCAATTGCCATGAAACCTTCCAGAGCTCCTATTCAATGTACAAACAATATAATCCAGCCAGTAATTCACAGAACAAAACAATAAATGTCAACTTGCCATTAAAGCTTAAAGCTTGAACTCAAAGCTTAGAATTTGCACAAAACTTACAACCAACCTCAAAACCAGCTTCTAGGATTTTAAAACAACTCAAACTAAACATAAAATTCGAACTCCAAATAACCCTAACCCTAACAGCTCCTAAAACTCAAAATCAACTCTTGAAACTAAATAAAACTTGAGAAAAACCATAACTAAAGAGCAACTAGGGTTTACCTTGATTAATTCCTCCTTCAATCTCTGCTGAAAACAAAAAATCCAGCAATGAATTCACCCTTGGTTGGCTAGTACGAAAAGAGAGAAGAGAAAGAAAGGGTTTTCTCTTTTTTCTTTTAACTTTTTTCTTATTTTCTCTAAATATCATAAAGACTAGGAAAACTCCTTTTTCCTTTGCTGAATATTGCTTGGCTAGGTGTCAATTAATTAGAAAGCCACCTATCTATGACTTAACAAAAAGTCCAATTTGCCCTTTGACTCAAACTTAGGGTATTCACCAAAACTAGGGGTAAAATGGTCAAATTCCATAACCCCGCTCAATCCCGATAAAATATTTTCTCTAAAATATTTCCCACTATGAAATAAGGTTCTAAACTTACCCATGTGATCAATCTAGCCATCCATCGCATTTTCCGTTGTCGCCGAACAAAAATTACAAAAATAACATATTACACATATAAGCTAGATAATACCCCTAGAGTTTAATAAAATCTCCGGAATTGAGAAATTATAACTCTAATATTTATTTCTAAATATTGGGGTCCACAATTAAATTAATTCACAAATAATAATAAAATAATTAAAATTAGTGCTAATTGCCTTTACTAATCCATATACTAGTGCGGTCATTACAGCAGTAGTGGGACTCAGTATCATGTTGGACACGACAGTTAGGGTTATGATCACGGGTATGGGCGTCTGATCATGACCGGGATTTATGTATGAGTATTATTATGCTTTTCTTACTGAGTCTGTCGACTCACAGTTCTACGTTTATGTGTAGGTAAAGGCAAGGCTAGAGCTGATGGACCGTGAGCGAGCTTATGAAGGTTGTACATATCGGGGCGGTTAGGCCTGGAGCGTACGATCCTCGGGACAGCAAGGCTGATTTTTGTAACTAGTCGCTAGGCGACAAATATTTTGTATGAACTGTAAACTTTTGTAAATGATTTTGTAATCGGGATCCCGAGTCTTTTGTAATATTATTTTATAAGTTTAATCAAAAAGCAAAAATTTTAATTAATCACGTTTTCTATAAACCTCGTTGATTAGCAACGAGTTGCACCACATGTTTAAAAATCACGTAATACGCCTATGTTAGTTAGGGTGTTACAATTTGGTATCAGAGCCGCCAGGTTGTCTTCCGAAGATCGTCACGACATGTACAATCATCATCGGCAGTTAGCTCGTTTCACGGATCAGTAAGCCTTTATTGCTTTAGTAGTTTATTTATTTATTTATGAATAAGAAAAGCCTGTTAGGAAGCATGTTAGTAGCCTGATAGTAGAATAGGCGCATGTTTCGTTTTTAATTTCCAAATTAAGCAGCATTAGTAAGCTCTCCTTGAATACGACCTGATATGCCAACTCTTGGTTTCGCAGGCGGTTCTAACTAGATGGACGCCAGGCGGACTACCAGAAGTCAGGGCAACTCAGTGGGGTCGAATCAAGGCCAGAGAGCTCAGTTTCCCCCGCCAGTTAGGGGTCGAGGTAGAGGTCCCCGAGGCAGGGCTCGTGGTCGGGGTGATGAGAACCCGCCACAGGCTGCCCAGGCTCCCCCAGCCGATCAGGGAGCCCAAAACTGGGAGGTTCGGTTTGCGGAGATGCAAGCCCGGATTGAAGAGCAAGACCTCGAGATTCAGAGGTTGAGACAGCAGGGTGCTCCTGCAGTTCCAGTGCCCGTAGTTCCAGTGGCACCTGCCCCTGCTGCCCAGGCCGAGATAGTGGTGGCGGCCAATAGATTGGAACCTTTGTATGAGCGGTTCCGGAAGAAAGCACCTCCGGTTTTTCTGGGAGGACCATACGTAATGAAAGCCGAACAGTGGCTGACGGTGATTACCAAGATCCTGAACTTCATGGGTGTCACCGGTAATGATAGAGTGGTGTGTGCCACTTTCCAGTTCCAGGAGGACGCTCTGGTCTGGTGGGACATGGTGTCTCAGATTCATGACGTCACCACCATGACCTGGGAAAGGTTTTAGGAACTCTTCAACGCCAAGTATTACAATGAGGCGGTAAGAAGCGCCAAGAGGAAAGAGTTCGCTCACCTAACCCAGCGTGAGAATATGAGCATAACCGAGTATACTACTCAGTTCGATCAGTTGGCGAGGTTAGCCTCGAGAATTGTGCCAACCGACTTCAGCAAGAAAGAGAAGTACCTGGACGGTTTAAATGCGAGGATCAAACATGATTTGATGATCACCACGGACGACAACACCACCTATGCTCAGATGGTGGAGAAGGCACTGCGAGCTGAGGGCGCAGTTGGGTGTATGTCGGAGTCAGCTAGTACTCCGGCGAGTGGCGGGGCTCCTACCCCTCCTGCATCAGGCTTTAGCAGGGGGAGTAGTGGTTCGGCCATTGATCAGAGGAAGAGAGCACCCACTGCATCCGGTGGCTCGAGTCAGAACAAGAGGTTCCGGGGGAACCAGAATAGAGGTAGTCGTCCTGGTGGTACTGAGACCCGATTCTCCTATCCCGAGTGCCCTAGCTGCAAAAGGCACCATCGGGGTGAGTGCAAAGGTCAGGGATGCTTTCACTGTGGCATGCCCGGACACTTCAAGAGGGACTGTCCCCAGCTCCGATCAGAGGCACCGAGAGCTCCAGCGATACCCACTCCAGCCAGGGTGTTCGCCATCACTCAGGCTGATGCAGATGCCAGCCCATCAGTTGTGACAGGTCAGCTTTCTGTTAATAACTCGCTTTACTCAGTGCTGTTTGATTCTGGGGCTACACATTCTTATGTGGCGGCCAGAGTCTTTAGTAAATTGGATAGACCGTACGATAGATATGAATCAGGGTTTGGAACCCTATTACCTGGCGGAGAATTGGTTATCTCCAACAGATGGATTAGGTCTATGCCGATCAGGATAGATGGTAGAGAGTTAAGTGCTGACTTGATAGAGATGAGTTTAGTAGAGTTTGATATTATTTTAGGAATGGATTTCCTATCTAAATATTCGGCGAGCATTGATTGCAAAAGGAAGATGGTGATCTTCCAACCGGAAAGTGAAGAACCATTTGTGTTTGTTGGTTCAGTTCAGGGATCTCGGATCCCGGTGATTTCGGCCATGTCAGCTAGAGAATTGTTACACGGCGGATGCTTAGGGTTTCTGGCCGTGGTGGTGGACACCACTCGGCCAGATACCATTCGGCCAGAGGACATCAAGGTGGTTCGGGAATTTTTGGATGTTTTTCCCGAAGAACTTCCAGGGTTACCACCTCAGCGGGAGATTGACTTCGTGATAGACTTGGCACCAGGGGTGGAACTGGTTTCCAAAGCCCCATATAGAATGGCGCCAGCTGAACTTAAGGAATTAAAGATTCAGCTCCAAGGGTTGCTTGACATAGGGTTTATTCGGCCCAGTGTGTCACCCTGGGGAGCCCCGATTTTATTCGTCAAGTAGAAAGATGGATCTATGAGGATGTGCATCGACTACAGAGAATTGAACAAGCTGACGGTGAAGAATAAATATCCATTACCTAGGATCGATGATTTGTTCGATCAGCTTCAGGGGAAGACGGTCTTTTCTAAGATTGATCTCCGTTCGGGTTATCATCAGTTGAGAATCCGAGAGGAGGACATTCCGAAGACGGCTTTCCGCACTAGGTATGGACATTACGAATTCCTGGTTATGTCATTCGGACTAACCAATGCTCCTGCAGCATTTATGGACTTGATGAATAGAGTATTCAAGGATTTCCTCGATATCTGTGTGATTGTGTTTATCGACGACATCCTCGTGTACTCTCAATCAGAAGAGGAGCATGAATTACATCTTCAGATGGTACTGCAACGGCTTCGGGAACACAAGCTTTATGCCAAGTTCAAGAAATGTGAATTTTGGTTATCTCAGGTGTCCTTCCTAGGGCACATTGTGAGCAAAGATGGGATCAAGGTAGATCCCGGGAAGATCGAATCCGTCAGGGATTGGCCGAGACCGAAGACAGTGACAGAGATCAGAAGCTTCTTGGGTTTAGCTGGGTACTACCGTAGGTTCGTGGAAGGGTTCTCTAAAATTTCAATGCCCCTAACCGAGCTTACAAAGAAGAATCAGCGATTTATTTGGTCAGACAAGTGTGAAGCTAGTTTTCAAGAGCTGAAGCAGAGGTTGATTACCGCTCCAGTGCTAGCTTTGCCTTCAGACTGCGAGAAGTTTGTAGTTTATTGTGATGCATCCAAACAGGGTTTGGGGTGTGTGTTGATGCAGGCCGATTGGGTTATCGCTTATGCCTCCCGTCAGTTAAAGGATTATGAACAGCGATACCCAACTCATGATCGAGTTGGCCGCAGTGGTTTTTGCATTGAAGATTTGGCGGCATTACCTTTATGGAGAAAAGTGTGAAATCTATACCGACCATAAAAGTCTCAAGTATTTCTTTACTCAGAAAGATTTGAATATGAGGCAAAGGCGTTGGTTGGAATTAGTGAAAGATTACGACTGTGAGATTCTCTATCACCCTGGAAAGGCCAATGTAGTGGCCGATGCCCTGAGCAGAAAGGGTCCCGGGCAAGTGGCTTGTATGGTTCAGATCTCACCTCAATTAGCGGAGGATATGGTTAGATCCAGCATTGAGTTTGTGGTAGGTCAGCTTCACAACTTAACGCTGCAATCTGATCTGTTGGAAAGAATAAAAGTCGCTCAGATGATGGATCCGGAGTTAGTGAAGATCAGAGATGAGGTGTTGCCTGGTCAAGCCAAGGACTTTTCAGTGTCAGACAGCGGGATGCTTCTGTACAAAGCTAGGGTTTGCGTTCCGAATAGTGTGGAACTTAGGAATGAGATCTTTGAGGAGGCTCATTCTACCCCGTATTCTCTGCATCCCGGCACCACTAAGATGTACCAAGATCTGAAACCGTACTTCAGGTGGAGCGGTATGAAGAAGAATTTGGTAGAATTCGTATCGAGATGCCTCACTTGTCAGCAGATTAAGGCTGAACATCAGAGACCAGCAGGGTTGTTGCAGCCTCTAACCCTACCAGAATGGAAGTGGGAGGATATTACGATGGATTTTGTGGTCGGGTTACCTAGGACCACGGGTTTGTTTGATTCCATCTGGGTAGTGGTGGATCGATTTACGAAATCTGCTCATTTTCTGCCGGTTAGAACAACATTTACAGTGGATCAGTTGGCAGAGTTATATGTCAGAGAGATCGTAAGACTTCACGGGGTACCGAAGTCTATAGTTTCGGACAAGGATCCGAAGTTCACCTCTAAATTTTGGCAGAGTTTGCAGCGCGCAATGGGTACAAAGCTGAAATTTAGTACAGCATTCCATCCTCAGACAGATGGTCAGTCCGAAAGGACAATTCAGAAATATTGGAGGACATGTTGCGAGCCTGTGTTATGGATTTTGAAGGCTCATGGAATAAATATCTACCGTTGATATAATTTTCTTACAACAACAATTACCAGAGTACGATAGGGATGGCTCCCTATGAACTGTTATACGGTAGAAAGTGTAGATCTCTCATTCACTGGGATGAGACAGGGGAGAGGAAATAGCTAGATCCAGAGTTAGTGCAGCGGACCAATGAGGCAATAGAGAAGATAAAAGCTAGAATGCTTGCCTCACAGAGTAGACAGAAGAGTTACGCAGATCCGAAACGCAGAGATGTTGAATTCTAAGTAGGGGATCATGTGTTTTTACGGGTATCTCCGATGAAAGGGATCAAACATTTCGGGAAAAGAGGCAAGTTATGCCCTAGATTTACAGGACCTTTCGAGATTCTCGAGAAGATAGGTCAAGTGGCATACCGGTTAGCATTGCCTCCAGCTTTATCAGCAGTTCACAACGTATTCCATGTCTCGATGTTGAGAAAATACGTTTCAGATCCCTCTCATATACTCAGTTATGAGAGCCTTGAACTACAGCCAGATATGTCATACGAAGAACAGCCAGTGCAGATCTTGGATAGAAAGGATAAAGTCCTTCGGAATAAGACCATAGCATTGGTCAAGGTTCTCTGGAGGAACAGCAAGGTGGAGGAAGCCACCTGGGAGCTAGAGTCAGATATGAGAGCTCAATATCCAGAGTTATTCAGGTTGGATTTCGGGGACGAAATCCTTTTAAGGGGGGAATAGTTGTAAAGACCGCTTAGTTTAATTTGGAAATTAGCAGTTAATCACGTTTAATTATGAAATTAATTATAGCTATTTAAATAATTTATTATACTGTTATTATTGGATTCAGAGATGCATTTTTATGTCATGTGGTAGTTGCATAATTTTGCATTCCGGTGCCCGGTATTTTGGAACTCGGTGTTTAGCTCAGTAGAAATCACAACTTAGTACGTTAGTAGTTTGGGACGGTTTATTAGACATTGGGAATGTCGGGAATGGCCGGGAATTTAGAATTTCCCAAAAATACCCCTTTAGAGTTATTTATGTGGTTTTAGGGTGGAGGGGCAAAATGGTCTTTTTGCCCCATTAGTATTTTGTCTTTTAGTGATTTTTATTAATTGAAAAATATGTGTTAAATGTTTATTATTTGGCTGAAAAGAATCCCTCTTTACTTCATTTTACTCTTCAAAGCCTCATTTTCAACACTTAGAACAATTAGAGAAAAAATTTCAAAAACACACACTCTCTCTTTTCCTCTCTCTCTCGGCTGGCTGTGGGTGTGCAAAAGGATTGGATTTTCTTTGATTTTCAAGCTGTTTTTGGGTGATTCAAAGCTCTAGGTAAGCCTTGAAACTTGCTATTTAGTTTTCTTAATTTTCAAGAAAAGATGATGATGCATGCATGAATTTTTGGTTGTTGTTGCTGCTGAGTTTTGTGGATATTTTCAGAGGTTAAAGCATGTTTGTTAGATGTTATTTAAGTAAGTTTAGATTGATTTGATTGCATGCTAGCTAGGTTTGCTCAAGTTTGAGTTTAGAACTCAAAGCTTGAGCTTTAATGGTGATTTTTGATTATGTGCAATCTGGGTAGTTTTGTTGCCTTAGAAATGTTCTAGGGGTTATATGGAGTAGGTCTGGAAGGTTTGAATTGATTTGGAGTTGATTTGAGCAAGTTATGAATTTTTGAGTTTGCTGCCTGCGAGGAACCGGAATTCCGGTTGTGCATCCGGAATTCCGGATGGGGTTCTGAATTTTCCCAGAACCGGAATTCCGGTTGGGGAAAATTCTGAAACCCTAGATTTCCTCGATTTTATGTTTTAAGGGGTATTGCCATGCTTTTTATCGATAGGGAAACTTTTAGTTCCTAGTTTAAGTCCTCGGGAAGTGATTTAGCGTGTCGCTTATAGTGTTGTGATTTTTATGGTTTAGGAGCCTGTAATCCGCCGCGCAGTTAAGTTCCAGTCAGGTTGACCGGCACACCTGAATTCGGAATCCAGGTAAGATTAGTATAACAGTATGCATATGTAGATTACATGTTTAGCGTGCATGTAGGAAGCCTGTTAGATTACATTAGTTATGTATGTTGGCTTCGAACCATCCAACCCTGTCACGTCGGTACTGGCTGGGGTATGACCAGCAGCCGGAGTATGACCGGCTCGACCGATCAGGCTGACACTTAAGTTGGTGGTTCCGTACTATTGATGTATCCCGTCGGTACAGGCTGGAGTATGACCAGCAGCCGGAGTATGACCGGTTCGACCGATCAGGCGGATACTGTAACACGTCGGTACAGGCTGGAGTATGACCAGCAGCCGGAGTATGACCAGTTTGACCGATCAGGCTGTTACTTGTCAATAGTACCGTCCCTATGAACGTTCAGAACTCAGTACTGTGTTGGACACGGCAGTAGTGGGACTCAGTATCGTGTTGGACACGGCAGTTAAGGTTATGATCAGGGGTATGGGCGTCTGATCATGACCGGGATTTATGTATGAGTATTATTATGCTTTTCTTACTGAGTCTGTCGACTCACAGTTCTACGTTTATGTGTAGGTAAAGGCAAGGCTAGAGCTGATGGACCGTGAGCGAGCTTATGAAGGTTGTACATGTCGGGGCGGTTAGGCCTGGAGCGTACGATCCTCGGGACAGCAAGGCTGATTTTTGTAACTAGTCGCTAGGCGACAAATATTTTGTATGAACTGTAAACTTTTGTAAATGATTTTGTAATCAAGATCCCGAGTCTTTTGTAATATTATTTTATAAGTTTAATTAAAAAGCAAAAATTTTAATTAATCACGTTTTCCATAAACCTCGTTGATTAGCAACGAGCTGTACAGCATGTTTAAAAATCACGTAATACGCCTATGTTAGTTAGGGTGTTACAAATTATATCCAAACTTACCTCCCCAGAAATTCAAGTTGCATATTGATTAGTTACTAGTCGTTGCCTAAGTCCTTCTATGGTAATACAATTTCAGAATGATGCAATGGTTGGGTACTTAGTGTAAACCATTACTAGATTCATGGATGACCTAATCGAAGTCTTAAGAAAAGCTAGAGTTGTTAACCATGGTTTGCATGATTGTTAGCTATTCTAAGTGATTAGGGGTGGAACATCCCATAGTCAATAGATAAGAAAGTATTTGTTTAAACAAATACTACTTTTCTAAGAAAATGACTAAGTCTGAAAATAAAGTAGCAAATAAAAGAGATATTTTTTTCTTGATTCCAAAAGTATTCTATCATCTTATTTTACATATGATGATCCCACTGCCTCTGTTGTCTTGACACAACTAAAGAGGTCAATACCATTTAGTTTTCTTAGACATAATTCACGGTACCTTGTCGGAGTGGGAGGGTTTCTAGGAACTCACCTTCTTATGACTTGGAAGACACTAGTGATTAAAATCCATTGTAAGTTTAAACAAGTAATGGATTGTCAAAAAATAAGAAACTGAGAAGTAAAGCCAAGAGAACTATGGTTAAAACCATTCACATGGAGTAACCTAAAGTTTTCTATTACAAGGACATGAAAGGAAATTTTAGTTTATAAGTCTATTCAATGGACTTAACAAGACTTCCTGTTCCTAGTATTATAGGTTTGAGTTTATCTAAACCTATGGCTTGTGGTACATCTGGTAATTACTTACTCTAATGCAAGCAACTTACTTTAGTAAGATGATGAAGCATTTGTTGGAAATTATTTTACCAGGATCTTAGATCTACTCACAAGTATGTTGATTAACACCCTAAATATGAACTTTCTAAAAACGATGAAATAAACACATATAAAGTTTAGAAAACCTTACATTGGGTGCAGTGGAATATAATGACTCTTTCTGTTCAGATATCTAGCCCTTGATTCCTTTCTGTAGCAGAGCATTATCAATATCTGAACCTGGATCTCTTTCTCTGATTCTTTAGTGCTGAAACTCCTTCATGCTGAAAGTCTTTCTTCACGATCTTCCTCACTATGATTGAGGTATCACTTGCTGTGTGTGGGCACTACTCTCACACTAAGGATTTCGAAATTCAAGAGGGAAGAAAGAGAGAGGGAGTGGTCGGCCAGATAGGGAGAGAGAAGGCTCAGGTTTTTCTCTGAAGGAAAAATAGAAAATTTAAGTGTAATTTTCCTAAAGCCTTCACTATCTATTTATAGCATTCCACTAGGGTTAGGTTTGAATTATTTGGCATTAAAATAATGAAAATATCAGTTTAAATTCCCTACAAAAGTGGCCGGCCATGCATAGTGGATTTGGGCCTCACTTTTTGCAATTTTGTAGTTTTATCTTTTCTGCATCTGAATTTCTCAAAAACGCCATTTTTCAAATTCAACCATTTAAATGGCAATTCTAACTATTTAATAACTACAAATAATTATTAAATAATATTGTCATTTATCATATTTATTAATTGAACCATACAAAGTATCATAATTAACAAATATGCCCCTAAAACTCTTTCTTTACAATTTCGCCCTTACTTAGTGAAAAATTCACAAATAGACATAGTCTAATTTGAGAATTATAATTGATTAATCAAAACAATTTCTATGAGTCTTACAAGCAATATTATCTCAACTAGTGCGGGGACCATGGGTCTATATAACCGAGCTTCCAATAAGTAGATCAAGAATTTATTACTAAAATTCACTAAGTTATTAATTCTTCGTTGAACTCACGCATAGAACTTAGAATTGCACTCTCAGTATATAGAATGCTCTATATGTTCCACCATATAGACACATCATTAGTTATCCATTGTTATATCCTAATTTGATCAATGATCCTCTATATGAATGATCTACACTGTAAAGGGATTAGATTACCGTTACACCCTACAATGTATTTAATCCTTAAAACACTTAACCCCGTATAAATGATATTCCAGCTTATGTGAAATGAGCTCTCCACCATTTATTTTCGTTTGGTCAAGCTCGAAGTTACTATTCGCCAGATAGAAGCTATAGATTCCATGTTTATGTTAGCGCTCCCACTCAATTGCACTACCGTGTTCCCAAAATGTACGTATCACCCTGACCTAAAAGTAGGCTTAACTAACAAATCAAAGAACACGAATAGCCTCTCGAGATTGAGCCTAATCATAACAGGATTAAGATCATTTGATCTAGGATCAACTAGGCGATATTGACTTGAATAGATATTACGGTAAGTTTAATAAATCTAAGTCAAAGTTCAATATCGATCCCTTCCGATGCATACTCTATGCATCCAACCTGAGCTTTACTTCAACCAATGCTCTGGAAAGAACATAGCACTTCTCCAAATGCAAGTAAACTCTGTTGTAGATTATCATATCAGTAAAACCCCTTGTCTGATAAATCTAGGAAACTTTATTCACATAGTCATGTTTACTTTCCAATGTGTTGACATCACAATAAACAGGATCAAGTATGTGAAAAGGGTTTCAGATGAATTCATACATTATGTACATATAATCATGAAATAAATCATGTGAACCATGCAACATTAAATGTTATTTCTGATCTATAGTAATAAGCAAATCTGATTATATTGAAATGAGTTTTATTTAGGGCATAAAACCCAACAGCATTTTCCTTTCTAATGGCAATCTATAGAAGCTTCTCGACTTCTAGGCATAGATTTTATTTATCTAAGGAAAAGTCTCAACTATTCCAGAAAAGATAAAGCCATGAAAGGATTTCTTGAATCAACAGTGAGAGGCCTCAAATATGCTTTAGTATGCCTTAAACCAGACACTTGTTGTTGAGTGGGAGTAATGAGTAGGTATCAGATTAATCCAGGAAAGGAACATTGGAAGACAATCAAGTAAATCTTAAGATCAAGAAGAGTAACTATATGTTAGTCGATAAGGGTGTGTTTAAAACTCTTAGACTACACCACATCAGATTTCGAGACTTGCCTTTGTGCTAGAAAGTCTGCTGATAAGATGGTGATTACTCTGGGGGTGGAGTAGTGATTTTGGAGAAGTGTAAAAACCTATCTGAAGTCTCTAGGTCTACTAGAGAGAGACTGAATGTTAAAGTTGCAGGAAAGGTACTTATTCAGTCTAGGGAAAGTTCTATACATTTGTGGCACCATTCTAACTTGTCTTAAATACTAGTGTTATTTCCTGATTAACCAAAAAGTAGTTACCAAAATTATAGAATCCAGTATCCCAAGAGAGTAGACATATAGAGAGGAATTTCACAATATCAAAGATCTTGTGATTAAGGAAGAGTAATGGTGGAGAGAAGGTTGTGTTTAATTCAACCTGTCAGATCCTATTACGAGGAGTATACTACTACTACACTTGATTTGTATATCAAGGTGTTGAGATTATTTGAAATGCACATTTTGTTTTATATTAGTGCAAGTGGGAGTTTGTTGGGTTTTGTGCCCTAAATAAAACCCATTTCAATATAATCAGATTTACTTATTAATAAAGATCAGAAATAACATTTTATGTTACATGGTTCACATGATTTATTTCATGATTATATATATAATGTATGAATTCTATTTAAGTCCAGAACATATGAATTTGTTAATGATTATAGTGTTGTCAGCACAGTCGAATATAATCTTAATTATATGTTCGAAAGTTTATTCCCTGATTTGTCAGTTCACTGGATTTAGACTGACATGATAATCATCGATAGATATTCTTACACCTTGGATAAGTGTTATGTCCTTTCCAGGGCATTGGCAAAGTTTACCAGCATCGGATGTATGGAGTATACATTGGAAGGGACCGATAATGAACTTTGATTAGATTTGTTAAAATTTACCGTAATATCTATTCAATTCAATATCACCTGTTGATCCTAGATCAAATGATCTTAATCCTGATATGGTTAGGTTCGATCTCAAGAGTATTATACATGTTCTTTGATTTGTTAGTTAAGCCTACTTTTGAACAGTCAGGGTGATACGTACATTTTGGGAACATGATAGTATAATTGAGTGGGAGCGCTAACATAAATATGGAGTCTATAACTTCTATAGGAACTTAGAAGTGAAACAATGATATCCTTCAAGCTTGGCTAAACAGAGATAAATGGTTGAGATCTCATTTCACTTCGCTGAAATATCATTTATACGGAGCTAAGTGTTTTAAGGATAAAATACATTGAAGGTGTAACGGTAATTTAGTGCCTATTCAATGTAGATCATCTATTATAGGGTCATTGATCAAATTAGGATTATAACAATGGATAATTAATAGCGTATCTATATCGTGGAACATATAGAGCGTTCTATATGAATGAGAGTGCAATTCCAAGTTCTAAGTGTGGATTCAATAAGGAATTAATAAGTTAGGGAATTTACTTGGTAAATTCGGTTCGACTTATGGAAGCTCGGTTATATAGGCCCATGGTCCCCATAGTAGTTGAGACCATACTGCTTGTAAGACTGAGTTAATTGATTTTAATTAATCAATTATAATTCTAAAGTTAGACTATGTCTAGTTTATGAATTTTCACTAAGCAAGGGCGAAATTGTAAAGAAAAGTGATTCTAGGTTTTATTTGTTAATTAAGAGACTTTATATGTCTAATTAATAAATATATTAAATGACAATATTATTTAATAATTAATTTTTAGTTATTAAATAATTAGAATTGGCATTTAAATGGTTAAATTGGAAAATTGTCATTTTTGAGAAACATATATGGTAGTAGATCTAGATCCTGGTAAAATATTTCCAATAGATTTCCACCAATATCTTGCCATCAAACTTTCCATTTCCCTAGTAGTTTCAAGTGGGAGTAGGAAAATATTCATATCATAGCTTGGGAGTGACTGAGCGACAACTTTTATCAATACTTCATTTTCGCCACGAGAGATGAACTTTGTTCCCCACCCTTGAAGTTGTTTTCGAACCTTTTCCTTCAGATATCCCAAAGCCGCATGCTTATTACAACTCATTGAACTCGGCAGCCCCAAATAGAAACTTCCCTCAGGAGGAATACCCATAGCCAAATTATTGCTAAGCAGTTGTCTCACTCTCTCCTCAGTATTAGAGCTAAAAAATATGGACGATTTAGTAAAATTGACTTTTTGACCTGAGGCGGCTTCAAACTTTTGAAGATTTCCTTGATTCGAGAGGCTTCATTTTCAGTTGCTTTACAATACAAGTAGCTATCATCGGCAAACAACATATGTGAGATCCTTGGCGCTCCATTTGCAACTTTACACCCATGAATCCAACCTTTTTGCTCATACTTTCTAAGTATTGTCGATAACCCCTCCGCACAAAGAATAAAAAGATAAGGTGAAAAAGGATCCCCTTGTTAAATTCCTCTTGTTAGAATGATTGGACCAACCTCATGATTACCATGGATGACTTTGTATCTTGCCGAAGTGACACAACGCAACACAAGTTGAGCCCAATTCTCCTGGAAACCCATCTTGCGGAGCATAGCTTCAAGAAAAACCCATTCGACTCAATCATATGCCTTGCTCATGTCAAGTTTAAGAGCCATGTATCCATCTTTACCTTTTCTCTTCCTTTTTAGATAATGTAAAATTTCAAAGGAGACCAGAACATTATCTGAAATTAACCGTCCCGGAATAAAGGCACTTTGATTTTTTGAGATTAAAGAATCCATAAAAGGCTTCATCCTATTCACCATAACCTTAGTAATAATCTTGTACGTTACATTACACAGGGCTATAGGATGCAAATCAACTATGGACTCTGGGTTCTTCTTCTTCGGAATAAGGACAACATTAGCTTTACTACATCCATCTTCTAGAACACCATTTTCCTAAAATTGACGAACATAATGAACCACATCCCCTTTTACAATAGGCCAGCACCTTTGATAAAATGCATGGGTCATCCCATCCGGACCCGGGCTCTTGTCTGGATGCATCTGGAATAAAGCTTTTTTAACTTCTTCCTCCATTATTGGATGGCCTAATTCCACATTCACCTAGTCCGGAACCACATTTGAAACACAGTCAATTATCTCATTGCAGCAAGTATTTGCCGAAGTGAACAAGCCATGGAAATAATGAGACACCACTTGAGATAAGCTGATCTCCCAAGTCACCCAATTACCATAATCATCTTTCAAAGCACTGATTTGATTGTTCCGTTTCTTGTTAATAGTTGCTTTATGGAAATAAGTGCTATTTTGATCACCCTCCCGAAACCAGAACTGTTTGGATCGTTGCTTCCAATAACATTCACACTGATCTATGGCTTTAAAAAGCTTATCCTTTACTTCTTTATACTGTTGTACCGAGGCACCATCCTGTTTATCATGCAACTGCTTTAACTGAGTTTTGTAGCTCTTAATGTGGTGGTTTAAAGTCCCAGTTATCTCCTTTCCCCAGCTATTAAGTTTTTCAGCACACAAACTCAATCTCTCACCAAAGCTACTAGCCTCGCCACTTTCCATGCAGTCTTTCACAATTTCCACACAAAGAGTGTAACGCCCTAATGCTAAGGCACGCTACAGTGCTTTTTCGATTATTGCGCAATCTTTGCTAATCAAAGATATTTCTCAAAAAACGTGTTAAATTAAAACTTTTGCTTTAATTATTAAACTTTGTAATATAATATAATATTTACAAATTCCGGGATCCCGTTTTCAAACTTTGTAAAATTTACTTTTCACATTATACATTTCAAAATACACAAGTTCTAGGTCGCACAGCGACTTTCAAAATAAAACTCCCAGATGTCCCGAGACCGAACACTCCAGGTCGCGCCGCTTGACATGTACAATCCCATCTGAGCTCGGGTTCACTCCTGTTCAGTCATAGCCTTTCCTTACCTACACATGAAAGTAGAAACTGTGAGTCAACAGACTCAGTAAGAAATGCATATAACACATCATATAATTTCCGATCTGTAAATAGGCGCCCATACACCTATTTACAGAGCTTAACAGATGAGTATGAACGTTCTAACTAGGATACGACCATGTACCATGTACCTCATGCACTCAGTATATCATCGTACTAGTGTAGGTAGGGTATGGACCGCACCTTGAGTACCGTTAAGTGTTGTACCACAGACACTTCGTACCTTTCCGTACAAGTGCTGGTAACACCATGATGTACTTCCAAACATCATACACCTTACCAATGCACTCTGTACCACAACCGTACAAGTGTTGGTAGTGTATGAATCACAACAAATAAGCATGTATATATATTAACACATATACATTCGAATATTCATATCACACATTATACACAGTTCTTACCTGTTTTCCGAATTCAAGTGTGCTGGCCGACCTGAACGGAATTCACGTGCTAGATGGATGCCCTAATCACAATAATAGTAATACAGATGAGTGACTCGCTAAATCACTTTCCGGGACTTAAAACTTGAAACTAAAAGTTTCCCTATTGATAAACCTCATGGCAATACCCTAAATATCTCAAAATTGGCCAAAACTAGGGTTCTGGAAAATCCCCGACGGGCGAGACGGGTTCCCAGCCCAGGCCATCCCGGTTCCCAGGGTCACCAACCGGTCGACCGGTTGGTACGGGCCACCAGAGCCGGAATTCCGGTTCTCTTCCGGGAACCAAAAATCATCCCCCTTGATTCAATTCAATCCCAAACTTAACCAAACTCTCCAATATACCTATACAATGCATAAACATCCATTTCCAACCAACAAATCACAGAACAAACCAATAATTCAATTTATGCCATTAAAGCTCAAAGCTTGAGTTTCAAAACTCAAGCTTGCTTAAAACCAACATCAAGCAATAAAATCAGCTACTAGGGACTTCAATCAACTTAAACCAACCCTAGAATTCGAACCACTAGGTACTTCAAACCTTAACGACCCCTAATTAACAATATCACCAATTCAACCTAACTTTAAAACTTGAAAACTAAGAAGGGTTTCAATAGGGTTTACCTCCACTTGAACCTAGCTTGAATCCTTAGCTGAAAACTCCAAAATTCAGCAGCAAATTCCCTTAATCTTGCTGGTTTCGAAGGGGCAAAGGAGAAAGAAGAGAGAGTTCTTCTTATTTTGACTTTTCTTTGTTTTTTTACAAAATGAGATAAATGAGGGATAAGGCTAATTCATGGCTGAAATAAACATGCTAGGTGTCACTCCTTTAGGCAGCCACCTAAACCTTTACCAAATAAAATGACTAAAATGCCCTTAAGGTTATAACTTGGGTATTTCTAAAACTAGGGGTAAAATGGTCAAATCCCATAACCCCGATCAATCCCGATAATTTATTTTCTCTAAAATATTCCCCACTATGACATAGGGTTCTAAACTTACTCATGTGATCAATCTAGCCATCCATCGCATTTTCCGTTGTGTAGAGCAAAAATTACAAAAATAACATATTACACAAATAAACTAGATAATACCCCTAGAGTTTAATAAAATCTCCGGAATTGAGAAATTATAACTCTAATATTTATTTCTAAATATTGGGGTCCACAATTAAATAAATTCATAAATAATAATAAAATAATATAATTTAGTGCTAATTGCCTTTACTAATCCACATACTAGAGCGGTCATTACAATTATCCCCCCGTTATTAGGATTTCGTCCTCGAAATCTAACTTGAACAGCTCTGGGTGCTGAGTCCTCATATCCGACTCCAACTCCCAGGTGGCTTCTTCCACCTTACTGTTCCTCCAGAGCTCCTTAACCAGTGCAATAATCTTGTTCCGAAGAACTTTTTCTTTTCTATCCAAAATCTGAACAGGTTGCTCTTCATAGGATAAGTCTGGTTGTAGTTCAAGGGTTTCATAACTCAAGACATGAGTCGGGTCCGACACGTATTTCCTTAACATAGAAATGTGAAATACGTCATGAACAGCTGATAATGCTGGTGGTAAGGCTAGCCGATACGCTACCTGCCCGACCTTCTCGAGTATTTGAAATGGCCCAATGAACCTAGGGCTTAACTTACCCTTCTTCCCGAAGCGCCTAATACCCTTCATTGGTGAAACTCGCAGGAAAACATGTTCCCCTGCCTGAAATGTAACATCTCTGCGCTTCGGATAAGGATAACTTTTCTGCCTGCTTTGAGAAGTAAGCATCCGAGCCTTGATCTTATCAATAACTTCATTGGTCCTCTGCACTAACTCTGGACCCAGGTACTTCCTTTCTCCCGTCTCGTCCCCATGAAATAGGAGAATGACATTTTCTACCATATAATATTTCATAAGGAGCCACCCCTATTGTACTTTGGTAGATACTGTTGTAGAAGAATTCAATTAAAGGCAAGTACTTACTCCATGAACCCTCAAAGTCCATGACACAGACTCGCAGTAAGTCTTCTAAAATGTGGATAGTTCTTTCTGACTGACCATCAGTTTGAGGGTGAAAGGCTGTGCTAAACTTTAACTCGGTACCCATAGCCTTCTGAAGACTCACCCAAAACTTTGATGTGAACTTTGGATTCCTGTCTGACACAATAAATTTAGGGGCTTTATGGAAATAAACGATCCCCTTGCATATAACTCAGCCTACTAATCCACTGAATATGTAGCTTTCACTAGTAGAAAGTGAGCTAATTCTGCAAATCCGTCCACTATGCCCCTTACTGAATCATACATTCCCGTAGTTCTAGGTATTCCAATTATAAAATCCATTGCAATGTCCTCCCACTTCCACTCAGGAAGGACTAAAGATTACAATAACCCTGCCGGCCTCAGGTGTTCAGCTTTAGTTGCTGGCAGGTTAAACACTTGAACACATAATCCACCACTTTTCTTTTTCACAAAAAGAACCGGAGCTCCCCAGGGCGATACACTGGGTCGAATAAACCCAATGTCAACCATCCCCTGAAGTTGTAACTTAAGCTCCTTGAGTTATGCCGGAGCCATTCTATATGGAGCTTTAGAAACAGGTTCGACTCCAGGTACCAAATCAATTACAAAGTCAATCTCTCGCTGTGGCGGCAATCCCGGCATCTCCTCGGGAAACACATCAAGAAAATCTTTCACCACCCGGACTACCTCAGGCCCAAATGTTTCAGGTCTGCTGGAGTCAAATACCACCGCTAGAAATCCTACACAACCATTGTATAGTAAATCCCTAGCCCTCAACACAGAAATAACCGGGATTCGAGACCCTGAACTGATCCAACATAAACATTCGGATCTTCACCTTCTGACTGAAAAATCACCATTTTACGCCTACAATCTATACTGGCCGAATACTTGGATAAAAAATCCATTCCCAGTATAATATCAAACTCCGTTAATTTCAATTCTATAAGGTCAATACTCAATTCCCTATCTTCGATCCCAATTGGCATAGACCTAAAGCGCCTATTAGAGATAACCGATTCCCCGCTAGGCATTAAGGTTCCAAACCCTCTTACAAGAAAATCATAAAGTCTATCCAAAAGATTAAATACTCTCGATGCTACATACGAGTATATAGTCACAAAGTCAAATAATACATTAAAATGGGAGTTGCTGATAAGAAGCTAACCTTTCACCATAGAAGGACTGGATGCAACATCAGCCTGAGTGATAACAAATATCTGAGCAAGTACAGGCTTTACTTCCAGCTTCTGCTTATCTTTCTTTGCCTGAGGGCAATTTCTCTTAAAGTGCCCAACCATGCCGCACAGGAAGCATGCTTTTCGGTTGCACTCTCCGGGATGATGTTTCTTGCATCGCGGGCATTCAGGGTAAGAATAATCCTTGCGTACACCCTTGCCTCGATTTCCCCGGAACCGCTTGTTCCGTTTTAAACCCACCATTGATGACGTAGGTTTACTCTTCTGCTCAACCATGGAACCCCTACCGCTTCTGCCATAACTAGAAATATGGCAAGCGGTATCCCGATTTCGTGGCATTACCTCTTGAGGTCCTAAAATACATTCTTTAGAGCTTCCAGTCCAGAGAGCATTCTCCATATCTAAATCTCCCTGAAAGACTGTAGGTTCATTTATCCAAATTTTCTCATGCAATGATCCCACTTGATTATCAGCCATACTATGCTCTACTGGTAATTCCGAGTTGAGAATGCCTGGCATATGAGGTAAAGATAGTACAGGAAACCTTTGTTGTTTCAACCTCTGAATCTCCTCATCGTGTCGTTGAATCATAGCTTCCATTTCTGCGAATCTTTGCTCCAACCCCCACGGAGCCTGTGACGAACGACCATCACTCCCATCAGAAGCCATCCAAAGGCTTTCACCTTGGTTGCGGGGAGAACTCAAACTCCATTCTCTCCAACCGTTACCAGCCCTGACCACACTATCCAGACTCCCCATATTGCACCAGGTGTCCATACTATAGGACAAACCTGCCAATTAGTAAGTCAGTCTGGTCAGGCAACGATCCCATTACAAACTTTCTACCGCACTTATGGATTCTAAGGCAACGCACTTTAAAATAATTAATTAAAATCTAATATGCTTCCTAACATGCTCTCACATTCACAATTATTTAAAATACTAAACAAGTACGGGCTTACTGAACCGTGAATCGAGCTTTCTCTGATGAAGATTGTACATGTCATAGCAAGCTTCGGTAGACAAACCTGGCGGCTCTGATACCAAAATTGTAACGCCCTAATGCTAAGGCACGCTACAGTGCTTTTTCGATTATTGTGCAATCTTTGCTAATCAAAGATATTTCTCAAAAAACGTGTTAAATTAAAACTTTTGCTTTAATTATTAAACTTTGTAATATAATATAATATTTACAAATTCCGGGATCCCGTTTTCAAACTTTGTAAAATTTACTTTTCACATTATACATTTCAAAATACACAAGTTCTAGGTCGCACAGCGACTTTCAAAATAAAACTCCCAGATGTCCCGAGACCGAACACTCCAGGTCGCGCCGCTTGACATGTACAATCCCATCTGAGCTCGGGTTCACTCCTGTTCAGTCATAGCCTTTCCTTACCTACACATGAAAGTAGAAACTGTGAGTCAACAGACTCAGTAAGAAATGCATATAACACATCATATAATTTCCGATCTGTAAATAGGCGCCCATACACCTATTTACAGAGCTTAACAGATGAGTATGAACGTTCTAACTAGGATACGACCATGTACCATGTACCTCATGCACTCAGTATATCATCGTACTAGTGTAGGTAGGGTATGGACCGCACCTTGAGTACCGTTAAGTGTTGTACCACAGACACTTCGTACCTTTCCGTACAAGTGCTGGTAACACCATGATGTACTTCCAAACATCATACACCTTACCAATGCACTCTGTACCACAACCGTACAAGTGTTGGTAGTGTATGAATCACAACAAATAAGCATGTATATATATTAACACATATACATTCGAATATTCATATCACACATTATACACAGTTCTTACCTGTTTTCCGAATTCAAGTGTGCTGGCCGACCTGAACGGAATTCACGTGCTAGATGGATGCCCTAATCACAATAATAGTAATACAGATGAGTGACTCGCTAAATCACTTTCCGGGACTTAAAACTTGAAACTAAAAGTTTCCCTATTGATAAACCTCATGGCAATACCCTAAATATCTCAAAATTGGCCAAAACTAGGGTTCTGGAAAATCCCCCAACAGGCAGACCGGTTCCCAACCGGCATCCCGGTTCTGGGTCACCAACCGGTCGACCGGTTGGTACAGGCCACCCAGAACCGGAATTCCGGTTCTACTGCTGGGAACCAAAAATCATCCCCCTTGATTCAATTCAATCCCAAACTTAACCAAACTCTCCAGTATACCTATACAATGCATAAACATCCATTTCCAACCAACAAATCACAGAACAAACCAATAATTCAATTTATGCCATTAAAGCTCAAAGCTTGAGTTTCAAAACTCAAGCTTGCTTAAAACCAACATCAAGCAATAAAATCAGCTACTAGGGACTTCAATCAACTTAAACCAACCCTAGAATTCGAACCCTAGGTACTTCAAACCTTAACAGCCCCTAATTAACAATATCACCAATTCAACCTAACTTTAAAACTTGAAAACTAAGAAGGGTTTCAATAGGGTTTACCTCCACTTGAACCTAGCTTGAATCCTTAGCTGAAAACTCCAAAATTCAGCAGCAAATTCCCTTAATCTTGCTGGTTTCGAAGGGGCAAAGGAGAAAGAAGAGAGAGTTCTTCTTATTTTGACTTTTCTTTGTTTTTTTACAAAATGAGATAAATGAGGGATAAGGCTAATTCATGGCTGAAATAAACATGCTAGGTGTCACTCCTTTAGGCAGCCACCTAAACCTTTACCAAATAAAATGACTAAAATGCCCTTAAGGTTATAACTTGGGTATTTCTAAAACTAGGGGTAAAATGGTCAAATCCCATAACCCCGATCAATCCCGATAATTTATTTTCTCTAAAATATTCCCCACTATGACATAGGGTTCTAAACTTACTCATGTGATCAATCTAGCCATCCATCGCATTTTCCGTTGTCGCCGAGCAAAAATTACAAAAATAACATATTACACAAATAAACTAGATAATACCCCTAGAGTTTAATAAAATCTCCGGAATTGAGAAATTATAACTCTAATATTTATTTCTAAATATTGGGGTCCACAATTAAATAAATTCATAAATAATAATAAAATAATATAATTTAGTGCTAATTGCCTTTACTAATCCACATACTAGAGCGGTCATTACAAAGAGGTTCTTTCAACCATGTATTTTCAAAACAAAAAACGACGGGTAGGAGGAAAGTTGTTTCGGACAATAGGCTCAAGAAAAATAGGGGAATGGTCAGATGTAGTAAACTCTAAATTAGATAGAGAAGCATTAGGAAAAACCTGGTGCCAAGAGGAAGACACAAGCGCTCTGTCCAAACGAACCTCAACCCAATTGTTCGACCCTCTCCCTTTCTCCCAAGTGAACGGATGCCCTTGAAGCTCTAAATCCGTTAAATCACATTGCTGCAGAGCACAATTTAAACCTGTGAGCAAGCTTTGCGGATAAAGACGACCCCCTCGTTTATCCTCTTGTCTAGCAATGTTATTAATATCACCAATAACGCACCAAGGTAACCCCAATTGTCCCGACAAAGTTGGAGTAAACTCCATGTTTCATGTCTTTTACTCCGATTTGGCTCTCCGTACAACCCAGTAAGTCTCCAATTACTAAACTGTATGGAATTAATAACTAAGTCAATGTGGTGTTTTGAGAAGCCCAAAACAGTACAATCATCATTATTCTTCCACAAAAGAGCAATTCCTCCTGCCATGCCTACCGAAACAATTAGTAAAGGCCCCCTCAAAACCCAGCAGAGTACTAAGCCATCCACTTTTGACTTTTGATATTTTATTTCACATAGAAAAATGAAATTGGGTATCTTTTGAGAAACAATATCTCGAAAGAATTGAATGCTCCGTTGGTTCCTAAGCCCCCGACAATTCCAGCTTAACACATTCATAATGCTTGGTGGGCTTGGAAACCAAGACCCGCCCCACTTAAGTTTTCTGGGCTGCTCAAATTGCCCAGCAAAGCTTTCCCACCATCTTTTACAATTTCCATATCAACATAGAGTATATTATCATGGGCTCTATATTCTTCTTCATTTTCATTCTCCTCTGTAAGCCCAATACCATCCCCCAAGCCCATTCTTCTTCTTTTATTCTCAAGGAAAGTCAGCCCATGATTTGAATTCTCCCCACTAGGTGCCACCATCAGCTCCTTCCCATTTACTCCCTTTGTGTCAAGGGATTTCCCATTAATCAAGCCATCATCTCTTCCCTGGTCCCTTAACTCCCTATTCAAGTCAACCCCATTGTTCCCTTGATTATTAGGCAATAAATGAGATCCCTGATTATTAGGAAAAGCAATCTGTTGACCCACTTCCCCAGCTATCACCAGAGAATCTCCACCGCCACCATTGTTGCTGGACGAAGCCATGGTCTGCATAGAAGCAGTTCTTGTAGCCAATCCCGACTTCAACCATTTTGAGTCATTCGCGTATCGATGTCGTCTGAAATCGCACGCATCTCTGCATCATAATTCTTAACAATAAGCTCTTTAGGGGTGTCAAACAATCTCTCACAAAACCTCTCTGTGTGGCCAATGACTCCACAAATAAAATAAAAAGTAGGCAAATCCACATATTTAAAAATAACATGACAGACCGGTCCTCCTTGAATCTCTAACTTCTTTTTCTTTTTTAGAGGCACATTCACTCGCAACTTAACCCGAATCCGTAAGTAGTCTCGCCAAACTCCCATGAAATTATTAGGATTGGATCTAACAAAAGTGCCTATATAATTCCCAATACCTTGGATTATTCTTTCTGATATGAACCCTGTTGTCATATTATGTAGTTGAACCCATAATTCTAGCCTCATCAATGCCACCTGCCTTGAATTTTCACCTGCTTTCACTCGTTCAAACACTAATGGAGCTCTGTCAAACGTCCATGGACTACCCTCAATCACCCTTTCTATATCTACCTCATGATAGAACTGAAATAAAAACAGGTTTGGTTCTAATTCCTTGACATATAGTCCCCGGCCTGGCTGCTAAAGCGTGGCCATTTTATTTTGCATCGCCTGATAATCTATTGGTCGATTTGTTAGACACGCCCCACCAACAGCCACCTATCATCAATCTCCGATAAACTGTCTGATACATTATTAAATAACAATCCCTCCTCATCATCGTCATCTATCAAAAAACCAACAAAAATTCTTCCCACGATTTCAGTCTGATTCTGTCTGTGAGCCATACTAGGAATGAAATAATAATCGTGATCAAAACAATCAAAAACACAAACGTAACACTAGAAGACTTTTCAACAAACTACCATGTCAAAATCACAAGACCTTGGAAATCTCACACACTATATATATAAATTCATCATTTATTAAGAAAAAATATTATTAATCACCAACAAATTTTACAAATTAAAAAATAGTTAAATATCTTTATTAGTTCAATCTTTTTATTAGCTAAGCCAAGAAATTTAACTTACTATTATATATGCAAACATTTTTATTTATCCACAAACTATAAATAATTATTATCACAATAAATTTATAATCTATATAAATTAATTAAAATTAAAGATACTACTTCTTGATTATATTTATAATTTTTATTCTTTTAATTACATAAAATATTACTTAATGTTATTGCTTAAAAAATTGTCTAAAAAAATAATATACTAGCCAAATCGTTAAAAAACAATTCTAACAACACCTTTAACTAAATGAACCAAGGACACTGAGTTTATTGTTGAGAAGGTTTTACAACGGGTCCAAGGTTGGAAAACTAAGCTACTTTCAAGTGCTGGGAAGTCATGCCTCATCAAATCTGTAGGTTCAGCTATCTCAAACTATGTAGTAGCATCGGATGTCATTCCCTTGGCCTCAGCTAGGAAAATTGACAAGGCACTCCGTGATTTCTGGTGGGGTGACCAGCCAGGGAGACGAGTAAGGCATACCATTGCTTGGGATGTCCTGTGCCGCCCCAAGACATGTGGTGGACTGGGGTTTCGCTCAACCGAGTCAATCAATGTTGCCTTTCTCATGAAATGGGCTTGGAAGGCCCTAACGGACAGCAATAGCCTATGGAGTAGAGTTGTTAATGATAAATACATCCTCAATCGCGAGTTCATGGATCTCCAAGCTAGTGCTGCGGATTCTACACTGTGGAAAGCAATCCTAAGCTCCAGATGCCATTTATCCAAAGGGCTATGTCGGAGAATTGGTGATGGCAAAACCACCTCAATCTGGTTCCACCCCTGGGTTCCAAACGGAGTTCTCCAACCACAACCCCGTTTGAATGCTACAGATGGTATCAGCTTAGTGGAGAACTTTATCCATCAAAACCATTGGAATGAGGCTTTGATTTGGAGATGGTTTGATCATGATGACGCCAAAAGAATTCTTAATATCACGCTTCCAAGCATCCCCTCCCCAGATTCATGGCTCTGGCTCCCGGAGCACAATGGCAAATTCTCTATCAAATCTGCTTATCGGGTAGTGAAAAATGTGGTGGCTAATGATACTAGTGATGCTAAGTGGCGAATTATCTGGGGGGCTAGTATTCATAATAGACTTAAGATGCTATGGTGGAAGATTTTATCCAACAACCTCCTCACCCGAAGCAAGCTAAGTTCCATGTTCTCCATTGGTGACACTAAATGCCCTATGTGTACTTTGGTAGTGGAAGATTCTCTTCACCTTTTCTGGAATTGTCCCTTTGCAAGGGCCTTGTGGTTTGGTTGCATTTGGCATTGGAGAACCGACACAACAACACTCTTAGATTAGGATGCTTGGTTGGTATGGTTCAAGATGGATTCTAACCGTCCAAGTGGACTCACTTTCAATGCTTTCTTAGAAGGGGCTGCTATTATCTTTGAGAAAATCTGGAAGGAGCGCAACAGCAGAATTCACCATGGAACTGAAACTCCTATGCCTACTGTTCTGTTTCATACTAACCAAAGACTCTTGGAGATGCTCAATATCCACTCCCCGGAGATCACTACGAACCAATGTGTTTTGCAGCCCCCCCTGGTTGGACACTTTGCAACACTGATATCGCAATTGGGGATACAATGTCTGCTGGAGCTGCCATTTTTAGGAATGACCAAGGCATAGTGTCGCATATTTTCACTAAGCGCTTCTCTTACTCAGAATCTCTACCAGGGGAAGTTGCTGCATTGGCTTGGGGTGCTGAATCAGCTCATAGGATGACCATTTCTAATGTTGTCTTCCTAAGTGACTCAGTCGAAGCTGTTAATTCAGTTTGTTGTAAGATTGTGCAGGGCCGACCCACCTCACTTCACCATAATATACAAGACTTGGTCAGGATATTTCAAGACACTGCTAATCAACTTGGCCTCTGGGAGGTCTCTTGGATCCCTCGGACCAACAATGGTGTGGCGCATACGGTAGCCAAGTGGGCACTCGATACAAACCAGTTTGGGTTTATTGATCTGTCCAATTTTGACAGTTCCCTGCTTCACTCTTGAGCAGATGGCTGTTGGTTTCTTTTCCTTTGTTGTCTTTTGTTTTTCTTAGGCTTGCTAATCTTGTTATCTTAGGTTCTTCCCTGTTTTCTGTTTTGTTCGTTGGTATTTGGAGTCTAGCTTCATGCTATTCTGGTTTTTTTGTTTTCAGTTTCGAACTTTGTTCAAGTGGGTTGTTTTTGTTGTTTGAGGCTTATCATCAGCCCAGTAATTAAAAAAAAAAAAAAAAATTAAAATATACATTTCTTGTTTAAATGTATAATTTTTGTACTTGTTTTTTTTTTCCTTTTTTGCTCGGTTTATGTAGTCGGAGCTTATAATAATAGAATATAATTAATGATAATAAATTTAATTCCAAGACATGTAATCTTCTATTATATATTTTTCTTTTCAGAATAACATGCCTAATTAACTATCTAATACTTCAATAAAAATAACATATCTCAATTTTTTCTAGGGTTTCTCTCTAAATTTTTTAGCCACCGTTTGATTTTTGGAGTAAGTTGAAAAATACCACTTTGATTAATCAATTGATAAAATTTACCTCTAATTTTATATTTAATTGAAACATACCTCTTTTTATATGTATTATACCCAAAATATCCTGACATAAAAGAGTCACATGGAGAGTATGTTGAAGTGACAGGGGCAAAATTGGTACAATGTTTAAAAAAAGAGGTAAAAATAATAGACTTTAAAAAAGATGGCAAAAATAAAAGAGGACATTATAAAAAGGGTATAGAGTGTAATTTCTTCTTGATTTTTTTGCTTGACCAGGGCTCATTGGCCTTATGGTGGCTCTCAGGACCGACCCTGAAGGTAGGCGGGCTAGGCATGCGCCTCGGGCTCACGAACGCTCAGGGCCCCGAAATTGTGAAATAAAAAATATTAATATATAGATAAATTGTTAAATAATAAGAAAATATAACAAAAATTATTTGGTGTAGTGGTGTATAAGGTCTTACTCTAAAGTAAGAGGTCATGGGATTAATTCCCAACCTCTACTTTTTAATTTTTTTAAAAAAATATTTAATGTGTATGAGGGATTGAACATTTGACCTCTTAAGAGTTTTTAAAAAATTTACCATTAAACTAAGCACTAGAACTATAATTTTTATAATAGTTAAACTATATATATAAGGGCCCCAAAATTTAATTTCACCTTAGGCCCCATATACCTTAGGATCGGCCCTGGTGGCTCTAGTCGGATCTTATCGATTCCCACACTATTTATGATTTCATTGGCGTTGTTGCTATTCTTTTGTTTGAGTGTTCATTTCTTCTCCATTTTCTTTCTTTAGATCTTGTGTCTCGAACATTTGAGTTGCTCATTGGTTTTAGATTGGATCTTCACTAAGATTAATCCTTTTAGTTTTATTTAATATGTTTTTTTTTTTATGTTTTTTTTTTTATTTTCAATAATAGTGTTGCTACACAACCTTGTTGTTGTTATGGTAGTCGGACTTTATTCATTCATGGTAGGGGATTTTCGTCTTGTTTTCTTTTTAGGACATTAGTAGAATCTCAACTGGTTCAGAGCATGTTTGTGTTGATACTAAGTAGCATGACTATATCCTTGTCTATGTTCAAATCTGAGAGAGACTCATATTTTTATTGGCCCTATGATTTATGATGCAATTGATTGTTACGATTGTTATTGCTATGATTGGTCGTTTGATTATTTCCTTTTATTCTAAATTGAATATAATAGGATTGTTATTATCTAATTTTTATTGAAAGATCTTTTGTTGATAATCATTGATAAGTGTGATTTGTCACATATTCATTTCTCCTGAAAACATAACAAAAACAAAACTAAGCATAAATTCGAACAATAAAGTAATAAAAATACTAAAATACACACTATATATATAGACTCTAAAAATATATAAAAATAAACCTAACAATTATTAGATATTGAAATTCAAAATTCTTTTTTATGATTAGGACATGCATGTATAGTACTTAATATATAATGAAGGGATAATTACGTAATGCACTATTTTTTGATTTTTTTTTTTTACATTTTTACATTTAAAGATTTCTTTTATATTCTTATGGTGTTTTATAAAAATAACACGAAAAATAACAAGAAAATTACATAAAAGTAACAGAAAAATAACATCCAAACAACAACAAAAAATAATATACAAATAACAAAAAATCAACAACAAAATAACAAGAGTACAACATAAACTTATATTAAAAGACCGTATTTTTTGTAAATAAAATCATTAAAATTGTAAAAATATTTTAAATTAAGTATAACCGTTTTTTTGTAATTTTTTTTATTGTTTTTGTGTATATATGAAATAATCTCAATAATGAATGTATGATATATTCGAAAAAGAAAATATATATATATATATATATATATATATAATTGATCAAAAAGTATGAAATTAAAGTTATAGAATATTACCTGAAAAAAAAAAAAAGTTATAGAATCTACACTAATGGATATGCACGTCGATGATGATGATATTATTGTTTAAATAAATTAACATTATATACGTCAAAAGTAATTTTTATAATAAATAAATAAGTAAATAACCCTTAAAAAATAAAAAAGTGGTGATTATATTTTGCAAAAGAAAAAAAAGTTAGTTTAGAAAAAATGAATAAACAAATCACACAACATAAACGAGAAAAACAACTATCAAAACAATAATAATGATAATAACTAACAATAATAGTAGTAATAATAATAATAATAATTCTTTGATCTTATTAATTTCATATTGTTAATTTATTTAACACTTTTATCAATTAATAGTAATGTACGTACATTTATATTGGCTCCTCAAATATTCGAATTATCTTATGTAATTAGCAAAGGGTGTTAAATTAATACATAAACCCAAGTGATAAAATTAAAAATATATTGTATATATAAAACTTATTAATTTATCAATTAATTATAATCACATTAACAATATGTAGCTACATACTATTTGTATGAATTAGTCCAAAAAAAATCAATTTGTTACTAATTATTGATGAATTATCATTGATTCATTAGCACTAATTATGCTGTAATTAACTTTTTTTTTTTTTGAAAAAATGTATGTAATTTGGTAAGTATAAATTATTACTCGTAAGATTTCGAAATATATATATACTAGCAAAAAGTTACATGCGATATTAATGAATACCAAATGCAATATATTAGTGTTTGAGAAAGCTTGATGATTCAAATATGTTCTTAAGTTAATCCAAAAATAAATTAAAAATTGATGTTCCAATACTTAAAGAAACATTACTTAAATGGGTGTAAGATAAAAAGAAAATTAAAAATCAATCTCTAAATTGTTGATAATTGAAGATAGCATTTGTCTAAAAATTGTAGATAAGAAAACTAATGATAGTCATTGGTGGATTTCAATCTTCATTTGCTTCGATAGAGACAAAAGTGTAATTTTTGTATTTTGTACTTTTTATTCTAACCGAGTCCGCATATATCTGGATTATTTTTTCGTTGATAAATTGAATATGGTAGTGTCGACAAAAAAGTAAAAACCATGTTTAACAAAAAGTGATAGTATTCTATAGCAAAATACTATTAAATTATTTTAAAATACTATATTTTATTAAAATAAAACTCTATACGATTAAAATTTCATATTTATCTTTATTCAAAAAGAAAAAAAAATTGATAAAAAAAAAATGAAAAGTTTATAGTATTATCTCTACTGCCTTTCTAGATGTGAATAATGGTCTCTTCTTTCTTCCATATTCTTCTTTATTTTTTGTATATTGTGTTTGCAGCATATATACGTAGCCTTAAAAAATTTTGCTCCTGGAAACTAATGCATATGCCGAACACTTACAATCATTTGTTAGCTGTAAACTTTGTTGGGTTTTTTTCGCCATTGATGCTTGGTTTTGTGAACTTTGATAAAAGTCACGTTTTTTTTATTATTATTATTACTTATATATTTTGTTATTAAATTGTGAAGAAGAAAAAAGAAAAGTGTGAATTGGAATATTATGCGTGATCCCATGGGAATGTTTAAATTGTAATAGAAAAATGAATATAATAAATAATTAAAAAAAATCCAATCGTAGATAGATGTACAACAGTAAAAATCTAATCGTATTTTTTTTGGATTTAATGAGATTTATTTTATTATATATAAATAAAAAATGATCCATGAATTTCTCATAAATTATTTTATTTTTAATAATAAATTATTTTATTTTTGATATAAATAAAAAATTACCCATGAATTTCTCATCAATTTTAATTTATGTTATATAAGCACAATAGAATAGATATATTACTTACTAAGAAACCAAGGGTCACTTTCTGCTCACGTTATTCATGAGTTGTTTTTCAACATTTTCTCATAATTATAAATGATTTGCAAATATATCTTACTTTGCTTTGATATTGACATAAACTATATATTTATGTCAACCAATAGATTTTAATGATGAAAATATAGGCTATGTATCTTAGTCATTTTGTATTATCTTTTTTCTTTTAAAGAAAATTGGTAAAAAATCAATTATTACATTTGATTAAATAAATATATCCAATTAATACAATCATCAAACAAACATAAATTACAAGTGTATGAACATCATTTCTATGATTTTTTTTTAAATCAGTTTGATTTTAATACTTATTATTATTATTATTATTATTATTATTATTATTATTATTATTATTATTATTATTATTATTATGCCATCTATACTGAACCGAGAGCACTCTTAGTATAAGTTTTTGTACTATTCTTTAAAATATATCATTAGATTTTTTTTTTTTTTAAATATGTCATACATGAGATTATTTCACACATACACAAAAACAACAAAAAAAATTATAAAAATACAATTTTACAGAATTTTAAATATTTTTACAATTTTTTTTATTTTATTCACATAAAATACGGTGTTTTTATATTGTACTCATGTTAATTTGTTGTTGATTTTTTGTTATCTTTATGTTATTTTTTGTTATTATTTTGACATTATTTAAAGAGTAATTTGCGGCATAAATGCCTAAGTTTAACTCCTAGTTGCAAATAAATATTTAAGTTTAATTTTTTGCGGTAATAATACCTAAGTTATAATTCAGAAACTTTTGTAAAGTAAATTGTCACGTGACAATTCCTAATTGGTCCAAGTCATTAAATTTTTATTTTTTTAAAAAAAATTAATTAAAATATACTAATAAGAAAATGATACGTGGATAATGACATAATATTTTAACAGTTAAGTACCTACAGAGTTCCAAAAATATAACTTAAGTATTATTACCGCCAAAAATTAAACTTAGGTATTTATTTACAACTAGGAGTTAAACTTAAGTATTTATGCCGTAAATTACTCTTATTTAAATGTTATTTTCATGTTACTTTTATGTAGTTTTCTTGTTGTTTTCGTGTTATTTCTACGATAAACTGTAAAAATGTAAAAAAAAAATTATTTAAACGTAAAAATATTTTTTTTTTACAAAAAATGGTACCTTATGTAATTATCTTAAAAAAAATTTATCTTTTGAAATTATATATATATTTATTAATTTTAAAAAATATTACATTTTTTTCTAAATAAAAATCCATAAATATTTTTTCCTAATCCACTATATTTCAAGACCGACTCTATTAATAACAATACTCTTTTTTTCAAAAGGTGATATAATGAAACTTTTCCCATATTTCTATTTTTATTTTTTTGTTGAAATGGAGTATTTTTTTTTTCTTTTTTCAAAAAAGCTATATAATGGGCCCCAAAATGTAGTAGTACCCTTTTGCTGTTATGCATTTACTGAATTTCCATTCATTTACTAGGAAAATGAGAGATTAGTATATATATATATATACAAAATACTTTCTATTCTACTTTGTAGTTTGTATTTGTTTATTATTCATTATTGGAAAAACAATGTTGATTGGTTGAGAAACTGTGTCCACTATTGACAAAAAAAGTATAAAAAAGAAGAAAAAGAAGAAGATAATATTAAATAAATAATAATAAAAAAAAACCATTTATAGACAAAAATGTTTTTAATGGAAAATAGTGAAAAGTAAGTGGTGACCACTGCCTAACTGGGCTTTGTTGGGTTCCTACATATATATATATATAAGAGACCCAAAATATAACTGAGTCTCTCTCTCTCAAAAGAAAAAAAAAAGACCTCACAATTTCACAAAACTCAAATATATATGTATATATATATTTATATGATCAATTTATTGGAGAAGAGAATAAGCTCTCATCAAGTTTCAATTTTCTTCAAAGAAGATCCTTAGAGAAGGAAATTATTTCTATATATACACACAAAAAGGTATGTTTATATATATATATATGATCTTAATTTTATTAATTATAGTTCATTTTGTTAATTTCTTGTTTGGATCTATCACTTTCTTCTCTATCTCTTAAATTTTCATGGCAACCAAACAGGGTATTAGCAAGAAAATAAATAAAAGATTTTTTTTTTATTTATTTTAACAAAATTATCTTCAAACATAGTGGTTTAGTTAGAGAAATCACAATCTGGGATATTTTCAGTTCAAAGTTCTGAACTTTTTTAATTATTATTGTTATTATTATTCTCTTTAAATAATTAATCTTATTGAACCTTAAGATAATATATATTTTATATACTTTTTTTTTTTTTTCTAAAGCAATGAGTAAATTTCATTAACTGTGATTTCTCACTCTGGTGTGGTACTGCTTTGTATATATTTTTTTTTTCTTTCTAAATATAGAAATTTTATCAAATCATAATTTTTTTTTTAATTATCTTCAACATATATATCGAAATTAATTACTATTATTTTATATGAACCGGTTTGTGGTGTGCATGGTATTTTATGAGACATATTTATTATTATTATTATTAATTAGAAAGGAAATTTAAGAGTTATAAGCTAGAAAATAATAATTAAGAAATAGAAAATTAAACCAAAAATATTGAAAATGTAATTAGTTTCAAATCTTCTGAATTTTAGCCATGAGAGAGGTGAGTGTGTCTAAACACTGAAAAGACAAAAAAAACCCAGACATACATTATATACACAAAAACAAATTAGAAAGAAAAAAACAAAAGCAATTATATATATACAAATATATAAAAAAAAAAAAACACAATGAAGAAAGAAGATTATTAAATGAGTCAAATTTGTAAAAAAAGATTTAGCATTGCTATTATGTACCAGTGGTGCTTAACATTTTTTAGACATGTGACGTTGCGATTAGCTAACGATACACCCTAAAATCTATTATATTAAACTATGTTGAACCTGATACTTAGTAGGACCAATAGCGATACTGACACATAGGAGGCTGCTAGGCATCGGTGCCCTTTAACATTTTTCTTTTTCTTTTTTGATGGATTTGTGTGCTATTTAATGCTAGATCTCCACCTTTTGCTATAAATACCATAAATATTCATACCCTTATTCATTAATATATATATATATATATAAAAAAATACTTAATTATGTTTTTTGATCTTGGCTTTAATTAGTTTATTCTTTTTCTTGTTGTCCCCAAACATGCCCTTATAACTTAAGACCCATAAAAATAGGAGTTAAGAAAAAAAAATGTTGTTTTTTAAAGCATTTAATGGTTTATTTTAGTATACTTTTTTTTTCCATGTTTTATTATTTTTACTTGAGAAAAAAGTAATTAAGCTTTTTTGTTTTCTTAGTTTAGTGATTTTGAATAATGTTTTAGTGAGTTGAGTTGTCATGATGATTTGGATCAATATTGTAAAAATAATATTATTAAATTTAATTGACGTAATGTCTAATTTACTAATTAAATAATGAGAAAACTCATGATAACGTAGAGATAATATCTTTAACATTACTCATGAATTGTATTTAATTTAATTAAGAGATGCATGTAAAGACTTTAAAGACCAATAATAATAATAATAATAATAATAATAATAATAATAATAATAATAATAATAATAATAATAATCCATTTTATTAGAATTTGTTGGTTTTGAGGTGTCATTTCAAATTATTTGAGTATATATATTCCCCACAGAAAAATTATAGAAGCACATTGGATACTGAAGAAGAAGGTCTATCAAAGTTATAATTCTAATTTGGTTTTATTTTCATGCTATTTTTGACCCATTACATTCTGAGTCAATAATGGTCCCTACTGTAAAATTAAAAAAAAAAAAAATTAATTATATTTTCAGTGTAAATTTAAATATTTTATTACTTAATTTTATTAATTTATTTTCTACAAGCATTTTCCACTAACTATACTTGTTGTAAGCCATCTAATTAATTAGTAAATATAACAAATGGAAAATATAGTAAGATTTTCTATTAATATATTGTTTTATTTATCTATAATAGAATTGAGAAATACATATAATAATATGTATATAAATTTTTTAATAGCAACCTTAATTTGAACTAACTACAATAATATTAGGTCTAGCACAATAAATTATATAATATTTACAACTAATAAAAAGAATTCCACCAAAATAAATAATAATTGAATAGAGATAGTTGGATTATAAATATTTATAGGTGTGTGTAACCATTTTGTTAGATTCCTCTTTAGTGGCTCTTTTTAGTCTTCTTGTTCTTCTTTTATATTTTTGTATTTTATTAAGTACAAATCTATCAAATAATTATATTTAAGAGAAATGTTACAAAATGGCTCAGACACAGTAATATAATTTGAAATTGGTTCGAAATTACAGATTTAGATTTACTTTAAATGTAATTGTATCATTTTTTTTATTGACTTATTTAACCCATACTTTAATAAATGGATTGTGTTTAGATTTACATGACTAATACAAAGAGAATATTCATGACCTATTTAAAATTAATTTAGAATCTTAATATGCTAAATAGACCATAAATGTATTAAATATGTTATAAATATGTCCAACAGACTATTAACATATTAATGAGTTAGCATATTTGATTCCATTTGAAATGTATCAATTTATATATGAGTTATACGAGTCGTTCGTGTTGTATCAACCCATCTATAAATAGATCATATTTAGATTTTATTTTTTGGCACAATTATTTATATTTAGGTTGGGTTAATATTTATAATACATGAATCTCGATATGATAAAAACATAACATATGTACATAAATTGTCATCCTTAATTAAAAATATTAATTACGGAGACTTATTAGGAAATACTAATAATCAACACCAAATTTATTAGGACCTTTTTAAAAGAAAATGTAGTAAACATGTATTTTTAAAATAAATGTCGTTTTGTTTTGAGCTCTAGATGCAGGTCTAATTTGCCTAATTCAAACCGACCCTAATATTACTAATATCTACTATTATGAGGTATCCACTGGTAAAATTAATATCAAATTTTATATATTTTATTTTAATAATATTATAAAATATATGAAGTATTCATAATACATATTACTAGCTAGTAGCTAGTGTATAATAATATCAATACTTACTATATAATAGTGAATGTGTTGGTTAGTTTTATTAGTATCCACATGGAACCTTGTATTGCATACAAGGTATGGCCTTGTTAATTATATAAGTACATATAATATAGTAGTGTCAGATTGTCAGTTGTGTCTATCAACTTTCATTCTTGTAGATCTAGATTGAATAGTCTTCTTATATAGATAGATACCACTAGATACCCAAAAAAAAAAATTATATGATTAATAATAATGTCATAAAATAAATACAACAACTATCAATAAAAACACCACATAGATGATGGTGCTTCTTGTTTTTATTCCCAACTTGTGCTCCATATTTTTCTTCTATTCACAATCATTGTGTTTGAATAATAATTTCTTTTTCTTCTTCTTTCACACTATTTTGGAATGAAAAATATCAATTAATGAATTAATTAAAAAAAAATTGGCCAAAAGTGGGGTGCTTCCCAAAATGCCAATTGGCTTGAAAAAAGATTGACACTTTCACACCATTTCTTTAAGTTCTAATCTAAGTCAACTTTAAAAACCCAATATGCTTGTTTTTGTAACTAGCTAAGGTTACAATAAGATTTTTTAATTTTTATTTATAAAGTTTGATTCTTTATTGGATTGAATTGAATTGGTCTCCCACCACCTATCCACTCATTAAATTTTAAAGGATGAAAATGATACATTTTTCTTTCTCTTCTTTCTTGGTCGGTTTCTTGAAACTTTCACAAATAAAATCTAACACTTAGAAAAGAAAAAGAAAAAAAGAGTAAATGAAAGAAGCTTTTATTATAATTACTTGGAAAACTCTTTATTACTTTTATTTGCTTTGTAAAGTAAGATTGGATTGTAGAAAATATTATTTAAATTCATTGGATACCACAAAATAGATAGATAAGCTTATATGATCTAGAAACTATATTTAATTCATTAGATAGATAATAAGATAAGTCTTACTTCATTTTAAACTTGAAGTGTTTGGATATGTAGACAAGGATATTGGGTTGTTGAGATTTCCTAACACAACTAAGTACATCAATTTATATAGTTCCAACACGTATGAGACAAATGTTGTTCACTTAAAATTTCACTCAAAACTAGGATTTTATTACTCAAAGTATAGGCTCTAATAATGGGTGTAAAATTGGGTGATTACTAATTTTTCATATTTGTAATAAATTAAAATATGTAAGAATGGATATTAAATTGTGTTAATAATTGTACCATGCTATAATTTTAATAGTCTCTAATCACACATAATAGATTTAATAATGCCATCACTAAGCCACATGACATTATACTATGATTAAGCACTAATCACATACAATTATAATAATAATCTCTAAAAAATAATATAATTAATAAAAGTAAAAAGCAATTAAGGTGGTCAAAATTGTGGGATTAGGAAATGAAGAGGAAATTAATTGACAACCAATACTATTTTTTTTTTGACAACCAATACTATTGAAGCCATGTGATTGGGTCTAATTCACCAATCCACTAATTCATATAATAAGAGCATTGTTATAGTATCACTGTGTCGCTCAACGATTGATTAGTAAATTTTTTAAAATTTATTATCTTAATTTAAATGAGATTTGACACTTAATTACATCAATAATAACCTAAAAAATATTATTGGACTTAGGTTAGGCCTTGAAATTTAGTGGCTATAAAAAAATATTCTTGAGCCCTTATTTTAAAAAAATGTATTTTTTTTAAAATCAATAAAAAATATGTAATTTTAAGAGGGGAAGATTTTTTTGGCCCATAACTTAGGTGGGCCCTAGACACAAGCCTAGTCCGCCTATGCCTAAGGTTGGGCGAATTGATGCTTTTTAACATTTCTCATATAATAAATTACACATAAAGTTGGTACACACTTATGTAAGTGAAATTCATCTTAATTGGTTGATCCAAAATAATTGTATTATATTTAATACAAAACATAATTTTATAATATATTTACATTAATTTTTAATTTGTGTTTGAGTACACAATTATAAATTTTGATATAAAATTTAACTTCATCATTAACTTTATTATATAAAATAATAAAAAATAAATATAAAAAGTTAATAGTATAATGTAATAATTAGAGATAAAATATTAAAAATGACATAAAATAAATATAAAAATAATAAATTTATTGTGATGTAAATTTTGTATTATATCATTGTAATTAAATTTAGATTAACTTTTACAAATTTAAATTATTTTTGTTGCACACAATTAAAATAATTTTTTTTATAAAAGTGAACTATATTTTAAAAATAAATCACCAATTTGGCTCCTAGTGTCAAATTTGTGTAAGGATATAATTTATCCTAATCTATAATATCCCAAAATTTCCCTTTTAAAATTTGATAAGATTTAATTGAGTAATAAAAACAAACAGTTGGTGTTCATATTCATATTATTATTATCAAAAACCAAAAAAGAAAGAAAGAAGAAAAATCAAAGCCAAAATTCACCATCATTCGTATTTATGTGGGGACCCTTTTGCGTGTTTGCTTCCGTAATCTTCATGGGGTGGCTGGATTTTATTTCTTAAATGAAAGAATATATATATATAACAAGTCCAATGTAGACTCTGTACTCTCTGCACTATCCTTTTTTTTTTTTTGGACATTAATGGTGATTAGACAGAGTCTATCTTTTAATAGCAGAAAGAAACCCCCTTTTGAGCTCTGATTCTCATTCAATATTCCATTTGCTTTCAAATTAGTTGTTGTTGTTGTTGTTATTCATCCATGACTGAACAGATGAAACAAGGTTCAAGGCACCATTCGGAGGTACAACACTTTTTCTTGAGCTTTTGCTTTTTTTTTTTTTTTTTATGTATTTGGTTTGTGGGTTTTGGTTGAATTTTGCGAAAGTGAGAAACTTTGCAGAGAAGTTGGGCTGAATTGTGTTGTTTCGATTGGTCGTGCCTACAGCTCTTCTGGCCCAAAGTTGTGATGAGGAAATTGTTGAATATCAGTGATAAGAATTCAGATTATAGTGCCGATCCTGAAGAAGAAGACGATGATGATAACGATTCCGATTCCGATAATGGTTAGATTCACTCTCTAACTCACTCTAAATTATACTTTGAATAACCCATTTTGAGATTTTCCTTGATTGAAAAGAAAAATCATTTTTTTTTTCTTTGCTCAGATTTTTCTCAACGTTCAAGGAAATCAAGGTTTGGGAGAGAGAATGAAGAAGATGATAGAATGGATGATCCTAATGGTAATATTTCCATTCCTAGAAATTTTACATTTTCTGAAATTTATATATATATTATATAATTAAGTATAATGGATCTACTGCTACAGTACTTTTTACTATTGCTTTTGAAATTTTGGTGAATTTGGTTGAGAAGAGAGAATGAATGAGTATAAGGCAGCTCTGCACAATTTTGAAACAGAGCAAAATCCAATAACACTTGTCAATTATTGGCTGTTTTTTGGAAGTTTCTCTTGTCATTTTCATTTGTAAGAAGCATATTTGTTCAGTTATGGCAACATGTTTTTTCTGCATAATCTTAACCAACTGGTCTAATTAGGATTGTGAAAGATCTAACTTTTTGTATGTCTTATTAACAGAATGTAAATATATAATTTATGTGATTACATATAGCTAAAATAGTAGTTTTGTAATATTTTATAACATTTATTTTGGTGTAACTTTTGTAAAATAATGAGGTAGTTTTGGAATATTTTAATACAGATGGTTAAACCTGCATTCTCTCTCTCTCTCTCTCTCTCTCTCTCTCTCTCTCTCTCTCTCTCTTTTGACAAAAGATAAAATTTTATATCTAATATATGCTCACTCATTTAAATTATTAATGAGTACAAGTAAATATATTATTAAATAAATAAATAACTATTTGTATTCTTAGTTGCTTACTCTATATTTTTTATTATGCATTAGTTGTTTTTATAAACCATGAATAATAATATTAAAAGCTATGAAAAATGTTTCTTCATTATAATCACAATCTTCCATCTTCACATTTTATTTAGTCCATCTTAAGATCCATTTGATAATTTTATACAAATGGTATTGGATGTTTTGTGAGAGTAAAAGTCTGCTAACAAATATGGTTTTATTCTCTGAAATTATGAGGAATTTCTTCTCAATTTGCATAAAAAAGCATACATAATTTCTAAAAATAAAAATTAAAAGAGAAAGAAAAATAAAAAGTGGAAAAATATTGTGATGAAGGATCATTAGATATCAATTTAATTTAAAAAATTGGATCAAATTAAAACCATAACACTTGATATGTAATTGTGTTATTGGGATATCTAACTCAATATATGCTATAAACTCAAAATGTTATTGCTAATTATCTTGAAATTGGAACTGTTTTAATCTTCTTCTTCTTCCCTTTTCTTGGTAGGTACTAGTTGGTGTTACATACCATGTTAACAATTTCATGATTTTAACATTAAATAAGCTCTTTCATGTGTTTATATAGTTTCAATATTTAGTAAGCTTTGTCATGTATTTCATTCTTCAGTTCTTGTGTTCTTGTTTGTAAAATAAAATTCAGATACTCTTCCAAGGTTGCGAAGACGAAAATCAGAAACATTTAGAGCACAATATATAAACTCAAAGGAACTCAGGTACAGTGCACCCGCTCCCTATTTTTCCAAGTCTACATGTAAGTCTAAATCTTAGTTGCACTGATTCTTATTAGTGCCAAGAAAGAGTATTTGTTTATTATTGGACTGTGCTAATCACTTGTCTTTGTTTTTCCATGTTTTTTTGTTCTCTTTTTTATAGAATATGCGTTGCGACATGGAATGTAGGAGGAAAACTTCCCCCGGAAGACCTTGACATTGATGAATGGATAGGCATCACCGATCCAGCTGATATATATGTGCTCGGGTAAGTATTTTACCCTTTTTCTTTCTGAATTTCTTATGCATTTCATGTTTTGATTATGTGTGGATAATGTTCTCAAATTACTATCATTTTAACCATGCTAGCTTTCCACTTTTGTTAGCAAAAATAAACAAAGGGGTAGCATTTTTCCAACTCTAAATGTCGATAGTCAAACTGTTCTAACAAATAATTCGGTATTGAAAAAGACAATGTCATTAGAAAAGTTAAGAGATCATGCTCTTACAAATGCTTTTCAATAACCAGGCTTCAAGAGATTGTGCCACTAAATGCTGGAAATATCTTTGGTGCTGAAGACAAGCGCCCGGTTGCAATGTGGGAAAATATTATTCGAGAAACACTTAATAGGATTCGACCTACAACAAACAAGATTAAATCGTTCAGTGATCCTCCATCTCCTTCAAAGTTTAAGCCATCTGATGATATACCTGATATTGAAGAAGAGATATTAGTTGATAGTGATAGCGATAGTGATTTAAACGACGAACTCTATGATATTGGTGAAGAAGTTCATCCATTAATAAATGAAGAAGCATCAGAAGTGTTCTGTAACTGCAAGGATGATTTTGATGTTGAAGCAACAGATCAAAGCACAAGTGAGGATGTGATTTTGGATGCTGAAATGGTTGGCAAAGCAAATCTAAGCAGGCAATATTCTTCTTCAAAGAGGTTGAATCGACTTAATTGTTTAAAAACTTACGATGATCTATTAATCGAACAAGGTCTAGCTAATGTGAAGTTAAAAAAGATGCTTAGTGGAACTGAAAGGATTGGTTTAAGTTGGCCAGAGCCTCCATTAAACTTGTTATCACAACATTTGTTAGAGAGACCAACTTCCTTTAAGCCAACTAAATCATTCAAACCATCAAAATCTTTTAGAACATATACTTCTTTCAAGTCAACAGATGGAGCATCAGATCTAGCTTTGCTTGCAGAAATTGATCTCGAATCTCTTATGAAGCGAAAACGAAGATCATCGTTTGTAAGGATAGTAAGTAAGCAGATGGTTGGTATTTTCCTTACCATATGGGTTCGTAGGAGCTTGCGAAGACACATTCAGAATGTCAAGGTGTCTACTGTTGGTGTTGGTGTTATGGGTTACATTGGTAACAAGGTAAGCTTTTCTCTTATTTTTTCTCAACAAAACAAGTTTTACTATATTTTACTCATTGTGAACCGATTTTGCTTAAAATAACTTCATTTGCTTATCGACATTTCAGGGATCAGTTTCTGTGAGCATGTCTATTTATCAGACAATGTTTTGTTTCATATGCACTCATTTGACATCAGGTGAAAAAGAAGTAGACAAACTTAAAAGAAACACCGATGTCCAAGAAATACATCGAAGAAGTCGTTTCCATTCAGTTTCCTCTATAGGCCTTCCCAAAAGCATTCGGGACCACGAGTGAGTACTTATGGAATTTCGTTTTATGCAATTCAACTTTTGTCATTCATTTCAGTAATTGAATTAGATTGACTTGGATTGAACATGATTTTGTGTATCTTACCCTTGTGTTAGACTATGACTAAGTAATACTCTATTGCTTTTCTCTTGCAGAAAAATTATTTGGTTAGGGGATCTGAATTACCGAATCAATTTGCCACATGAAAAAGTAAGAGAATTAATTTCGAAGAAGATGTGGGCTGAGTTGATTGAAAGTGACCAGGTGGGTTTGTATTTCTTCATATAGGACTTGATTAATGTGTACATATTCTTCATTAACTATGAATAAGCTTATGCCTATGTATTTGGCGGTTTTGAAGTTTAAACCACTCTCCATGTCTTACTAGTTAAGATTTATTATCATGCTTTTATTTCTGATATGCACTAGAAAATACATGTTCAATCCCAATTGACTGTGATCTGAAAAATTTACCTTATACATTATTGAGAATCATGGGGTTACATCTCAAAACCAATTGGTAATGAGTGGAGTAGCCAGCCCATATTCTTATATATGGCTCAATACTTTACCATTTATTCAATGTAGGACAATGTCCACAATATATTTCTTACTGTATTAGTAAGTAGTATAACTGAACGAAAAAAACTGTTTTGTATTGAACTTTCAAATGAAGAACACATTGTTGCTTGTGTGGCTTAAAACAAATCCCAGGTCTCGTGGTGTTACGCCATATATGCTTTCGTAGTTCAAACTATTCAGTTGAATTTTACAAACTTTAGTTATGTATTGAAATAATAGATGGAGAAAGATCAGTGATTCATTTAGATGCAGTGGTTAGGCTTATAATTTGCTCTCATGGGTACTTTCTAAGGATTTGTTAGAGTTTTGTTAGTCTCGAAATTACGTGTAATTAAAGATGAAATTCTGGTTTATAGAGCAACTGCACTTTTATTGCTTCTCTAAATTTATTACTTTCAAGTTGATTTAAGCAGTAAGATCTTCTGTAGCTTCTTAAGACATTTGAAATATTTTTCGCAGCTTGTTCGAGAGCTTAGAAAAGGTCGAGCATTTGGTGGATGGTCTGAGGGTGCTTTAAGATTTCCACCAACTTATAAATACGAGATCAATTCTAACAAGTACATTGGTGATGAACCGAAAGCTGGGAGACGAACTCCAGCATGGTATATTATCTGCTTTTATTGTGCTCTTTTTCGAATTCAATTTTAAGTGATCTTTCTGCCAATAATGAATCAGGTTTTTACTTCGGTTTTTGTTTTTCCTTCCCTGTTTTTCGAAAGACTAAAGTGCATATACTTTGCCATTAATAATTTGGGAAGTGATCAAATTAAGTTTGAACCTTCTTCTATCAGGTGTGATCGCATTCTTTCTTATGGTAAAGGATTGAGGCAATTGAGCTATAGACGGGCAGAACTTAAACTTTCTGATCATCGCCCTGTGACAGCGACGTACTTGGTTGAAGTTGAGGTGTTTTCTTCTCGAAAGCTACAACGTGCCCTCACATTTACTAATGCAGAGATTGAGAATGATGATATTGTAACAGACATGGATACTAAAGTTGGAATGAGCAGTTTACATTTGATACAGGTGAGTAGTTTTGTTACATTAGAAGTTCCAAAATATAGGCTTGTATTGTGCATGTTAGAGTTTGTCTTCACATTCCACTTCTATACATACTCTACTATTTTTGCTCTTGCCTGCCTATGAGGATACACCGAAAAATAGTTTATATGTCCCATTTTCGCTTGTAGCGAATAAGACGAGCTCGAGCTTCTCCTATCAACCTCGACACTTCTTCGTATGTTTTCCCTTGATCCATGTCAAGCCTCCTCACCGAACAACAGGCGTACATGTAGGTAAAAGGATTTCCTTTTTGGCTTATTTCGAGTAAGCTAATGAACACAGTTGAAAAAGCAAAGAAATGGAAACCTACATTGCTTATGTTGTGTCCAAAATCCTAAGCACAGTTATTCCTTTCTTTCAACCATAGGTTTAGGCAATTTCGAAGCTTGCATACCATAACTCAAAGAGAAGTGCTACCGTCAACCTCCTGTTACAACCTCTACGCCTGAAAACACATGTCGGAATTTTTTTTTCAAATTTTTTTTTCACGGGAGTGTTCGTTATGCTTACAACATTATTCTTGAAAATTTTTGAAAAATTTCGAATAGTTTACAGTGCCGAAAATACGTTTGAAGTTTTTTGAACGCGCGTGGTAAACTAGAATATCAAGAACTCTATTTTCGGTGCTGTAAACTATTTAGAATTTTTCAAAAATTTATAGGAATGTCACTGTAACTATAACGAATACCGCTATGAAAAAAAATTTGAAAAAAAAAATATTTCTCAATGTAATTTCGGAAGTGAAGGTTGACTAGGAGGTTGTAATAGAAAGTTGTAATTAACACTCTTCTAACTCAAATGGTCAGACACGTGGTTTGGAGGTTTGAATCCTTCTTGGCTACCGAGATAGAGATTTACTGTAGTTTTCTGGGCCTTAGGTTCGAGTTCCTCTTAGCTACCGATGTAGGAAATTTTTATAGTTTTTTCGAGTTTGAAGCCAGGAGCCCTATGTGAAGGACAATGAGTCTTAATTGTTTCTTCTTCTTCTCTATAATTTGTGAAGTTCATAAAATGTTTGTTTTCGGGTTTTTATACAACTTATTAACTTTTCCTTGTGCAGGAAGTATCTAACTGGGAGCGTTAATGGAAGCTAAACCTTAGAGAAAACAGAAAAGAGAGTTTGATTATTGAGAGTGAGAATTTGTGAAATTTTCTAAGAAATAATACCAATTACTTATTTAGTTCATTCTTTTTCTTATCATTTTATTTTTGTCACCATTTCCACTACTACTAGTGTGTATATTTCATTTACTATTGTAAATAATTAGGGGGTCTATTAAATTACTCAGAGATCTTAATTAGAACAACATTGTAGCAATATTGAGTTGTATTTCTTGTGTGTATAAAATGTGTGAAGACATAATAATACAAAAATGTATTTTAGTAATTTATTGTAATACAACATTACTTTCCCTTGATTGTTTTTTGTTTTTTCTAATAATAAACATTGTTAAAAATAATTAGAACCTAATTAAATCAAAGAAAAAAGAAGAGAAATTATTTATCCAAACTAGCTCGTCATTCACGAACTTCAGATCAAAATGCAGGCAACCCATAGCGTAAGAGGCCGATCCAATGCAACCATTAAAGCGATAACTTCTGTTTGGATTACTGCAAATACGAAACAGAGAGAACAAAAAGTAAGAAAATGAAAGCATAGTGGTGAACAATGACATATCAAGAGTGGAGTAAAAGTAATGGATCAAATATATAGTTGTATGAAATTATGTGTAGGTATTTATAACTCTAGAGTTGAGTAAAAGTACATTACAACAGTTAGGCCAACATACCAGACAATGATTTTGAAAGATATGCAACGACTTCTCCAGTTGAATTTCGAACTACATACATGCTCCTTACTTCAGTTGTTGGAACTATGAGCTTTACTAAAATCTTCAAAAAGACTTTGAATGTGAGAAACCACTATTTCCAGAGAACAACCATGAACAATCTGTGTACGTTCCCCAAACATATCAAGATGCAACAAGGGAAATAGCTCAAATTTGGATTTGAGAAAACACTTCAGAAGTCTTGAGAGTAATCTGTTGAAAAGATTTCCAGTGAAAGATTTTTTAGCAGTTTAAAATGTACCAACTACCACTACACCAGAACACAGCATGACCATTAGTATCAAGACTATAACCACCCACACATGACAGTTGGAATGGTCAAGAACCTTTCTTTTGTAATGACCCACCGAAGAGGGTAGTATCTCATGGAAGTCTCGCCAAATGAAACTTAATACTTCTTTCGGTAAATGGTTCTTACATCCACCGGATTGAGAAGACATCCTTAGAAGGAGAAGTAGTAGACCATTTAATTGTGAAGCCACAAAGTATCCCCTCTTCACTTAATAAGAGCCATTTTCAGTATACAGCTTTCTGAAGATTTTAGTGCACAAAAGCAAATCACCAAGAACTGTTGCATCAAGATACAGCTTTTTCAGAGACCTTTACAGGGCATTGCAAGGCACAAACAACAGATGACAATTCTTATCATGTACCACACTATCAGGGTCAAAGACCTTTTGCATATTCTCAAACTTTGACATCATCTTGAATCAAATTTGTGTCTTTCACAAGGTTTGCCTTGATTCCCATTTTGATAATGATAGCAGAAAGCATCACTGATTCTTCCACATCTCCTTTCCTGCGAAGAGCATTGATCAAGGCAGAATAGGTAATAACAGATGGAACAATGCCTTCTTTGATCATTTTGTCTTTCAACTTAAAAGCTTCAGCAACATCACCAGTTTTGCATAACCCATTTATCAATATATTATAGGTCACAAGATTTGGAGTCAAACCCTTCAGGTGAAGTTTATAGAAAAGCCTTTGTGCTCGTCCCAAATTCCCTGACTTACATAAGCCATTTATAAGAGCATTATATATAGTAATGTTAGGAACCGGAACCAGACCCTTATTCAGCATCTCATCTCGTAAGTTGAAAGCTTCATTAACATTACCAGTGGCTGCAGTGGCATGAATAAGGGTACAATAAGTAAAATTATCTGGAGTAAAATTTCGAAGCAGCAAAGCAGAAAAAAATTTCTTGGCATCAGCAATCTTTCCGGATTTGCAGAGTCCCAAAAGAGCTATATTGTAAACAATATTGTTGGGCAAAGATACAGTCTTGGCACTTTCATTGAGAAAATCTGCAATTTTTTCAATTTCATTATCCCTAATGGTAGCTTTACATGGCTGCAAAGAAGCTCCACAATCTGGAAAAGTACCAAAATCCACAATTTTCTGTAACAGCACACTTCCTTCATCAATGCTCCCAAACCTATAGAGACTACTGATGATTTTGGTATGAATAACGACATTGGGACTAAGCCCCTTACCGAGCAAATCAAAATACAAATTAAAAGCTTTATCCATCATCCCTTCATTGCACCAGCCAGCAATAAGTGCTCCATAAGTAACAATATTAGGGGACAGTCCTCTAGTGTTCATCTCAGCAGTAAGATCCGACACTTTACTTAATTTCCTTGACTTAAAGACTCCAGTAATCAGAGAATTGTACATTTCAATGGAAGGAAACATTGATTCTGAAACCATCAAGTCCTTTACTTTGAAAGCTCTGTCAGCATTTCCAACTTTACAATATCCATCACACAGGGTTCTATAAGTTACTTCATCAGGGGCACATCCAAGCTGCTTCATCTTATTGAAAAGGTCCTCCGCTTCAACCATTTTTCCCATCTTGCATAACCCGTTTATCATTGTATTGAAAAGATAACTGCTCTTATTAAAGCCCCGAGCTAAAATTTCTTTCCATAGACTCGTTGCACCATCAAAATCTTTCATTTTGATGAACACATCGAGCAGAGTACAATAACCGATCTCATCAAGGGCCACACCTCTTTTCACCATTAAATCCCGAAGACGCAAAGCATCATTGAAAGCACCTGCATGACATAAACCCTTGAGAAGAGTATTATAAGTTACAACAGTTGGTTCAACCCCTTTTCGAACCATCTTTTCGCAAAGCATGAAAGCCTCACTACTTCGACCTTCCCTACAGTATCCATCTACAAGAGTATTATAGCTAAACAAATCTGGTTTTACATGCCAGCTTTTCATATGCTTCATTATTCCCTCAGCTTTATCAATCTGACCAGTTTTACAGTAACCGTTAACCAAAGAATTGCAAATGAAAACATTCATCTTTAAGCCTAACTTTAACATCTCATTCTGAATCCTAATAGCATCATCCATTCTTCCATTTCGACAATACCCATCTAACAACACACCATAAGCTCGCTCATCCACAATAACAGATTCATCTTCTTTCATCCTCAAAAGAACTTTTTCAGCTTCCTCCATGTTACATTGCTTGCAATAACCTTTAATCAAAATTGTATGACTAACTTCACTTTTCGAAACACCCTTTTCGAACATCAACTTCAAAACTCCTTCTGCACCCTCCAAATCTCCCAAACTAACATAACCATGAATCAAACTATTGTAAGTAACAGTGTTTGGCTCAAAACCAGAACTCTCCATTTCTTTAACAAGCTCCTCAGCTCTACCTACTCTACCTTCTTTACAGTATGCATTCACCATTATAGAATAAGTAAAAGTATCAGGAACAATACCAAGCCTAATCACCTGATCATACACAAGCACAGCAGTTTGAAATTCACCATTTTTAACCAAGTTACTCAACAAACAATTGCAAGACCTCAAACTAGGCAAGCTACTACATTTACCCATATTATCAAACACATGTAATGCATACTTTGTAAGACCTTTCTCAGCATAAATCTTCAATATCATATCAAAAACAGTAGGAGAAAAAGAAAACTCCTTGAAGACACTAACAAGCTCACGCCAAATAAAAAAAGCCGAGTGATTATTCTTACACACAGTTACCAATTCCTTCAAATGAGCTTTGGTTTCATCATACATACGAGCTCTAGACAATATATGCACAATTCTACAATAAGACGTTATATTAGGTCTAAAATCTTGTTGAGTCGTGGCCAACCTGAAAAACCCTAAACAGGCATTAGGGTTTAACCTCAAATTTCGTAGAACGGAGTCGAGTAGTTCGTCTGAGAAGTGGAAGGAGAGGTTTGCAAGTGCATCGAAACGTTGGAGAAGGAGAAGAGTGGAGATGCGTTGGACTAGGTCGGGTTGGGTTAGCTTGTACTCGTCCCTGAGCTTCCATTGGAGGGTCCTGGAGATGTGGAGGTGGCGAATGGAGAAGTGTCGGAAATGAATGAACATTTGGTGAGAGAATCAGAGAGTTTTAGGAAGAGAAAGAGTGGACATGTCAAGTTAATCTATACTTAGAAAATCAAAAAATTTGATTTCTAAACCAATAATTTAAACCCTAAAAAAACTATACCTTTTTTTTCAAAACCCCAAAAATACCCCCAAACTAAAACTATCTCTCTTTCTCTCTCTATCTAGCCGGTCCCAATAATCCCACACCCCAGGTCCGATGGTCGGACCATGGGGTCCGATGGGGTCCGATGGGGTCCGACCAATCGGACCCATCGGACCCCAAGGTCCGACCATCGGACCTCTCTCTTCCCCTCTCTCTCAAATCGCGGGAAAAAAAAAAAAAAATTAAAAGCGGTCGGACCTTCGGGTCCGATGGGTCCGATGGTCGGACCCATCGGACCCGAAGGTCCGACCATCGACCTCTTTCTTCCTCTCTCTCCAAAATCGCGAAAAAAAAAAAAAAAAAATTAAAAACAACCGGTCGGACCTTGGGGGTCCGATGGGTCCGATGGTCGGACCCATCGGACCCCCAAGGTCCGACCATCGGACCTCTGTCTTCTTCCCTCTCTCAAATCGCAGGAAAAAAAAAAAAAAAGTTTCAGAGACTGGGGTTGCTCTTTCGGGTTGGGGTTGGGGTCGGAGGGGTTGGGGTCTGTTGGGTTTTATGCCCTAAATAAAACTCATTTCAATATAATCAGATTTACTTATTAATATAGATCAGAAATAACATTTAATGTTGCATGGTTCACATGATTTATTTCATGATTATATGTACATAATGTATAAATTCATCCGAAACCCTTTTCACATACTTGATCCCGTTTATTGTGCCGTCAACACATTGGAAAGTAAACATGACTATGTGAATAAAGTTTCCTAGATTTATCAGACACAGGGTTTTACTGATATGATAATCTACAACAAGAGTTTACTTGTATTTGGAGAAATACTATGTTCTTTCCAGAACATTGGTTAAAGTAAAGCTCAGGTTGGATGCATGGAGTATGCATCGGAAGGGACCGATATTGAACTTTGACTTAGATTTATTAAACTTACCGTAATATCTATTCAAGTCAATATCGCCTAGTTGATCCTAGATCAAATGATCTTAATCCTGATATGATTAGGCTCAATCTCGAGAGGCTATTCGTGTTCTTTGATTTGTTAGTTAAGCCTACTTTTAGGTCAGGGTGATACGTACATTTTGGGAACACGGTAGTGCAATTAAGTGGGAGCGCTATCATAAACATGGAATCTATAGCTTCTATCTGGCGAATAGTAAGCAAAGGATGATCTCCTTCGAGCTTGACCAAACGAACATAAATGGTGGAGTACTCATTTCACATAAGCTGAAATATCATTTATACGGGGTCAATTGTTTTAAGGAATAAATACATTGTAGGGTGTAACGGTAATTTAATCCCTTTACAGTGTAGATCATTCATATAGAGGATCATTGATCACATTAGGATTATAACAATGGATAACTAATGATGTGTCTATATGGTGGAACATATAGAGCATTCTATATAACTGAGAGTGCAATTCTAAGTTCTATGCGTGGATTCAACGAAGAATTAATAAGTTAGTGAATTTTAGTGCTAAATTCTTGATCTACTTATTGGAAGCTCGGTTATATAGACCCATGGTCCCCCCACTAGTTGAGATAATATTGCTTGTAAGACTCATGTAATTGGTTTTGATTAATCAATTATAATTCTCAAATTAGACTATGTCTTTTTGTGAATTTTTCACTAAGTAAGGGCGAAATTGTAAAGAAAGAGTTTATAGGGGCATATTTGTTAATTATGATACTTTGTATGGTTCAATTAATAAATATGATAAATGACAATATTATTTAATAATTATTTATAGTTATTAAATAGTTAGAATTGACATTTAAATGGTTGAATTAGAAAATTGGCGTTTTTGAGAAAATCAGATGCAGAAAAGATAAAACTACAAAATTGCAAAAAAGTGAGGCCCAAATCCACTAAGCATGGCCCAGCCACTTTTGTAGGCAATTTAATCTGATATTTTCATTATTTTAATGCCAAATAATTCAAGCCTAACCCTAGTGGAATGCTATAAATAGATAGTGAAGGCTTCAGGAAAATTACACTTAAAATTTTCTATTTTTCCTTCAGAGAAAAACCTGAGCCTTTCTCTCTCCCTATCTTTAGCTGCCACTTCTTCTTTCTTCTTCCTTAAATTTCGAAATTCTTAGTGTGAGTAGTGCCCACACACAGCAAGTGATACCTCAATCATAGTGAGGAAGATCGTGAAGAAAGATCATCAGCAAAGGAGATTCAGCATCAAGGATTCAGAGAAAGAGATCCAGGTTCAGATATTAATAATGTTCTGCTACAGAAAGGAATCAAGGACTAGATATCTGAACGGAAGGAGTCATATTATTCCGCTGCACCCAATGTAAGGTTTCCTAAACTTTATATGTGTTTATTTCATCGTTTTAGAAAGTTCATATTTAGGATGTTAATCAACATACTTGTGAGTAGATCTAAGATCCTGGTAAAATAAATTCCAACAACTGGTATCAGAGCCATGGTAATTGATTTACTTGCAAGAAATTTGGACTTTAAAACGATTGTTTGTATGTTCTTTGGATGGTATCATGTTGTATTGAGTGTTATTTGATGATTGATTGATGTTTGTGAAATTTTTCGTGAAAAATAATTGTGATTTCGTTTCTGAAATTATTTTTATTGGATAGTATGGAAAAAATTAAGCAAGTTAGCCTTTTACAGAACTCAATTTGGATTTTATTTGAATTAGTTATGATTTTTTGAAGATTTGACAAAATCGGAAATTTGTCTTGATAGTTTCATAACGATCGCGAGAACTGTCCGTACAGTTTCGAATTTTTCCTTTTTTCTTCAATTTTTCATACTTTTTCATGGAATTAGCTTCCAATTTTTTGTATGGTTTTGTATATATACTATTACTATTCCTAATTCAATTCTAATTATCATTTTGAATTAATTTAAATTTTTTTTAATTTAATTCAAGATATTAGTGTAATTTGAATTTGAATAGAATTAGTATTTATCTTTTTGCTTAAAAATCTATCTTATTTTTAAATTTGATTATATTTTTTTTAAATTTAAGGTCAGATATTTTAAGATATTTATAATATCTTTTAAGATATTTAAAAATATCTTATCTTTTAAGATATTTATAATATCTTTTAAAGATATTTATAATATCTTTTAAGATATTTTAAAAATATCTTATCTTTTAAGATTTTTTTTAAATCTTTTTAGATATTTTGACCTTATTTAAAATAAGATATTTATAATCATGTAATTTTAAATAGATATAAGATAAAAGGTAGGTTTAATTTTTTAAATTTTTTTTTAAATTTTCGAAATTTATTTTTTAATTCCGAAATTATTTTTTTTCGAATATTAAATTTTTATTTAATTATTTATTTATTCGAAATTTATTATAAAAAAAAAAAAAATTAAATAAATCCTACTTCCAACTATCCAGCTAACCCTGTTGCAGGAGTATGTGTTTTAACTTATGTGTAAGTTTTCAAAACCTATTATTACTTGATTGCAA